>NC_072427.2:25899230-26209423 GCF_028878055.3 Symphalangus syndactylus | reverse complement strand
TCTTTATTCTCTTAATGAAGGGAATGTCCTCTGGGGCTTCTTAGGGGATGCTGTCATGTGGTGAACTCTTCATGTTACCTAATAACTTTATTTTAATATACCCATCCTTTCTGGGCCTTCTGATCCCTTCCTCAATATTTTGCCCAGGCAATTTCCTAGATCTCCACCTAACTTACTAAAGGTCATTGTCATGTCAAGTTTCAAGGTGCCATCTCATCAGCAATTTGGATTACGCCAGTTGTTCTTTCTAGGATGTTAAATTCTGAGTCATGGGAGATGGCTCCCATGTCAATAAATTTTCCCCAGTTTAGCCAGCATATATCCAAGTCCAGCAATTTTTTTTATTAGTGGGCAAAAAAAAAAATCATATGGGTGTGTGTGAACTTATTAATTCATGAGAAAGCATGGCCATAGAGGAGAAACACTTGATAACTAAGTGGACAGGATCACTCATTCATGAGGGTCAGCCAGAACCTCTTCTCAGCTTCTGGAAAGCTTGTGCAATAGGCGTGTGAAATGGAGGGACTGTGGTGGTAAAAAGAGTTAGTCATGGGCCCAATGGCAAGGGCTTTACCTCACCAAACTATCTAGATAGTGTCCCTGATGAACATCTGGCCCCCAGGCACAGAAATCTTGACAGAACACCAGACCTCAAGGAGACCAGCCACTTGGTAGGAAGTCGATTACGTTGAATCCATCCATCTTAAAGGGGCAGCTATGCATCCTATTCTGAAGATGCATTTGCCTTCTCTGCCCACATTGCTTCAGCCAGCACCAGCATTCAAGGGTTTACCAAGTTATATTTCTATAGCTACGAGTTTACCTTGACCTAAAGACCCCGTTTTGGCTGAAGAGACAGCAAGCTCATAACCATGGAATCCACTTATTGCATCGCCTCAAAGCAGACAGCCTAAGAGAATGATGAAATTGATTATTAAAGGCTCAACTAAGGTACCACTTTGGAGACCAGTTTCTGCAGAGTTGGAGTGCTGTCCTCCAAGATGTAGTATTAGCAAGGAACCAACAGTTGATATACTGTGTTGGGTCCCCAGTAGCTAGAATGTGCAGATCTGGGAACCAAGGGATAGAAGCTAAAATAAACTTTTCTAATCATCACTTTCCTTCATGAAATCTGTGCTTCCTGTCCTGACAACCCCAGGCTCTGCCAGATTAGAAGCCCTGGTTCCCAGGTTCACAGCGGAGAATGCCTCAAACAGAGGGCACAGTATGGGTTTTGCCTAATTTGAAGCTACAACCATCACCTGGTTACTTTGGACTCCTCATGCTGGCTGACAAGCAAGCAGAGAAAGCAGGTACTATACCGGTGGGAGTGTTCAACCCTGACTACCATGAAGAGCTATACTTGCTGTTATACAGTGGGGCAAGGAAGAGTAGGCCTGGAATTCAGGGGATTCACTGGGGCATCCCTTTTTATTGCCCGTTGATTGAATGACAGTCTACAAACGGCAAGGCAACTAAGGGCTCACCACTTCAGGGTTGAAAGTTTTGGTCACTCCACCAGGCAAGCTACCCAGAAAAGCTGAAGTGCTGGCCAAAAGCAATGAAAATCTAGAATGAGTGATGAAGGAGGGAGGGGATGAATACCAATTACAGCTTTAAGACTAGTTGCAGCAGTGGGAACTATCATTAATTCCACTAATCCTCCTCTATTCTGTCTTTGAAAGAAAATATGGCTGGCCACTAATGTGAAGATTCAGCAACAAATTGGGCTTAATGGAGGACGTAAGTAGATGTGAGTGGCACAATGGTGGGTCATATCGCATACCCCTCACTACCACTTCACATCCACTCGGACTCAATGCATTGGCCTCACCTCCTGTCTGTGCTGTGTGTCTTTTACTTCTTGTGCTTGAATTTCTCTGACAAGGTGTGAAATGCCTTAGGGACCCACTCAGATCTGCATATGTGCAGCTGGAGGTTTGAGGAAGGTAACAACCCCCAGAGACAACCTTCAAGCAGTGGTTAAATGGTAATATATTCATTTTTTGTCCTCCTGATCCAATGATATACAACTATGAGAAGTAGTCTATGCTCCATAAAAAGTCCCAGTGGGATGGAACTTTAGTTCTTGCCATGGTGACCAGCAGGATAACGCATCTTTATATTAGTTTTATCTAATTACATATTTTAATTTCATTTGTTCCCCATTTCTGCTCCCTGGAAACATTTTCCAAATAAACTACCTGTATGCAAGCCCTCAACTCAAGGCAGGTGTCAGCAGCACATAAGCAGCATGTTTAATCAGGGAGTGTAAGAAGAAAAGAAGGACAAGGATAGAATTCCTGAGACCCACCAATTATAAGAGTGGAGCGGAGGAATAAGAGCAGGTGAAAAAGTAGCCAGAGAAATAAAAGGAAAATCAAGAGAGACATTTCCCAGAAGCCAAGGGAGGAGACAGAGTCAAGAAAGAGAAAATGCACAGTGAACTCCATTAATTATCAACAAGAAACCAAATAAGACAGGGCTGGAGAGAATAGTACTGGTCCTTGCTGAACTTGTTGCAAGCAAAGCCCATGAAGTGATGGAGGAAGAACTCAGATTACAGTTAGCAAAGCACTTAATAGGAGATGAGGAAAAATAGATAGAGGGCAGATTATCTTTTAAAAACGTTAATTAGAAATGAGATGCATAAAGCAGTAGGAGGGAAAGAAGAACTTGGAGTTAAAATAGAAATTTGATTTTTTTTTTTTTTTTTTGAGGCAGGGTCTTGCTCTGTCACCCAGGTTGGAGTGCAGTGGCATAATCACAGCTCACTGCAGCCTCAATTTCCTGGGCTCAAGCAATCCTCCCACCTCAGCCTCCCAAGTAGCTGGGACCACAGGTGCATGCCACCATGCCCAGCTAATATTTTTTATTATTATTTGTAGAAACGAAGTCTCACTATGTTGCCCAGGCTGGTCTTGAACTCCTGGACTCGAGTGATCCTCCCACCTCAGCATCCCAAAGTGCTGAGATTACAGGTGTGAGCCACGGTGCTTGGCCTTGATTTTGCTTTAAAAAGAAGAGAGTTGGTCATGTCTATACACTGATGTGAGGGTCAACAGAGGGGAGAGACTGAAGGTAGAACAGAGCTAGTGAGTGGTTGATGTGGTATGGACACTGTGTCTAGACTGTGGGAAGGGAATGAGGCCTAGGGTATAAATGGAGGGAGATCTTTGGATAAGAGGCGGTGTACTTCATCCACTGGTGAGAAAAAGGTAAAGAGGAGGACACAGGTATGTTTCTAGGTGAAGGAAGCAAGAAATGGGTCAGTAGCTCAGAACACTCAGATGTAACATATGAAAGTCAGAGAGAAGGCTGAGGATGGGATCTAAGGAACACCAGCATGCAAGATACAGCAGAGGAAGAGGAATCAATAAAGGGGACTGGGAAGAAGCCTGGAGAGGCAGCAGAAAAACTGGCCCAATCCTTTAGAAGCCAGGAAGGTTGTAAGCACGCATGCTCCATAGAATTGAACAAGAATTGTTAGCACTGGAAGGGGGAAAGAAAAAGAAACTGGATAGAAGGTTAGTAAGACCTTCACAAAAAGCCAGATGGGTTAAGGGGTGTCCTACTTCTCAGAGGCAGCACTGGCCCCACCACCCCTTCCGGGAATGCTTTCTCTCCTTATTTCAGGGCAGCACCTTCTTCTCAGCCATCCCTCAGCACAATGATTGCTCTTCCTTTTCCTCTTCCCTTGCTCTTCTTCCTCATCTCACACCACAAATGTCTGTTTCCCAGGATGATGTTTTCAGTCCTTCCTTCTCCTTATGACACACACTCTTTTTATGAGAACTCACCTACACCCATGGACTAACTCTGAATACCAAATGCCAGCCCAGATCCCCTCTCAACTGCAGACCCATGCACCCAAATGCCTGCCAGCCATCCCCATCTCAGGGGAAGAGGAATGGAGAATTAACAAATGTATATATTAAAAAGGGATAAAATTCTAGATAGTGATAAGACTTTGAACAAAAAGAAAAAAGCGATGGAGAGAATGAAGTTGATAGTTTAGATAATGTGCTTGGCTGCATGAATCATCTGAATCATGAGGGGTGAACCTTACGCAGATATATGGGAAGGAACCTTTTAGGAACTGCCTGAGTCGAAGCCTACAGGCTGAACCAAGCTTAGTGAGTTCCAGAGAAAGAAAGGAGGCCAGAGCAGCCAGAGCCCAGCAAGAAGGTGGAGAGAGAGGAGTGAGGAGTAGCCAGAGAGCGGGACAGGGGCCGAGTCATCCTAGCCTTGCTAGAAACTCTCACTTTATTACACGTATTAATAAACCATTGGAGGATTTCAAGCATAGCATTGTTACAATCTGATGTGTGTTTCTAAAAGATGACTCTTGCTGCCATGTGAAGAATGAAGTGGCCAGGCCAAGGCCCAGTAAGGCAGCACTGCAGTCATCCAGGGCAAGGTGCCAGAGCTTGGCAGCAATAGAGAAAAAGAAAAGTGCCATGCAAGCAAAATGCCAGGGCTTGAGACAGGATGGATGTGAGAGTTGAAGAAGACAGGATTAAGCTCCCTGGGTTAATCAGTGGGACAGATGACGTAGGACCATTTAATATGATGGGGAAGACTGAGGGAGGACCAGGTTTGGGAGAATAATGAATTTACTTCTGGTTAGTGGTGATAGTGTTGGTAGTGGTGGTGGTAGAATCAGAAGAAAACAAGAATAATGTACAGGAAAACTTCATTGCTTCTATGGAATCTTTAGGGAGATAAATTATTTAAAATCATGTTTCATCAGCACCGTAAGAAAGGGAAAAACAAGAAGAAAATCATGTTTCAGTTTAAAGTATATTTATGGAGTTATTGAGGAAAATGTTTTCTTTTGAGTCCTAATAGTATAACTGAAATCAAGCATAAGAGATGGGAGTTAGCTTGTATATTGAACAAGGTCATCAAAACCTTGTCATCGTTATTATCTTCTCAATCACTGATTTGTTTTTAAATTGCTCCATCCTAAGTTGTTACATCACTCTCCAATAGAGCAGCAACAAGCCTCACAGGCTACTAGGCACTTGAAATGCAGCTAGGCTAAATTGAGATGTGCTGAAAGTATAAAATACCCATCAGGTTTGAAGACTTAAAGGACAAAAGAACAGAAACTATATCATCAACATGTTTCACGTTGATTATATTTTAAACAATTTTAAAATATAATGAGTTAAATAAAATATTAAAATTAATTGCACCTGTTTATTTTTACTTTTAGAATATAGTTACTAGCAAATTTAAAATCATGTGTGTGGCTTTCTGTTTCTATAGGATAGCACTGCTGAATACGTTGAAATTATTTAAAAGAATAGTGTGTTGCTTTTAAACTATTCTTATTATATTCCCATGGAATTTACTATTACCTCACCAAGTTTTGTTTTGATCAATAAAATTCCAGAATGTAGAAGGAGTACATGGATACAAAATTATTGATTTTTTAATTGGTAGAAGATGTATAGAAGGTTGGAATTTGCATAATTTTTATAGGCATGCCACTTGAGTTTGTGCTCTGATACACATAACATAAAACCTATATAATAATGAATCAACCAAATGAGGGTTTGTTTTTCTGCAGTGACAAGTGCAGAGTTGCTGGTCTTAGTTCAGCAGCTCCAGGATGCGGGGGTGAAGTCTCTGTGAGTCTCTGGGGCTTTGACTTATATTCCCCAGAAGGTGGCTGCAGCTCCAGCTATCACACATCACCTGACTTTGTTCCTCATTGAAAAAGTTCTCCCAGAAGTTTTACCAAATGACTTCCTTTCACAGCTCATTGGCTTGGAACTATGTCATATGAAGGCTAAGAAATGTAAGTTTCTAGTTAGGCAAACAGACATCCTACCACAAGGGCTGGAAATATCCATTAGCCTGCCAAAGCTGTGTCACACTGAGAAATATTCATTGACTGATTAAAATTTTTTTAATTTAACTTTTATTTTGGAATAGGGTTCCATGTGCAGGATTGTTATTAGGTAAACTGTGTGTCACGGGGGGTTGGGGTACAGATTATTTAATCACCCAGGTAATTAGCATAGTACCCGATAGATTTTTTTTATCCTCTCCCTCCTTCCACTCTCTATCCTCAAGTAGGCCCCAGTGTGTGTTGTTACCCTCTTTGTGTCCATGTGTTCTTGTTCTTGTTCTTTAGTTCCCATTTATAAGTGAGAACATACAGTATGTGGTTTTCTGTTCCTGTGTTAGTTTGCTTAGTATAATGGTCTCCAGCTCCATTCGTGTTATTACAAAGGGCGTGATCTCGTTCATTTATATGACTGCATAGTATTCCATGTTGTATATGTACCACCTTTTCTTTATCCAGTCTACTGTTGATGGACATTTAGGTTGATTTCATGTCTTTGCCATTGGGAATAGTGATACAATAAATATATATATGTGCACGTGTCTTTATGGTAGAACCAATCGTATTCCCTTCTGAGCTGAATGGTAATTCTGTTTTAAGTTCTTAGAGAAATCACCACACTGCTTTCCACAGTGGCTGAAATAATTTACACTCCCACCAGCAGTATATAAGTGTTCCCTTTTCTCTGCAACCTTGTCAGCATCTGTTATTTTTTACTTTTTAATAATGACCATTTTGACTGGTGTGAGTTATCTCATTGTGATGCAAATTTTGATTTGCATTTCACTAATGATTAGTGATGTTGAGCATTTTTTCATATGATTGTTGGTTGCATATATGCCTTCTTTTGAAAAGTGTCTGTTCATGTCCTCTGCCCACTTTTTTTTGTAGTCCCAGTTCATATTCTGAGAACTGTATGACTTCAATCAATTTATTTCATCATCCTACATTTAAAATTTATATCACGGAAAGGAAAATTAAAATCAAAATACTCTTAGGGAAATAATTGAGAGAAAAGACATTAAAACAATTGACAATTTATCTGAAAATGTAGTATTTGGAAAGGTAATATATTCCTGCTACATGTTCATGAATATCAATCAAGATCTAAATAAAAGTTTTATAGCTATGAGTTTCTCCTCTAAATATCTTTCCCAAAAATAATGCAGAATTCATCCATGGTATCTCTATTTTAAAATTAATAATCATCCTCTTCCCCAACCTCTATTTTCACTCTGTCTTCTTCTCTACTAGTAATAAAGTTTGAAATTGAGAAACCCATACAATGAAAATGGACTTAAGTCTCCAGCTTCTGGAAAGCAAAATTATTTTACTACATTTGTTATAATACTTAGGGTGAGACGATTTCACCATTCATGGTTCATATTTCTGGTCCAAACTTCTTCCTAAAAATTTGGTCGGTTCATGTCCTCTGCCCACTTTTAATGAGGTTGTTTGTTTTTTTCTTGTAAATTTAAGTTCCTTGGAGACACTGGGTATTAAATCTTGTAGGAGGCATAGTTTGCAAAGATTTTACCCCATTCTGTATGTTGTCTGTTTACCCTGTTGATAGTTTATTTTGCTGTGCAGAAGCTGTTTAGTTTAATTAGGTCCCATTTGTCAACTTTGGCTTTTGTTGCAATTGTTTTTGGTGTCTTCGTCATGAAATCGTTGCCAGTTTCTATGGTGTTGAATGGTGTTGCCTAGGTTTTCTTCCAGGATTTTTATAGTTTTATGATTTACATTTAAGTCTTTAATCCATCTTGAGTTGATTTTTGAATATGGTGTAGGTGAGATGTCCAGTTTCAATCTTCTGCATATAGTTAGCCAGTTATCCCAGCACCATTTCTTGAATATAATGTGCTTTTCTTGTTGCTTGTTTTTGCCAGTTTTGTCAAAGATCAGATGGTTGTAGGTGTACAGCATTATTTCTGGGCTCTCTATTCTGTTTCTGTTTTTGTACTAGTAACATGCTATTTTGGTTAGTATAGCCTTGTAGTATAGTTTGAAGTCTACAAATGTGATTCCTCAGCTTTGTTCTTTTTGCTTAGGATTACCTTGGTTATTTGGCCTCTTTTTGGTCCCACATGAATCTTAAAATAGTTTTTTTCCTAATTCTGTGAATAATTTTATTAGTAGTTTGATAGGAATAGCATTAAATCTATAAATTGTTTTGGGAAGTATGGCCATTTTAACGATATTGATTCTTACTATTCGTGAGCATGGAATGTTGTTCTATTTGTGTCATCTCAAATTTCTTTGAGCAGTGTTTTGTAATTCTCATCGTAGAGACCTTTCACCTCTCTGGTTAGCTGTATTCCTATGGGTTTTATTCTTTTTGTGGCAATTATAAGTCAGATTGCATTTGAGTTGACTCTCAGCTTGGATGTTGTTGGTGTATAGGTATGCTGCTGATTTTCGTATGTTGATTTTGTATCCTAAAACTTTGCTGAAGTTGTTTATGAGATTGAGGAGCTTTAGGGCAGGGACTCTGAGGTTTTCTAGGTGTAGAATCATGTTGTCTGCAAACAGGGATAGTTTGACTTCCTCTCTTCCTATTTGTATGCCTTTTATTTCTTCCTCTTGCCTAATTGCTGTGGCCAGGACTTCCAGTACTACATTGAATAGGAGTGGAAAGAGAAGGCATCCTTGTTATGTTCTGGTTTTCAAGAGGAATGCTTCCAAATTTTGACCATTCAGTATGATGTTGGCTGTGGGTGTGTCATGGGTGGCCCTTATTATTTTGAAGTATGTTCCTTCAATGCCTATTTTGTTGGTGGTTTTTAACATGAAGAGATGTTTAATTTTATCAAAAGGCTTTTCTGCATGTATTGAGATAATCATGTAGGTTTTGTTTTTAGTTCTGTTTATGTGATGAATCACATTTATTGATTTGCATATGTTGAACCAATCTTGCATCCCAGGGATGAAGCCTACTTAATCATTGTGAAATATCTTTTTGATGTGCTGCCAGATTCAATTTGCAAGTATTTGGTTGAGGATTTTTGCATCTATGTTCATCAAGGATCTTGGCCTGAAGTTTTCTGTTTTTGTATGTTTCTGCCAGGTTTTTGTATCAGGATGATGCTGGCCTCATAGAATGAGTGAGAGAGTGGTCCCTCCTCCTCAATTTTTTGGAATAGTTTCAGTAGAATTAGTACCAGTTCTTCATTATATAGCTGGTAGAATTCAGCTATGAATCTGTCTGGCCCTGGGCTTTTTTTTGGTTGATATGCTTTTTATTACTGATTCAATTTTGGAACTCATTATTGGTTGGTTTAGTGATTCAATTTCTTCCTGGTTTAGTCTTTGGAGGGTGTATGTGTGCAGGAATTTATTCATTTCTTCTAGGTTTTCTAGTTTGTGTGCATAGAGGTGTTCATAGTAGTGTCTGAGGGCCTTCTGTATTTCTGTGTGATAGGTGGTAATGCCTCCTTTGTCGTTTCTGATTGTGTTTAGTTGGATTTTCTCTTTTTTTATTAGGCTAGCTAGTGGTCTATTTTATTAATTTATAAAAAGCTAATTCCTGAATTCAGTGATATTTGTAGGATTTTATGTGGCTCAATTTCCTTCTGTTCAGTTCTAATTTTGGTTGTTTCTTGTATTCTGCTAGCTTTGGGGTTGGTTTGCTCATTTCTCTACTTCTTCTACAGGTGATATTAGGTTGTTAAATTGAGATCTTTCTAACTTTTTGATATGGGTGTGTAGTGCTATAAATTTCCCTCTTAACATTGCCTTAGCTGTGTCCCAGAGATCCATATGTTCTATCTTTGTTCTCATTAGTTTCTAAGAACTTCTTGATTCTACTTTAATTATATTATTTACCCAAAGGTCATTTGGGAGCAGGTTAATTTCCATGTAATTGTTTGGTTTTGAGCAATTTTCTTAGTCTTGCTTTCTAATTGTATTTTACTGTGGCCCAAGAGAGTGGTTGCTGTGATTTCTGTTCCTTTTTATTTGCTGAGGATTGTTTTATTTCTGATTGTGTGGTCAATTTTAGAATATGTGCCATGTGGCAATGAGAAAAATGTATAGCCTGTTGTTTGGGGCTGGAGAGTTCTGTAGATGTCTATGAGGTTCTTATGATCCAGTGCTGAATTCAGGTCCTGAATATCTTTGTTAATTTTCTGCCTCAATGATCTGTCTAATACTGTCAGTGGGGTGTTAAAGTCTCCCACTATTATCATGTGGGACTCTAAGTCTCTTTGAAGGTCTCTAAGAACTTGCTTTAGCCAGCAACACTGGATGCTCCTGTGTTGGGTGCACATATATTTAGGATAGTTAGGTCTTCTTGTTGAATTGAATCTTTTACCATTACATAATGCCCTTCTTTGTCTTTTTTTATCTTTGTTGGTTTAAAGTCTGTTTTGTCTAAAATTAGGACAGCAACTGTGCTTTTTTTCTGTTTTCCATTTGCTTGGTAGATTTTTCTCCATCCTTTTATTTTGAGCCTATTTGTGTCACTGAGCCTAGGTAAGGGGGTCTCTTGAAGAGAGCATACCACTGAGTCTTGCTTCTTTGTTTAGCTTGCCAATCTGTGCCTTTTAACTAGGGCATTTAGCCCATTAATGTTCAAGGTTAATATTAATATGTGTGAATTTGATCCTGTCGTCATGTTGTTAGCTGGTTATTATGCAGACTTGTTTGTGTGGTTGCTTTATAGTGTCACTGGTCTGTGTACTTCAGCAGGTTTTTGTAGTGGCTGGTAATGATCTTTCCCTATCATATTCAGTGCACCTTTTAGGACCTCTTGTAAGGTAGGTCTGGTGGTAATGAATTTTCTCAGCATTTGTTTGTCTGAAAAGGATTTTTATTTCTCCCTCACTTACGAATATTGGTTTGGCTGGATACGAAATTCTTGGTTGGAAATTCTTTTCTTTAAGAATGCTGACTACAGGCCCCCATTCTTTTCCGGTTTGTAGGCTTCCTGCTGAAAGGTCTGCTGTTAGCCTGATGGGATTCCCTGTGTAGGTGACCTGTGCCTTTTCTCTAGCTGCCTGTAATATTTTTCTTTCATTTTGACCTTGGAGAATCTGATGATTATGTGTCTTGGGGATGGTCTTCTTGTGTAGTATCTTGCTGGGGTTCTCTGTATTTCCTGAATTTGAACGTTGGCTTCTTTAGCAAGATTGGGGAAGTTTTCATAGATGACATCCTGAAGGCTTATTGGCACTCTTATTCCATCACTCCCCCTTTTCCGGTGTGCAGAGCTGACTATGTTGAGGAAAAATAATCCAGATCATAAAACATTTGTTCTACCAGATTCCAACCACTACTGTGTTAATATCTCTCAAACCTGCCCGGTAGATTTGCTTCCAATAATACTTCTATCATCAGATAATTCTTTCAAAGTAAAATTATAATGTGTTTTTAAAGGTACACTATAGCCATATGTATTGCAACTTCACTGGAGATGAAATGCTTCACCTAATGCCAAGAGAATATCAGGTCACTTTCACTCAAAAATGTCTTCCAACCTCTTACAGCATGGCTCTCTGTTATGCACTCAAGATTACAAATGGAAAATAGAGCCTTGCCCTCAGAGAACCCATAGGCTAGTGAGAAGGGTCAGGGGGAACAGACACATAACATGCACAAATATTTGACATAATATTTAGCATGCTTATTGCAATAAGTTTTGAAGTTCTATCATTGGGTTGGTTTCAGGGAGCAAAAAGAGCTTATCATACACATAATTATATGTCCTTGACCATAATATATAACACATTGCAGTGTACTTGGTGTGCATGGGCATTTCACTGCAGATAGTGCACACATTGTCACATTTGCTCCTCACAACCACCTTTGAGGTAGGGGCAGGTATTATGCCCATTTTAAAGATGAGAAGACTAATACTCTCTGGTACCTTGTATTGCTCCTTTGCAGCCCTTTCCACAATCATGATGAAATACATAATTGCATGATTATGTACTTACCATCCATTCTCCCTGCTAGAGAGTTAGCTCCATGAGGGCTGAAGCCACATCTGCCTCATTCTCCACTGTGCCTCAGGCCTGGCTCAGTGCCAGGCACGGAGTGGACACTAACATTTTTCTGTCCAGTGCATGTATTAATAATTAGATCTAACACACAAATGTGTTTCATGGACCATTCCAACTCTATTTTATTGATAAAGCCTGCCTGCAGAGCTAGGTTGAGACTATTTCTGGGGCCACAATCAGATGAAGCTAGGAAAAGGACTGTGATTTATCAGTGAAGTCTGTTTGAGGCATGAGAGTGGGAAATCATAGCACATATGCTCTAGAGTTTCCAGCTCTGAATTAGATTTCATGAATTCAATCATGAAGCTCATATATTATGCTGCTTCTATATTAATCATACCAAATGCCCAGTACTAAACAACCAGTAAATAAACACTTGCTTCAGTTAACTGACTTTATCAGGTGGCAAATAGTCAGGCACCGAAAACTAGTTTGGTTCGATAAAGCTCATCCTCCAAATGTGCCCATCCAAAGTATTAAAAAATCCTCTGATAGTGTCTCATTGCCACCGAACTATTCGAATAGCCAATCTGGAATTTATAGATGGGACTTGTGGACCCCCCCCCCCAAAAAGTCTCAGAGAAAACTGATCAAATTCTGCATCAGCCTGGCAAGAGACATTTGCCAACTTTTCATTTATTTCTTCATCTTCAAATGGAAACAAGGCTATCTCTCAGCCTCCTAGAAATGTTGTGAAGAATAAGTAATAAGCATTTGTAAAGCAGTTGACACAAGCTGAAGAGCTCGCTGGCCGTGAGCAAGTGAGAATTCATAAATCCCGTTCCCATCAATCCATCCATCTTGGCTTCTCCCTGTCCATTTACTTACTATCATTTATTTTTAATCAGAAAATATGTTACTTCAGCACAGAGGGTTTTTTAAAGATCTCATAGAAAATCTGACCAAGAGAGATCAGGTGTGGGCTATGAAAAATGCATTTACTGCCAGCTGACTTGGCATCCAAATTACTCAAGCCCAAGCTATTTTCACTTATCCTTGGCTCCTCACTTGCTACCTTTATTCAGTCAAGGCATTCAAGAGCAAGTTGATGATATTCTTTCCCTTCAAGGCCTTGTATATGGTTGCAGTCAGCCCCTTGCACCCAAGAAGGAAGAAAAATGACACAAAGGAATAAAGAAAAAAAAAGCAAATCAATAAACGAAATGAAAAGACAGAACTCATAAGCTTGGGTATATGAGTGCACCCATGTGTATTGACACATATGTCTTTTTACATGGCTACCTGACCCACTGTGGACACTCCCAAGGATGGCTTATATGTTGAATGTGTCTGGGTTAGTGCCTGGTGTTGAGTAAGCACTCAATAAACTATTGTTTGCAAGTGGAATTTGTTTCAAATGAAACAGCAGTTAAAACTAGATCTTTACCTAGAACGGACACATTCTAAAATAATGACGATTTTATATGAATCCTTAGCATTTCTGTTAGTTTGCAAACAGAAAAATCCTCTGCCCCCAACTCCTTACCCTATGACCTGTCATAAAAGGTTTGTTCATTGTTAATCTCCCAGTAGGCACTGAGAAGGTCCAAAGAGGCAAAGGTAAGGTAAAGCTTTGAATGCCATGAGAAGGGGGTTCAACTTTACTCTGTATCCCCTGAGGAGCCATCAGAATGTTTTGAATATGAAAAATAAAATGATCAGATCTACGATGAATAAAAATGTTACTGAAGATATGGAGAATGAATTAGAGAGAAGAAGCTGGACTTAGGGATACTCATTAGAAAGGAGGTCGATGGCAGTAATTAAGGAATGTGGCTGAAGTTAGGTGAGTAAAGCAAAGGAGACGGTGGGGATGGGGTCAAGAGACCAGCATGGTTGATGAATACATAGATATGGTAGACAATCAAGATAGAAACTAAAGATTGAGAAGAAACACTGGCATGCAGCAGGAAGAGGCAGGAGGCCTGGCAAATGCTGGCAACATGAGGGAATCAATGGGTAAATCACTTTTTATGTAAGAACAACCCAAATGGTAACCTTGCAGTCTCCCATAGTATAAAATTAAACTTCTACTTTGAATCAATAGCACATCTTAAATTTTATCACTTGCTGGAGGAAGCATGAATACACAGGTAGAAGCAAATTGCAACTGCACATTCTGATTTGATCCATAGCCCCACACAGACCTGATGAAATTGTTTAGGCACTGGCTACCTTGGTTAACCAGAGCCAAGGAGCAGGAACCCTCAATTGGGCACTTAGGTCTACAGGAGAATTTGAACAGGGCAAGAAAACCTGCCGTCAGTGAAGTGTTTTATAAAGCAATTTCATGGCATATCCAGCATATCTTACAGTTGGTTCAAAGAGCAAAGAAAAGGAGAAGCTAATACTTATCTTAAAATGTTAATCCATTTATCTTCACATAGGACTCATCATATAACTCATTATGATTCAAATTGAATTTTCTCCTAAAATAATTAACCATGTATATTAAAAAATTTATTGAATTTTTAATTTTTATCCCGTCAATTTGAAATTCTATTTTTGTCATTTGTGCAATTTTGTATAATTAGCTTATATCTCTACTTTGTTCTATATCTATATCATTACACTATGTTAATGATTGTGGCCTTAAAAGTAATATCCAAGAAGGAAATAGAAACTTCTCTTGACTCTGGGTAAATAAAATGAGAAATATCAGTCTCTCTTTTAAGTACAGTGATCAGTTTCTAAGTACCTGCCAGAAAGCTTAAGAGTTAGGGGGAAAAATGCATTTTAATATGAATATGTTTCTACAGCACCTTCAATAGATGCTTCAAGCCAACTGTCACTGACTTAGCAACAATATTTTCTTGAATAAAAAGAATATTTCTATGTCAATAGATTTAATATTTTATTTTTCTGTGGAAGATACTAAATCTATTTTGTTATTTAGTTGGCATAAATGCTTTTGAAATATTATTTGGATAATTGCATAAGTTAAAACAGAAAGTATGAAAATTCATAATTAACTGAAAATTGTATCAGCTGGGGTAAAAGCATTATCAGTAACCTTGCCAAGAATTTTTTAAGGTTGCATTATGCTAAAAGAAAAAGGAAGATAGAGAGAGAGAAAGGGTGGAAGGGAGGGAGGGAGGAAGGAAGGGAGGGAGGGAAGGAGGGAAGGAGGGAAGGAGGGAGGGAGGGTAAGGAAGGGAGGGAAAGGAAGGGAAAGAAGGAGAAAGAAAGACTATACAAGCTTAAATTGTCCTGAGATATTAAGGTGAATAATTCACTTGTTCATCTTACTATTGCATTAATCTCTTTAATAAAATGATTCCTAACAGTTTGTTTTCTAAATATCCAAATACAAGATGATTTATTCTGGATTTTTTAACTTTATTTTCTATGAATATCTTACAACAGACTCCCTATGTTCCAGACTATTTTTTCAAGGATATCTGTATAGTGAACACCTTTGGAAGATAGAAAGGAAGTCTTTCTCCAGAGGAAAGAACAAGTTTGGTTTCTGCCAGCATAATACAATGTCTCTCTTTCTCTGGGGAAAACTTCAGGCAGGTTTATGTACTGTGTATAATACAAGAGCTGGATTCCCTAGGTTCAGGTCTCCTCATCTGTGTCTGTACTTAGGGAACCCAGCTCACTACATGCATAGTGAGCCTATGGACTCCTCCACATTTGCCATGAGGGTCTTGGCAGCACTTGCCCACGAGGGACTTGGCAACATAAACTTCATACTGTTTGCAATGTGGTGAATTAAAAAATTATTTGTCTCTGACCCAGGAGTCTCATGTCTTCTGCTACTTTTCTGAAACTGTGGCAGGCTTACTTGCTAGCTTGCAAATAAGTTAAAATCTCAAATCATGCACAGCTTTTGGCAGTAAGGATGAGATGCAGATAGAGACATGGCTTTCTAGCAGAGAAGAGATAAGGGGCTCATGGGACAGGTTAGGGGAGGTAAAAAGACATCCTGAGATATAGTTGTCATTGCTTGTACCCAAGTGGTGGATGACAGAGGAAGGAAGAATAAGGATCTCTGATTGTCCTACCTGTAAATGAATGATATAGGCTGAGTGACAAGAGGTAACACTGAAACAAGCTATCTGCATGATACTATGGTTGTTTCTTACTCTCCTTTGGGCAAAAGGAAGAAGGAATGTTTTCATGACAATGAGGCAGCAAGCCCCAGACCTGAGCAAAAAGGCAAAATGGCTGTAGCAGGGAATCAGGGAGCCTCCAAAGATGAAATAGATGGTGTCAGCAATAAGGAGAGAGGGCTTATTGGGTGGGCCAAAAGCATTGGAAGTTTGTTGGTTGATACGGTTACAGCCACCACGATACTCAAAAATTGAAGTAAATGTGCTGTGTTTACTGGCACAAGGCAGCTCTCTCCCTCTGCACACCCTCGCCCCTCCCTCACCCTCTATCCTGGCCTCAGCTACTTCAAGGAAAAAGATGATTGAGAGTGGCGCCAAGGTCTCCCTGTCCCCAAGAAGGACAGAAGGGCACATGCACCTATCTGAATACACTAGAGAACTTTGGGGGACTCAAACTTGCATGGCTCTGTTAGACACAAGAACCTTGGTCATCATCTCACCCTGTCCTGTGAGGCACAGGGGCTACCAAATTCATCTGACAAGGTTTGGGCAGGGCTTGTGACCTTGTGCGGAGGATCCTTTGGGATGATTCCCTCTACTGCTGTTGTAGTTTCCACCACAGAACGTAAATTTGGATTGCTGTTTCCCATGCCTGTACTACTCATGCTCATAAATGCCAGATGATATTATCTGGATTGGGAAGAGCCAGATATAGAAAATTGCTAGTACTTGTAGGGTCCCACAATCATAATATGATGCCTTTGAGCTATAAGTCTCTATGACTAATAATTTCAAAAATTGGAGTCTCTGCCAAAGGAAGGCAACCTCCACCTGGAAATGCCTCTTGGGGTTTAGGGAGAAATTAAACTTTTTTAAAAAATGTTGTTAATTTTTAAAAATAATTTTTATTAATAGATAATAATTGTATGTATTTATGGGATGCATGTGATATTTTGATACATGCGTACAATGTGTAATGACCAAATCAGAGCAATTAGGATATCCATCACTCAGACATTTGTCAAGTCTTTGTATCGGGAACATTCGAAATCTGAGAGCTATTTTGAAATATGCAATAAGTTGTTGGTAACTGTAGTCATCCTACTCTCCTAGTGAACACTAGAACTTATTCCCTCTAACTGTATGTTTTACCCATTAATTAACCTCTTTGTCTCACTGCCTGCCCCCACCCTGCCCCACCATCCAACCCTTCCCAGCCTCTGGTAGCTACGATTCATTCTACTTTCTACCTCCATGAGATCAACTTTTTAAAAACTTTTAACTTTGAGATAATTTTAAATTCACCACAGTTACAAGAAACAGTACAGAGGGATCTAATGTACCCTTTACCTAGTTTTCCCTTTGGTAATAACTTGCAAAACTGTAGCACAATAACCACATCATAAACCTCTTTTTCAAAGCAGCTATTAGTTTGCTAATGGGCTCTTGGTCAAAGTGAATGCTTGACCCATAGAGGCTTCATGAATCTCTGACTTGATAGTCCACTTTGAGTGGGTCAACTCAGACTCAATGACTAACAAGGGAAATAGAGTATTCCAGAATGCAGCTAGCTTGGCTTCAGCAACATCTAAGTTTACAATTTAAAATGAGGCACCTATCTCTTTGGGGAAACTTTATCTTCCTCTCCACTGACTGAAGCAAAGCTGCTGGCTCAACAGGGCCCTCAATTCACAGAGATTTTCCTAAATGCCTGGGCCTTGTTCACATATGGTTCAGTTAAGCTGAAACCCAGTGGTGACCATGGGGCTGTTTAGCCTCAGCATCAGCTATGTAGAACTGAAGATGGTGTAGTCACTGCTCATGGGCAAAATTCAAGCCTGTTCTCATGGAAAACACTCATCTTGATGAACCTTGCCATATTTTTACTAACTCTTGGACAGTTGCCAATGGCCTAGCTGTTTTATCTGCCACTTGGAAAACTACAAACTGGCAGATTGAAGACACCTCACACAAACAGTGGGCACAAAGCACAGCTGCTGATTGAACTATCTGGGTCACTTATGTATATCCTATGGCAAAGGCTCATTCTCTGATGAGACCAGCTGGAAGGGAGCTGCTGATGGAGCCTGCACTGCTCAGATTTCCACAAGGGCTGCCTGGATCCATCATTGTACCGGAAATGGCAGCACAGCCCCCACACAGACCACAGACTGGCCGCAGAGCCAAGGACTCAGTGCTTCTGATGCAGACTTAGGGCTGCACGCCAGACTGTGACTCCTAGACTTGACCTCTTCATCTTTCAGTGAGGGAAGCCACATTGCATGAAGTGTGGCCCTGCCTGTTCCTGGCAGATTGATGACAGTGGACCTTTCTTCCTGGAGCTATCAGTGGTGCCTCACTGCTGTTGACACTTTTCCAGGCTTTGGTGTTGCTGTTCCTGTCCAATCAGCTGACTCCAGTCACGAACTTTTCCAGCCTTTGAAATTAATCTGTATTATGTGTTCAGCTTTTGAGACCATTTACAATCAGACAGTGGTACCCTTTTTATTGCAAGAGCTACTAAAAAATGGGACTGAGAATTAAGGCATCCAAATTTCCATGCTCCTACCATCCACGGGCATCTGAGATTGCTGAACAGTGCACTAACTTCCTCAAAAGTCAACTCAAAAAGATTTCTGACTCCACTACCCTCATCTTCTCCTGGTGTACATACCTCCACAAGTCTGGTCACCAAATGCAATTGCCTCCTGAAAGAGATCATCCTCTCTCAGCCATTTCCTGGATAATGGTTAGGACAAAAAGGGTGGGGAGTATAGAGACCTATTTTGGACATCCAGGAAATCTACCCTGACCATTCCTGGATATGATATGTCTTTCTTCTCCTAACAGAAATCTCAGGCCAGCCCCTAAGTGGCAACACAGCCAAGAGGGGTTCTGGGGAATTCTAAGTTAATTCTGGCTCAGTTCCTTGGATTCTCTTCCTAGACTGACATGGTCAATCAGGTTGGCCTCAATTCACTTGCCAGGGTTGTTATGGATGATAGAATTTCCCTAGACTTCCTCTTTGTGTGCCAAGACAGAATCTCTGCAATCACTAATACATTTGCCCATAGCTAGATTAACGTCTTAGGCCAAATGGAAAGATCAATACAGAAACTTAAGGAGAGAGTAAATTACTTTTGTAAGGTCTATGCTGATGGTCTCTGGGATTTGTTCAGTTGGTTGGGTCTGGGACCCTGGGGAACATGGTTAAGGTCAATCCTGCAGGTTGGCCTCTTCCTGATGCTTGGAGTCCTATTGATAGTATCCTTAATTCAATGCTATCTGGGACAAATTGACTGCATTTGGTCCTAGGCTCACTTGTTCATATTAATCAGAGTGGTGGAAGGAATGGCATATTCATTGGAAAATTCACCAGAAACCAAGACAGTATGGAAACAAGGGGTAGATTTTGTTGGAGACAATTCTCCATGGGTCTCTCATGTTTCTGCATGTCTGTCAGCAGAGGCATTGGCCACCTATTCAAGGATGTGAAGATAGCAAAGGGCCTTTGAAGAGACAGTATCTGTCTCCAGGGCAAGGGGCAGGTTTGCTGCACTCTAATATAATAAAGATTAAATCCTCCTTGGGGCAAAGCTTGGGCAGGTTTGCTTACTGTCCACTATAAAAGATTCTGATTCTCTAACCTCAGGGTTCCTCAGCTGTGATGAAAGCCACCTAAGTATCCAGCATCTTCCTGGACCCGTCTGCATTGCCCTGATGGCACTTGGAAGACCAGGGGACCAACAGAAGCATGATGTTCATGCCACGGCTGTGGCACAAGTGACAAACTTTGTGTCTCAGCCCAGGAATCTGTGATTTCTGCCAGCATCCACAAACTTTGGCAGGTTAATTTGCAATCTTGACAAAAAATTCTCAGATGATCTACTGTTTTTGACTGCAGATTTTAACATTTGCCAATGCAAGAGCCCTAGATTTTCATTTTTTCTTATTTTAAAAACTCTTCTTGTCTGTTCTCATTGGTCTACTCTTTCAAATGAATTTTAGAATCAAATTCTTCCCCTTCCCAAACTCTTTGGGATTTATACTAGAAACACATTCAATTTCTAAATCAATTTAGTGAGAATTAGTATCTTTTAATAAAGTTTTATCCCCTGGGAATATGGCATGTCTATCTCTCTGTTTAAATATTATTTTATGTTCCCTAGTGATATTTTGCCATTTTCTTTACACAAATCCTATACATTTTGTGTTGAATGTATTTATAGCTTGTGTGTTTTTTTTTCTAAGGAAAATTGAATAGTTATATATTATATTTGTTTAATTAGTTGGTGCTAGCTTAGGGGGAAAACATTTTGCACATTTATTTTATAGCAGCCTCACTAAGGTCTGATAGCTCTCTAGTTGCTTGGATTGGGATTCTAGTTGCTTAAATTGGCATTATTGTTTTGTCTAGAATGTCTAGAAAATTACTAAATTAATAGCAGGCATCCTTATTCCTGATTTTTCATGGTCTTTTACTATTATTTATAAAATTGGTTATATGTTTGGAATAGGTTTTTTTCATGTTAATAAAGCATCTTTTTGTTTTTTAAAATTATTTTAGAAGCTTTTATTTGGAATGAATCTTGAACTGTATTAAAGGTCTTCCTAGCACCTATTTAAATCATGTCCGTAACTATAATCCATAGAATACTCTTTTGGCCAACATTAATAGAAGTAGGCTTTTAAAAAAAGGATTATGTTGTCAAATAACTTTAGGAAATGCTGTCTGTGGCAACTTTTAAAACTTACAATGTATATGATCATATTAAAGTTTCAGAGTAATGCTTGAGCAAAGAAATATGTTTAACTTTGTTAACCCCAAATTTCCCAAAGTTACTTAAACATGGATTAGCAAGCTATCTCAGATCTTGCCTTTCTCAAATGTCTTATTGTACATCCATATATAAATGTCAACTCAGCACATAATGGAATTATCTTCCTACAAATTATGTTTGTTGCCCTGCCTCATGGTGCTATAGGCTTAATATGTGTAGCCTCCCCCTCCAAATTCACATGTTGAAGCCCAATCCCCAATGTAATGGCATCTGGGGGAGGGGCTTTGGGAGTTAAATGAGGTCATGAGGATGGAGCCCTCATGAATGGAATTAGTGCCCTTATAAGAAGAGGCATGAGAAAGATGATATCTCTCTCTGCCATGTGAGCATGCAGCAAGGTGTCCGCCTGCAAACCAGAAAGAGGGCCTTCACCAGGAACTGAATTGGCCAGCACTTTGATCTTGGACTTCCCAGCCTCCAGAACTGTAATAAGTAAATTTCTATTGTTTAAGCCACCTGGTCTATGATATTTTTGTTATAGCAGTCTGAACTAACGAAGACATATGGTATTCCATACTGGAGAGAAAGGTTCTTCTCAGCAAGCCTCATTCTTTTTTGCTTTTTGAAAACCTATTTCTTTTTAAAAAAATCCCATGGCGGCATATTAATTTTTTTTCTACATGGCAGCAGATCAAATTCTTTTGCCATGACTGAAATTCAGGATTTAACTGGGATATGTCTATGTATTGGTCTCTTTTTATTAATGTTGTCTGGAACTTAAAGGGCCCTTTCAATATGATGTCTTTGAATATTCTGTTGCTCTCACTTGCTGTCTTTCAAAATTGTCAAATATTTCTATATTGATATCTGTTGTCTGTGTTCCCTTGTCATTATTTTCTTTCTGGTTACTTGTAAGTGTCTTTTCTGCTACCTTTGAGAAATGCTCCTCAAGCTTTCCCTTCACATTGTGAATTTAGTTTTCTATAATCTGCTCATTATTCCATCTCATTTCATCTTTATAGCAAGGCTTTTATTTTGCATTCTTTCCCTAGCTTTGCCAACTCTTTTCGCATCTCTGTTCCTTGTCATCTTATCACCTCAGCTTCCCAGCTTGTGTCATAGACTTATGTGATTGTTAAATGGCATGTAGTACCTGGGCTTCAATATCAAAGATCTGGTATGGAGTGGAAGACACTGTGGAAAGTTGGAGGGCACATTCCCATCTGAAGTACCAATCAGAGCAGCCAACTGCTGCCACTGGGGCCTGATGTTGCCAGATCTGCTACTTTTCCAAGAGAATCCAGAAATACGGATTTTAAAATGTAAACTCTATTGACTTTAACACATGATAATATTCCACTTTTTAAAGAACACTACTTGAGCCATTTCTGTGAGCCAGATGCAGCCCACAGGCCACCTGTTTGCAAATCCTAATGCTTAGGAATATAAAGCTCTGCCAAACTCTAAGCTGAAGGCATCAGGTTTTAGAGAAAACAGTATGAATTCAATTTTGGACATGCTCAGTTAGAAATAAAATGGTGAAATCTCCCAGTCAGCAGTTGAAGATGTGTGCCCAGAAAATGCCTTTGCATTGTTCTAAAAATCCAACCCCACCCCCTGCCCCTCCTGGGACATCCAGAGCTCATATCCCTGACATCTCTGATGATTTTGACACTGCTGATATCCCTCCCCTGACAGCAGCATGGTCTAGGTTCCAGGCTCTGTGCTAAATGATTTACATGCAATATCTCATTTAAACGCACACACTCCAAACTTAGGACTTAACTACCATTACTATTTATGAAGAGTAAAATAAACAATAAAAGCTATTAGCCTGTTTGGCCAGGCATGGTGGCTCACACCTATAATCCCAGCATTTGGGAGGGCAGGGTGGGTGGATCACTTGAGGTCAAGAGTTTGACACCAACCTGGCCAACATGGTGAAACCCTGTCTCTACTAAAAATACAAAAGTTAGCCAGGCGTGGTGGCATGCACCTATTGTCCCAGCTACTTGGGAGGATGAGACAGGAGAATCGCTTGAACCCAGGAGGCAGAGATTGCAGTGAGCCGAGATTGTACCACTGCACTCCAGCCTGGGAAACAGAGCAAGACTCTGTCTCAGAAAAAAAAAAAAAAAGCTATTAGCATGTTCAAGGTCAATTTATATTTTAGAAATGTGTGGATCAGACTGCAGAAATAGGGTTACACTAAAACACAGCTCAGAAGGCACATAGGGGCACACACACTCATACAATTCTTCAAGGACTAACAGAATGTAAATATCTGGCATTGTTTTCGTAGCAGTGCATGGTGTAGTCACCATGAAGGAAAGACAGGGAAGGCCCCAAATTGTTGAGGACATGATAACCCTCCACACAGGATGGTGATAGGAAATGGGGGTGTGGATCTCATGAACCTGGGTCAGCAGCACTGTGAGACTCCCCAGGAAAGACACTATTGGGGTACCCCGGAGATTGTAATAGAACAAAGAAAAAAGCATGTGTCTTCTGGTAAAGAAATGCCAATCTATTCAGACTCTCTTAGAACTCCTGGAAACTGCAGATTCACTGGGGGTAGTAAACGGGCAAGTACAGAGCCCTAGTGCCTTCCCTGTTCACTAAGCAGCATGTTGACCAGAAGACAGAAAACAGCTAAGCTTCACTTCCTTTGTGTCCTGTGTGAGTGTCCTGGCCTAGGAGCAGTCAGTCTGTACAGCATTGTTGCTTGGACTGCTCTTCTGACCCTTGTACACATCCGGGAATTTTAGGCCTATGATCCAGAAAGAGAGTCAATAATTATCAGAATAGTACCCAGAAGCTCAGAGGGGAAGCTACCTGACGTCACACAGCTCATTCATAGAGGGCTGGGATTTCAACCCCTCACTGCCTAACCTCTGCTCCTCCAAATCGCCCAGCTTCCTGAGGCTGCAGCATCCAGATCTCCATGTATCAGTCCTGTCCCATCACCTAACAAGGCAGATCCATTTGGCATTTTGCAGGTACCAGCAGGTGTGGAGGGAAGTCTTATCCCAGAAGTCTCCTGAGTCTGTGCCCTGGTTCCTGCAGTGAGATGAAGCCAGATGGGTTGGGGATGGGAAGCAATAGGTCCTGAAAGTCAACACACTGGGAGACTCATAATGAGCCATTGTCAGGTTGTCTCCCAGGAGACTTGAAACTATAAAGAAAACAGATCCAAGAGCCTTCTAGGAAAGGAGAATGTTTAAAGGATGCAAGGCCTCCATTCTTCTCTTTCCCTCTTGTCAAACATCATTTGCTAAACTCTGATTTTTAGCAAAAGCAAGTGTTTTATACCCAAAGTCTCTTTTTTAATTAAATACATCCCTGGTTCTTATATTTACAGCCTGAGATGATTTCGACATGGTATTGAAATTGTCAAGGGAAATCAGTTGAGGAGACAATGATAGAAACAGATCGTCTGAGCTGATGGCTTTAAGAAGTTATTTCAAAGCAAAACAGTAGCAATAAAGAGGAGATGGGCAGCTGTGTGTGAGGGAGGGGAAGACAGAGGAGGAGGCATGACATTTCCTAGCAGCAGGGTGCAAACCCATCACAAGGAGGTGGCAGACAGCCCACACTGAAGAATTCTGAGCTTCAGAGCAGCAGACATCACCAGACTCCAGACATCAAATGAGATCATTTATGTATAAGCCCTTTGAAGATATAAAGCATTCAGGAGCTTTAAGGTGTCATAATTGTTGCTACTATTGTTACTTAATCAGTGGTGCTGGGTGTCCGTCTTTGGGAGGACACTTTCAGACCAGAGGTGAATGACAAATGTCTTTAATACACAGTTGGCCTCTTTTCTCTCTTATTTGTCATCGCCAGCGCATGAGTCAGACTGTGAGACTGAGCAAGACCGATGCTCTATATTAATGATCACTATCCATCAGGGGTACCCGGTGATTCATAGTTTGCAAAGCATTTTCACTCGCATCATCTACCATCACCCCACAGCAAGGGAGTCAAGGTTGAGATTGACCAGCCCCAGGGGCAGCCCAGCCAAGACAGCATGAGCTTCAGAGTCTTCTCCCCAAGGGCAGCGACAGAATTGTCGGCTTCTCTGCTTCCACCTAGCCAAAACAAGGACTCTGCTCTCTTGGTTGCTCTGACATAATCCATCTTTGGAAAGCAGAAGACAAAGCAGTTGAAGAGTGGGCAGGTTCATCAAATCTTGGTACTTTGGAGGGCCCTTTAGCAATCAGAGAAGAAAATGTGTGCCGATGCCTTTTTCCTTCCTCTCACAATCTCACACACGGTCATCCTTGCGTCTTAAAAACACCAGGGCCATTTCCCCTTTCTTGGTTTTATTTGTCTGCCTACCTCACCATACTGTTTGCAGCTTGAGGGAGCTTATTTACTGCAGTTAGCACAGTACCTGGCCTTAGGAAGTATTTGATAGAAGATACTGAATCAGTGAATGGTTCCTGGCATTGCTAAGTTGTTCCACTGGCCATTGGATTTCAGTATCTGGGTCCTTGATGGTTGACCTTTTCCATACTCCTACAGGGAGTACTGTTTTTGCCATTCCCACCTTCTTGGCTGAACCTGATTTTATTCTGGCATTTCCCACTCCCACACTCTTCTGTGTTTGCGGGTCAACCTTGTACCCAGCTCCAGAGATGGCTCTCGATTAGTCCAAGCTCAATATTTCTCTTTGCATCAAAACCATCTGGCATGCGCATTGAAATGCCTATGTCTGGGCCCTGTCCTTAGCAATCAGACTCACTAGGCCCTGGGAAACTATATTTTATGAGCTCTGCAAGTAGTTTATTTATTTGGTCAACTTTAGGGTTCCTGGTCTAGGCTAAGTGATCCGTCAGCCCCTCAGCAGTTGTCACTGGTTCAGGACAGCACCTAGCCCTGGCTGGTCTCATTAGACTGAAGGGAAATATGAATGTTCCATAGTCCAGGGAGAGGTTTTCTCTCAAACTCTCCAGCTGGATATGAACAAGGAAGAATCTACATTGTCCTTAATGCTACCGCCACCACCTCATACTCATGAGGAGAAGCAGCCTGAAGATCAAGCCACCCCCTGAGGTTAGTTAGTGGAGAGAAGAGAGAGAACCTGTGTCCTTGATGACAACAAGGGGACACTGAGTCAGCCTACCCTGGAGCTTCTCCTAAGTTAACCTTCTCATTATGTGAAATAACCAATGCCCTTAGTGCATAAGCCACTGTGAGCCAAGTTTCCTATTACTTTCTAAAATCATCCTGGTTAATCCAGCTCCTGGCAGGCAGTGGCTGTAGCACATCTACATGTCCACCTAAGCCGGCAAAATCCAAACAGTAATCAAAATAGTTAATACTCACTGAGTGTTTGCCATGCCAGGCACTGTGCTGAGTGGCTTGTGTTGATTGTTTCATTATTCTTCATAGCCATCCTTGTTAGGACAAACTGCACCATTTTGTAAGCTCCCCACTATTTTGCAGACCTTGGTCAAAGTGAAATATTTCATTGGGGTTCAGGCCATGAGAAACATCCTGCCCAACCACCTGACCACAAGGTGGACAAAGGCCCAACTAAAGAAACATTTCTATCATATCTTGCCGGACAAAGTTCCAAGGAACACCACAATGACAACCCGCCGGAACAAGGGCCAGAACCACCTCATCATGGGAACATCTTATCAATATCCTGCCAGGCAGCAAGCCATACTGCCAAGACGCCTCCCGCCCATACCTATAAGTACCCCCAGCCTGTAAGCAGTGGTGGGCTCTGGCATTCGGCTGGGCCTCCACTTCGGTAGGTTTTATGCTGGACATAAAGCCTGCATTATCTGTTGAGTTGCCCTCTTTCTGTGTGTGTGTGTCTTTCTTCAACCCTTGCCTTCCCTTCAAAACCTAACTGAGGAAACTGAGGAAGGGAGCTTTTAAATAACACCCCAACCCCCACCCCCGCAAAGCACGTAGCAAAGCCAGGATTTGGATCCAAGAGATCTGACTTCAGCGCTTAACCTATTAACCACTGATCCAAACTGAGTTGCTGCCTGTTGAAGCCCACTGGTGTTCAAATCATTACTTTTCCAAGAACGGCAGGACTAAATTTCATCCATAGGATTTTACTGTCCAGGAAAATTTGCTGAAGTCCACCAGCCTCAATGCTAATCCATTCCAAAAGAGAGAAAATGCAGCTTCCCATTAGAAAAACATCAGCGGGGCTAGAAGGCTTGGGTGGGGGTTCAAGTCAGTCCCACAGAGCTTGAGTATGTCACATCCAGTCCTTGGACACTAGAGGATAGAGGGGTTGGGGAAGGAGCAATTGGTGATCTCTTCCATTCAGAGCCTCATCCCGTGTAGATGGTCTATCAGTAACTAAGTAATCTCAGCTGCAATTGAGGACCCAGCTACAGATTTCAAATTCACCTACGTGGATGAGCAGAAGTAGGGAATTTGAATGATAAGTAAACATGTTCCAATCACTGTAAAAGGCTCACCTCTGTCTCCCTTATTTCTTAAAGTGAATTAACTTTGAATCGATTTTGGAGGAGACTGCACTTTAAAAATTGAACAGAGATGAAACATGTGTCTATCTCCAAACAGATACCAGTGTATCCAAATACCAGTCCCCAATACAAAAATATAAAGCCAATTCAATCAGCTAGTGGAAAAAAAAAAGAAAAATCAGCCAAACAGTTGTTTCACATATGTTTATTATTTTTTAAAAATCCATGCACATAACCGATCTGTGACTTTTACTTTTCAACTGGCTACTCTGGTAGCTGAAAAATTGTAGCAGGCCTATTTAAAAAAAAAAAAAAAAGTAGCTACATCTGCTGCTAACATGCTCATAAATGTTTCACAGTTCTCAAAGTACTTTGATGTGTGATACTCTGGTTGAGCTCAGAACATTTGTGCTTCTGACACCTACTTTAGCCTAGGCACTGTTAGGCATTAAGGCTTTGCTTGCTACCCAGAGTGGTCCCCGGACCAGCAGCTTTGGTATCACCTGGAGCTCATTAGGGAAGCAGCATCTTACCCACCCCAGACCTGCTGAATCAGACTCCGAATTTCAACAAGATCCTCTGGTGGTTCCATTGCTCATTATAGTTTAAGAAGTAACACTCTAGAGGATAAAGTGACAAATAAGACATGTCCCTTGTCCTCAGGAAGCTAGGAAACTTGAAAAAGAGAGGATCACAGAATTGGATAATCACAATACACTGTGTAAGATGATGTGATGGAATAAAGCTCAGAGGGCCCTGGGAGCCCTAAGGAGGGTCATGCTGGCCCCTGGCAAAAAGTGATCTTAAGCTGACCCTGTGAAGTAGAAGATCACCTTTTGAGAAGGGGCAGGAGACAGTTTCCACGGAAAAGAGGCCCTGCCAAATGAGTTTGCATGTCTGGGGATGTACTCCATGCCCAAAGCCTTATCAGGAAGCATTAGTGATGCTCCTCTTTAGGCACCAGTGGCTTCCCTGTACCACAGGTAAGGAGGGGACTTTGTGTGTCAGAATCTGGGCAGCATGGAGGGGTAGCAGTGGAAGCAGAGGCTATTTGTTTAGCAATAACTCTGTGATCCCTATTATATGCCATTATGTTTCACTTAACTTTCACTTAATAATTAGTCTGCATGTGCTTCTGGGATAATGCTTTGTCTAGCCATAACAGAATGCAGGGACATCTAAATTACCCATAGAATAATCAAATTACGTAAAAATGCCTCTCTCTTTGCTCACTGCATGGAAGAGGTCACTGACACCAAACAATGTCATTTCTGGTGCCCCCATAAATGACTGAAGTCAGACCTTTCTGAGCTGATGAACCCAGCCTAAGATTCCACAGGCTCTGAGTCATGGTGGTGACATAGCAACAGCTCTAAGATGGGAATTGGAAGTAGGAAAAGAGCTACCCCAGGGAGGGCCTGCAGTACGCCACGAGTGGTGCTGGCCACCTTTCCAGAAGGATTTTCTTTGGTCCTACAATGGACCTGCCCCAGTTGACAAATAGCAAAGCAGAGGTGGGAAAGGCCTCTGCTGCTGAGGCATATCAGGCTCCAAACTCCTCCTACTCCCCATGTGACTATTTCCCATATAAGGTACTATCTCCCAAAATACTTCATTCTTTTCTGCCATCCTTCCCACCCCCATTCCTCCCCTTCCTTCCCTCAATCTTCCATCACCCCAGACTCAGTGTCTCAGGCATTTGCCAGCAGCACTCATCACCATGACGCCTAAGAGTCCTGCTGACATCCTCTTAGTGTGTGCTCCAAAATGCATTTATATCTGCATTTCTGCTTCTGATTGTTTTCTGCCTTTTAACAGCATTGATCCTAGTCTCCACTTCAGCTCTCTTCCATCATGCAACCCCCATTCCCAGTGATCAATAGGGGCTTTCACCTGTAGCATCCCATATCTTATATTCTATTTATTCCTGGCTTTCAGGACAGATGGTAAGCATCATAGGGGCTGCTGATCCAGTGATGGTAGTGATGTTGAGGCAGAATGAGAGTAGAGGGGAAATAGGAAGGGTGCTCAAACAACATAACCCGAAAAAGAAAAGCTAGCAAGAGCTTGAACTGTGAAGGAGGGAGCAAGGTTGATGGTCAAAGACAGTGCTCAATATCAAATGCAAAAAGCAAATTTGCAATATGAATGACCCAAAAAGCTTAATGTCAGAAACTGGGAGAATCCTAAGAAGTGAAGAGTAGCTTAAAGTAAGTCTCTTACGTAGATCCCATGGCAAAAGCTCATTTTCTGATGAGACCAGCTGGAAGAAACCTGCTGATCTAGTCACATGTGGCTTTAAAAGCTCTTTCGTGAGGAACTGAAGGCTGAATGGCCTACCGACTAGGCAATACCCTCTTTGATTTGGAGCTTATTTTAGGTCTGTGCAATCCCTTCTTAGGTGGTTTAATCAAATCAGCAAAAGTGGAAGGCTGCCCTTCTCCCATGGGTCCTAGTGACTATTTTCTGAAACTTCTTTGGGTGTAACTGTTTTGAATTTAGTGGAACAAGGGGAAACATATTCAGACTTCACAGCTCATAGCAGGATGACCTATTTTCAGCTACAAAGTAAGGAAGAATGCCTGTCACCCTACACACGTGTACACACCCATTTGCAGAAGTTACCCAAACAACCACTGTCAAGTCAGTGGCAAGAGTAAGAACTGGTTTAGAACAAGACCAGTAAAAGACCAGAGAGTAAATATTTTAAGCCTTGTGGGTCACTCAGTCCCTGTCACACCTACTCAGTTCCTCCACTGTAGCAAAAATGCAGTCATAGATAACACATAAATAAATGAGTGTTGCTGTGTTCTAATATAATCTTATTTATAGACAGTAAAATTTGAATTTCATATAATTTTAATACATCATGAGTTATCATTATTCTTTTGCTTTTTTAAAAACAATTTCAAAATGTAAAATACATTTCTTAGCTCACAGGCCAACAAAAGCAGGCAAGCATGCTAGATTTGCTCTGTGAGCTGCAGTTTAGCAACCTCTAGTTTAGGAGATCTCTGTATAAGACATAATACTAGAATTAAAATTAATCCATTTTCCAGAATATTAGTCACCCTCATAGCTGTAGTTCTCAATCCTATAGGCAAATCGGAATCATCTGTGGATCTTTTATTTTTTTTTTAAATGCATTTTTAAAAAACCTTTCCAAAACTACCCAATTAGAGTCTCTGGGATTGGGAAGGTTATTCTATTGAACTGCTACACCGTAAGTTATTAACATAACAAATTATTAAATCCCTTGTTGATGAACATAATTGTACATGTATTATCTACTTGTGTTCTTAGGATAAAATCCTAAATTTTTAATTGCTGAGTTACCAAGTCAAAGGGCAAAATATTTCTAAGTTTTCACCTATGTTCATGATGGTGCTGAGTTTAGATTTTAAGAAAAAAAAAAAACATCCTCTTGCTCTAAATCAAAGCAATAATTGATCTTAAACATAACTATACTTTTAAAAAAAGATTAACAGGCCAATGGATGGGCACCTGCCCTACCATCACCACTGCAGCACTGTTCACAATAACAAAGACATGGAATCAACCTAAATGCCCACTAACGGTAGACTGGATAAAGAAAATGTGGTATATATATGCCATGGAATACTACACAGCCATAAAAAAGAATGAGATTATTTCTTTTGCAGGAATGTGGATGGAACTGGAGGCCATTATCCCAAGTGAACTAATGCAGGAACAGAAAACGGAATACTGCATGTTCTCACTTGTAAGTGAAAGCTAAACATTGAGTACACATGGACACAATGAAGGGAGCAAAGACACGAGGGCCTACTTGAGAGTGGAGGGTGGGAGGAGAGTGAAGGGTGAAGTGTGAAATACTACATATCGACTGCTATGCTCATTACCTGTGTGATGAAATAATCTGTACACCAAATCCCCATAACATGCAATATATCTATATAAGAAACCTGTACATGTACACCTAAAATTAAAGTTAAAAAATGAATTTTAAAATAAATGACAACATATGGGACTGGCAATAAAAAAAGTAAACATCTCAATGAACCGGAAATAGGAGAGCAATGCATAGTCTTGGGCAGGGGTAAGGCTGTGGACCTACTGGGACTCAGAGCCTTTAATAGACCTGCTATGGTTTCACTGTGTCCCCTCCACAATTCAGGTGTTGCCAATGCAATTGTATTAAGAGGAGATTAGGCCAGGAGGGTGCCTCCTTCATGCTGGAATTAGGTACCTTTACAAAGGGGCTTGATGGGGGAAACTGGTCCTAGCTTGCTCTTATGTTATGCCCTTCCACCTTTCACTGTGTGGAGATATGACAAGAAGTCCCTCCCCAGATTCTAGTGCCTTGGTCTTGAATTCCCCAGTCTCTAGGACTGGAAGAATATAAGTTTCTGTTCTTTATAAAGTATCCAGTCCTAGGTGTTCTGTTACAGCAGCACAACATAGACTAAGACAAGATGGAAGCAGCCCATGTTCATCTTCTGCAAGACAATACAAACAAGCCCCTAACACCTGGCAGGAGATGTGTGTCAGGCCTGCCACATGAAACCAGGGACAGTGATAGGGCTGAGGTGGGAATCCCTGACTCACAAACAGCAGTTTAAAGAAGCTAGGGCCACCTCCTGGCTATTTACACTAAGCTGTTGTCCAAGGTCACAGGAGGGATTAGAGATACCTACCCAGCTAATGTGTTGGCCAAGCTACCCACTGGCTCAGGAATGTTATCTGAAATATCCCTGTGGGACAGGAGCCTCCAGCCTCTAACCTAAGATCGGATTCTGAACTGAATGAGCCAGGGGGAGATGACTTAAAACTCCTAAACACAGAGAAATAAGAGTTGGAGAAGGAAGAAGAAGGAGAAGGAGAAGGAGAAGGAGAAGGAGAAGGAGAAGGAGAAGAAGAAGAAGAAGAAGAAGAAGAAGAAGAAGAAGAAGAAGAAGAAGAAGAAGAAGAAGAAGAAGAAGAAGAAGAAGAAGAAGAAGAAAAAAAAAAAAAGCCAAGAATGGCTTCTCTGCACACTAGAATTACATGGCATTTGAGGACAGTGAATGCCACAGGAGACAGACAATGAGCACAGCTTACAGAATAATTGAGTCCAGAAAATTGTAAGATAAGAAAGCAATCATCTCCTTAAAAATAAAAAGGACTCTAAGGAAAGGATGATCAATACTATCAAAATGCTGTAAAAGGTATAAATTTATATATTTTAAACATTAAGAAACAATCTATGTATTTATCCAAATCACCAGGAAGAGACTTCCAACTAACATTAAACATGATAGATTGAACATACTGTTAACTTCAATTTCTTCAATCTCAAAAATAACAATGAAGTGACAAAAAGGCATAAACCAGTCTCTTAAGGCTTGAGCCTGGAAACCAGCCCCGCATCACGTTCACTGCATCCTATTGGTGAATCAGCAACAACGCTAAGATTCAAATGGAGAACACAGGCTCCACCTCTCAGTGGAAAGGGTGTCACAGAATTTTGGGGCTATCTTTGAAAACTACCTCGGATATGAATGATAGAAAAAAAAAGTGTTAACAACCATATAATAGCAGCCTGAAAAGAAAAAAAAAAAAAAGGACAAATGAAAAGAAACATTTGAAGATCTAATGACTAAAAATTTCCCCAAACTGTAAAACTATATAAATTCTCAAATATAAATGGCTGTTAGAGTGTCAAACAGAACAGATGAGGGACAAAAACAGACATATTGTGGTGGTGAAATTAAATAAAACACACACACACAAAGAGGCTATCCTAGACATTTCCAGAGAGAAAAGGCATATCTCCTAAAGGAACAAGCATCAGAATAACAAAACCAAAAGGTAATATTTCCCTGTAAAAATAAAGAGTTTAAACCTAGAATTTTAAATGTAGATAATAAAAAGCATCTTCAAATTTACAAAACCTCCTAATGTTTATCATCCTACGACTAAAATCATCCTTAGAAAGATGTCTTAGCAATAACAAAAATATCCAGACAATTCAACAATATCTACAAAATAAATGACTTCGTAAAATTTAATGTTGACTAAATAAACAAAAGACAAAAAAAGTATACCTGTTACATTTCAGAACTAAAATTCTAGATGATACCAAAACACAGGGGTGGAGGGCAGGGAGGAAAGAAGTAGAGAAGGGGAAACCAGAAGAAGTCAATGGCACACTAAAGCATTTGTCTAGTCTGGAGCATGACATAATTATAGATAAGGGTAAGAAAGTGACAGAGAAAATGGACATAGCTGTGGGGATGAATAATTAAGGGTAATCTGGAAAAGACTGAAAAGAGAATATATAACTTTGAAGTCAGCAGAAGATAAATAGAATAAAAATAAATAGAACAAAATAAGATGGCAGAAAATTCCCCATTGTTACATTAATTACAATAAATGCAAATGAAGTGAACTTACCCAAAGAAGCTCTTGTATTAAATTTAAGAGAGAAGAAAAGAAAGAGGAGCAATAAAAATCTAACCACATTCAGCAATGTATTGCCTGCAAGAGACTTTTTTTTAAACGATACCAATAAAGTGGGAAGAACATATACCAGACAAATATGAACCAAGCCAAAAAAGCAAGTTTAATATCAGACAAAAGATAATATTTTGGGTAAAATATCATAAAGACAAAACTATATATTATATACCAATAAAAGGAAAAATAAAGATGATGTATATCTAATATCAAAAATGTATAAAAGCAGCATAACAGATATAAATACAAAGAGAAAGAGAAATAAGTTAACCATTCTAATAGGAGATATAACATTTCTTTCTCAGAAACTGATCATATGATTAAAAATATGCAGATATAAAATGTTGCATAACATGTTTGACATTTTAAAATGTGGGGAGTTTCTATGTTCAATATAAATGTAGCATTCTTTTGAACATGCATAGAACTTTGTAGGTGGTATTTATTAGGCTGCATAGAAAGCCTCAATTAATTCCAAAAAAATTGACATCACATTGAGAATGTTCTCTGGTGATGAAAGTAGGAATAAAAAATAAAAGCTATCTGTTAATTTAAAAAGCCTGAATTGCTGAAAGTTTAGAAACATACCATTAAAATAAAGGAAATCACAGGACAAATTGTGGAATACTTATTGCTGAATGACAAAACATTACAGGTCAAAATATGTGAGATATAACTAAAGCAAATGGATATTTTTAGTTCTAAGTACTATATTCATAAGCAAACAAGAAATGTTGAAATAATGGACAAACTATTTAACCCAAGAAGCAAGAAAAAGAACAAATAAAAGAAGCAGGAAGTAAATATCAAAGATAAGTACAATTAGAGAACTACAAAATAATAGTTCCCTATCTATCAAGCTACCGAAATGAAAGACTTCTGGTGAGACTGACTATGACAGAGGGAAAGAGAAAGGATGAACTAAACAGAGCAAGAATAAGAAGGGAGAAATAATTACATACACACAAATATTTAAAATATGAGTTAAATTTGAAAACCAAGATGAAATTAAAAATTCCTGAAAAAATACAAAAACACCAAAATTGACACAAGAAGAAATAGAATGCTAGTTAGACCAATAAATACAAAAGGATTTTAAATGCAATTAAAGACCTCATCTGCTGGCAAAATGTGGCTTAAACGTAGGGTCCTCCCAATCCTTTCACAAAAACAAAAAAGAAAAACCATACGCAATGTCTTAAATAAAACTAGCTAATAAAATATTCCCAAGAACCTCAGAACATAGGCTGCAAACAATGGCAGCAAGAGTCTCACAGCTGTATGGGCGCAACCAGGGGGCATACAATTGGACTCCTGGACTCTAACAGCTAAGAAATCTGGAAATCAACTGCAAGAACTCACCCGCTCAAAGGAATGATCCCTCAGACCAGAGGACCCAACTGTCCAATATGATAACAACAGTCAAAACGGAAGCGGGTTTTTCAAGTTCTAATTTGTAGGTAAGTTACCCAAAGATTATGATGGAAGGTTTGAAGGGGTGGGACCGGTCAGAAATCTCAGGGAAAGGACAGAGCCCTGTACTAAGGAGAAACTGCTAGAAATAGAACACAAATTGGTGAGGTTGGAAATGCTTGGAGTGAAAGGAGAAAAAGGGTCAGATATTACCATGGAAGACACATCTCAGTTTGATATTAGGAAACCCATTAATATAATTCATCACAGGGCTAATAAGAAAAATCATATCATCTCCATAGATACTGAAAAGAAAAATCAAAAGTCGTAAGAAATTGAGGAATATTTCCCAAGCATGATAGAATACACATACTATAGCTCCAACCTGGCATCTTACTTAATGGGAAATCACTAGCAAATATTCTTAATCATGTTTATTAATCTATATATTAAATAGGTAAAAAATACATCTTTGTTTTCACTAACTTCTTAGCTTTTCCTTCAATTATGAATAAATCACAGTGGTAGTAGAATTATGTATGGCTTTGCCACTAATAAAAACCACAGACATTTTCATAACACATTGTAGTTGTTTCAAGTACTTCAGAATATTGTTTAGGCCTCTCATTGCTTTGAAGTTCCTAGTATTTATTAGACCTGCCACCATTGTTATTTAATGCAACAGTTATATTCAATAACTATTTCGGCACTTGATTTCTTTCTTTTATAATTCTATATATTTTTATTTAAAATCTCAACTTATAAAAGGGGTCCATGAACTTCAGCTGATTGTCAGAAGGGTCCAGGGCACACAAACAAAAAGGTTAAAACTCCCGCATTCATTACTTTCTCAATAAAATCAGGATAAATAAGGATGTTTGCTATCTTCACTGGTGAAAAGGATTCTCAGGCCAGAAGTCTAGCAAGTCCATAAGTAATAACTGAGCACATTGCTACCCTGCCACACCTGATTTTCCTCCAGTTTTCACACACACACACACACACACACACACACACACACACTGAATTGTGGTTTCTTCCCAGGTGAGAGGCAAGGAAAAGAAAATGAAGAACAGGAAAGAAAAAAATTAATCTATAGCACAGTGCAATCCTTCTGTCCCCAACATTTTGAAAACCTCTAGGCCTCTCAACTAGAAGTACAGCTTCAACATTGCTGAGTTCCTACACTAATCCAGGCCAGGCCTAGCAAGAGGCAGCAGGTCGGCTCTAGGAGCAGGTGGGCCTTGGAAGAAGGGTCCTGCCCTGGTCCAGTGCCCAGTGTGTCTTGAGGGCTAGCTGTGGGCCCACCAAAAAGACACTCACACTCACCTCTAATCTTGTGGCTCCTTCCACCTATTTGTGATCCTCAACTTCCTGAACACACTCTGGTTCCACTGCAGATATTACAGTTCTGCCAGAATCCCGACTTATTTATCTGGAGTCCTGATTCCTTATCTTCCTTTTAACAAACTCTTCCCTTCAAAGAATGGGAAGAGAAGGGGCTGAGTTACCTGCCCTGTGCTTGCAGCAGCTCACTGGAACTGAAGGGGCCATGATGTTGTATTCAACTTGACAACAAAGACCACTCTTGCTTAATGAAGTGTTGCAAACCCACATTATTCAGGAGGTCAAGCAGCTATACACACATATTAGAGAGTTATTAGGACAGAAGCTGAGCTGGAACAAGCATCTTTACCTAAAGACCTTCAACGAATATATAAAAATATACACACACCATAAAGTAAGCCAAACAAAGCACGTCTACAGCTTTTGTTTGGCCCCAAGAGCTACCAGTTTGCAACCTCCAACAGTTCCTCTACAAATTACTCAGTCTCGTGGGGAGAAGACATACCCTAAATTAAGCCTATGTACATGACATTTCTTTGTACCCCACAATCTGGACTATTTGTTCTACCCAACTCCTGGGGAAATATGGAGGCTGCCCACTGCCATCTGAGATTTTCTGTTTCTTATCCTCACCAGCTCAGCTACTGAGCAGCCAGCATGCCTATTTTCTGAGTAATGACCCAGGTCAACATACCCTCCTGTGAATCCTCAGAGCCTCTCTTCCTAAATGCATGCACAAAATTACTGCTAGAATGAAATGGAATATTTGACCAAAGAAAGTGGCATGGAGAATTTAAATATAGTTACCAGTCAGGTGCAATTTCTTCATTGAACAGAGAATATATAAACTGAAGTTTTTCTAACTCTGGGAGTAAAATATATGATTGTGGGCTTCATTCATGAACCAATTCTTTTACATAATACATGCTTATTTTAAAATATCCTTGTCATTTGACAGACTACGGAAAGGTAGGTTGACTAGAAAATTAGCATTAGCTCTGCTTACAAATTGCAGATTTTAATAGCTCTAGTCATAGTCACAGAAATAACCAAAGAGAATCAAATTAAGGAACTGGAGCAATCCAAAAGGCTCAAAGGAAAGGAAGAAATGGTAATTTCTAACATTTATGCAGCAGTCTGCAGTTTATAAAGGGCGTTCATGTTTAGTATCCACTGCAATCTCCATAAGCCATGTGCAGGGGGGTTATTATCCCTGCTCCATAGATGAAGAAGCTAAAGTCCAGAGTGCCAGAGACAGGATTTGAAGCCAAATGTGCTGGCTCCAACTCCACATTCCTCTACTACATAAATAAGCAAACTTTGTCTGTAAAAGGTCATATAGATAGTAAATATTTTAGGTTTTACCAGGCATAGGGTCTTGGTTAGAACTATTCAACTGTGCCACTGTAGGAAGAAAGCAGCCACAGACAAGATGTAAAGAAAAAGACATAGCTGTGTTTCAATAAAACTTTATTTACAAAAACAGACAGAGGGGCAGATTTGGCCACACACTATAGTTTGCTGGCCTCTGCTCCATCACCTTCTACTGCCATTCTGCCACCATTGTCTTATGAACTACCTCACAATTGAACTGGCATAGAAAAAGGAAGGATGCTGAAAGAACAGAAAGTAAAGAGGTTAAGGGAAGAGCCATGATAAGAGAAGAGGGTCCCGAGAAAGGACATTATTGAAAAGGGGAGTTTGGTCAAAGAGCCCTGGGTCTTTGGATGATAGGGAAGAGGTAAGACAGACTCCTTCCTACCTTCCTCATGAGTTAAAGGGCACTACCAGCCACAAAAATTCTTGTGTTTCCTAAAATACAAATGAGAAGGAATTCCTTATTGCTCTTTTTTTTTTATTATACTTTAGGTTTTAGGGTGCATGTGCACAATGTGCAGGTTGGTCACATATGTATCCATGTGCCATGTTGTTTTGCTGCACCCATTAACTCGTCATTTAGCATTAGGTGTATCTCCTAATGCTGTCCCTCCCCCCTCCCCCCACCCCACAACAGTCCCTGGAGTGTGATGTTCCCCTTCCTGTGTCCATGAGTTCTCATTGTTCAATTCCCACCTATGAGTGAGAACATGCGGTGTTTGGTTTTTTGTCCTTGCGATAGTTTACTGAGAATGATGTTTTCCAGTTTCATCCATGTCCCTACAAAGGACATGAACTCATCATTTTTTATGGCTGCATAGTATTCCATGGTGTATATGTGCCACATTTTCTTAATCCAGTCTATCGTTGTTGGACATTTGGGTTGGTTCCAAGTCTTTGCTATTGTGAATAGTGCCACAATAAACATATGTGTGCATGCATCTTTATAGCAGCATGATTTATAGTCCTTTGGGTATATACCCAGTAATGGGATGGCTGGGTCAAATGGTATTTCTAGTTCTAGATCCCTGAGGAATCGCCACACTGACTTCCACAAAGGTTGAACTAGTTTACAGTCCCACCAACAGTGTAAAAGTGTTCCTATTTCTCCACATCCTCTCCAGCACCTGTTGTTTCCTGACTTTTTAATGATGGCCATTCTAACTGGTGTGAGATGGTATCTCACTGTGGTTTTGATTTGCATTTCTCTGATGGCCAGTGATGATGAGCATTTTTTCATGTGTTTTTTGGCTGCATAAATGTCTTCTTTTGAGAAGTGTCTGTTCATGTCCTTTGCCCACTTTTTGATGGGGTTGTTTGTTTTTTTCTTGTAAATTTGTTTGAGTTCATTGCAGATTCTGGATATTAGCCCTTTGTCAGATGAGTAGGTTGCAAAAACTTTCTCCCATTCTGTAGGTTGCCTGTTCATTCTGATGGTAGTTTCTTTTGCTGTGCAGAAGCTCTTTAGTTTAATCAGATCCCATTTGTCAATTTTGGCTTTTGTTGCCATTGCTTTTGGTGTTTTAGACATGAAGTCCTTGCCCATGCCTATGTCCTGAATGGTATTGCCTAGGTTTTCTTGTAGGATTTTAATGGTTTTAGTTCTAACATTTAAGTCTTTAATCCATCTTGAATTAATTTTTGTATAAGGTATAAGGAAGGGATCCAGTTTCAGCTTTCTACATATGGCTAGCCAGTTTTCCCAGCACCATTTATTAAATAGGGAATCCTTTCCCCATTTCTTGTTTTTGTCAGGTTTGTCAAAGATCAGATAGTTGTAGATATGCAGTATTATTTCTGAGGGCTCTGTTCTGTTCCATTGATCTATGTCTCTGTTGTGGTACCAGTACCATGCTGTTTTGGTTACTGTAGCATTGTAGTATAGTTTGAAGTCAGATCGCATGATGCCTCCAGCTTGTTCTTTTGGCTTAGGATTGACTTGGTGATGCGGGCTCTTTTTTGGTTCCATATGAACTTTAAAGTAGTTTTTTCCAATTCTGTGAAGAAAGTCATTGGTAGCTTGATGGGGATGGCATTGAATCTAAAAATTACCTTGGGCTGTATGGCCATTTTCATGATATTGATTCTTCCTACCCATGAGCATGGAATGTTCTTCCATTTGTTTGTATCCTCTTTTATTTCATTGAGCAGTGGTTTGTAGTTCTCCTTGAAGAGGTCCTTCACATCCCTTGTAAGTTGGATTCCTAGGTATTTTATTCTCTTTGAAGCAATTGTGAATGGGAGTTCACTCATGATTTGGCTCTCTGTTTGTCTGTGATTGGTGTACAAGAATGCTTGTGATTTTTGTACATTGATTTTGTATCCTGAGACTTTGCTGAAGTTGCTTATCAGCTTAAGGAGATTTTGGGCTGAGACAATGGGGTTTTCTAGATATACAATCATGTCATCTGCAAACAGGGACAGTTTGACGTCCTCTTTTCCTAATTGAATACCCTTTATTTCCTTCTCCTGCCTGATTGCTCTGGCCAGAACTTCCAGCACTATGTTGAATAGGGGTGGTGAGAGAGGGCATCCCTGTCTTGTGCCAGTTTTCAAAGGGAATGCTTCTAGTTTTTGCCCATTCAGTATGATATTGGCTGTGGGTTTGTCATAGATAGCTCTTATTATTTTGAGATACGTCCCATCAATACCTAATTTATTCAGAGTTTTTAGCATGAAGGTTGTTGAATTTTGTCAAAGGCCTTTTCTGCATCTATTGAGATAATCATGTGGATTTTGTCTTTGGTTCTGTTTATATGCTGGATTACATTTATTGATTTGCGTATGTTGAACCAGCCTTGCATCCCAGGGATGAAGCCCACTTGATCATGGTGGATAAGCTTTTTGATGTGCTGCTGGATTCGGTTTGCCAGTATTTTATTGAGGATTTTTGCATCAATGTTCATCAAGGATATTGGTCTGAAATTCTCTTTTTTGGTTGTGTCTCTGCCAGGCTTTGGTATCAGGACGATGCTGGCTTCATAAAATGTGTTAGGGAGGATTCTCTCTTTTTCTATTGATTGGAATAGTTTCAGAAGGAATGGTACTAGCTCCTCCTTGTACCTCTGGTAGAATTCAGCTGTGAATCCATCAGGTCCTGGACTCTTTTTGGTTGGTAAGCTATTGATTATTGCCACAATTTCAGAACCTGTTATTGGTCTATTCAGAGATTCAACTTCTTCCTGGTTTAGTCTTGGGAGGGTGTATTTGTCGAGGAATTTATCCATTTCTTCTAGATTTTCTAGTTTATTTGCATAGAGGTGTTTGTAGTATTCTCTGATGGTAGATTGTATTTCTGTGGGATCGGTGGTGATATCCCCTTTTTCATTTTTTATTGCATCTATTTGATTCTTCTTTTATTCTTTATTATTCTTGCTAGCGGTCTATCAATTTTGTTGATCTTTTCAAAAAACCAGCTCCTGGATTCATTAATTTTTTGAAGGGTTTTTTGTGTCCCTATTTCCTTCAGTTCTGCTCTGATTTTAGTTATTTCTAGCCTTCTGCTAGCTTTTGAATGTGTTTGCTCTTGCTTTTCTAGTTCTTTTAATTGTGATGTTAAGGTGTCAATTTTGGATCTTTCCTGCTTTCTCTTGTGGGCATTTAGTGCTATAAATTTCCCTCTACACACTGCTTTGAATGTGTCCCAGAGATTCTGGTATGTTGTGTCTTTGTTCTCGTTGGTTTCAAAGAACATCTTTATTTCTGCCTTCATTTCATTATGTACCCAATAGTCATTCAGGAGCAGGTTGTTCAGTTTCCATGTAGTTGAGCGGTTTTGAGTGAGTTTCTTAATCCTGAGTTCTAATTTGATTGCACTGTGGTCTGAGAGACAGTTTGTTATAATTTCTATTCTTTTACATTTGCTGAGGAGAGCTTTACTTCCAACTATGTGGTCAATTTTGGAATAGGTGTGGTGTGGTGCTGAAAAAAATGTATATTCTGTTGATTTGGGGCGGAGAGTTCTGTAGATGTCTATTAGGTCCACTTTGTGCAGAGCTGAGTTCAATTCCTGGATATCCTTGTTAACTTTCTGTCTCATTGATCTGTCTAATGTTGACAGTGGGGTGTTAAAATCTCCCATTATTATTGTGTGGGAGTTTAAGTCCCTTTGTAGGTCACTCAGGACTTGCTTTATGAATCTGGGTGCTCCTGTGTTGGGTGCATATATATTTAGGATAGTTAGCTCTTCTTGTTGAATTGATCCCTTTACCATTATGTAATGGCCTTCTTTGTCTCTTTTGATCTTTGTTGGTTAAAAGTCTATTTTATCAGAGACTAGGATTGCAAGCCCTGCCTTTTTTGGTTTTCCATTTGCTTGATAGATCTTCCTCCATCCCTTTATTTTGAGTCTATGTGTGTCTCTGCATGTGAGATGGGTTTCCTGAATACAGCACACTGGTGGGTCCTGACTCCTTATCCAGTTTGCCAGTCTGTGTCTTTTAATTGGAGCATTTAGCCCATTTACATTTAACGTTAATATTGTTATGTGTGAATCTGATCCTGTCATTATGATGTTAGTTGGTTATTTTGCTCATTAGTTGATGCAGTTTCTTCCTAGCCTCGGTGGTCTTTACAATTTGGCATGTTTTTGCAGGGGCTGGTACTGGTTGTTCCTTTCCATGTTTAGTGCTTCCTTCAGGAGCTCTTTTAGGGCAGGCCTGGTAGTGACAAAATCACTCAGTATTTGCTTGTCTGTAAAGTATTTTATTTCTCCTTCACTTATGAAGCTTAGTTTGGCTGGATATGAAATTCTGGGTTGAAAATTCTTTTCTTTAAGAATGTTGAATATCGGCCCCCACTCTCTTCTGGCTTGTAGAGTTTCTGCCGAGAGATCCGCTGTTAGTCTGATGGGCTTCCCTTTGTGGGTAACCCGACCTTTCTGTCTGGCTGCCCTTAACATTTTTTCCTTCATTTCAACTTTGGTGAATCTGACAATTATGTGTCTTGGAGTTGCTCTTCTCGAGGAGTATCTTTGTGGCATTCTCTGTATTTCCTGAATCTGAATGCTGGCCTGCCTTGCTAGATTGGGGAAGTTCTCCTGGATAATATCTTGCAGAGTGTTTTCCAACTTGGGTCTGTTCTCCCCGTCATTTTCAGGTACACCAATCAGACGTAGATTTGGTCTTTTCACATAGTCCCAAATTTCTTGGAGGCTTTGTTCATTTCTTTTTATTCTTTTTTCTCTGAACTTCCCTTCTCACTTCATTTCATTCATTTCATCTTCCATCAGTGATACCCTTTCTTCCAGTTGATCGCATCGGCTACTGAGGCTTCTGCAATCTTCGCGTAGTTCTCGATACTTGGCTTTCAGCTCCATCAGCTCCTTTAAGCCCTTCTCTCCATTGGTTATTCTAGTTATCCATTCTTCTAATTTTTTTTCAAAGTTTTTAACTTCTTTGCTATTGTTTTGAATTTCCTCCCATAGCTCGGAGTAGTTTGATCGTCTGAAGCCTTCTTCTCTCAACTCGTCAAAGTCATTCTCCATCCAGCTTTGTTCCGTTGCTGGTGAGGAACTGCGTTCCTTTGGAGGAGGAGAGGTGCTCTGCTTTTTAGAGTTTCCAGTTTTTCTACTCTGTTTTTTCCCCATCTTTGTGGTTTTATCTACTTTTGGTCTTTGATGATGGTGATGTACAGATGGGTTTTTGGTGTGGATGTCCTTTCTGTTTGTTAGTTTTCCTTCTACCAGACAGGACCCTCAGCTGCAGGTCTGTTGGAGTTTACTAGAGGTCCACTCCAGACCCTGTTTGGCTGGGTGTCAGCAGCGGTGGCTGCAGAACAGCAGATTTTCGTGAGACCACAAATTCAGCTGTCTGATAGTTCCTCTGGAAGTTTTGTCTCAAAGGAGTACCCGGCTGAGTGAGGTGTCAGTCTGTCCCTACTGGGGGGTGCCTCCCAGTTAGGCTGCTCGGGGGTCAGGGACCCACTTTAGGAGGCAGTCTGTCTGTTCTCAGATCTCCAGCTGCGTGCTGGGAGAACCACTACTCTCTTCAAAGCTGTCAGTCAGACAGGGACATTTAAGTCTGCAGAGGTTCCTGCTGAATTTTTGTTTGTCTGTGCCCTGCCCCCAGAGGTGGAGCCTACAGAGGGAGGCAGGCCTCCTTGAGCTGTGGTGGGCTCCACCCAGTTCGAGCTTCCTGGCTGCTTTGTTTACCTAAGCAAGCCTGGGCAATGGCGGACACCCCTCCCCCAGCCTCGCTGCCACCTTGCAGTTTGATCTCAGACTGCTGTGCTAGCAATCAGCGAGACTCTGTGGGCATAGGACCCTCCGAGCCAGGTGTGGGACACAATCTCCTGGTGTGCCATTTTCCAGGCCCGTTGGAAAAGCGCAGTATTAGGGTGGGACTGACCCGATTTTCCAGGTACCATCTGTTACCCCTTTCTTTGACTAGGAAAGGGAACTCCCTGACCCCTTGCACTTCCCAAGTGAGGCAATGCATCGCCCTGCTTCGGCTTGCGCACAGTGCGCTTCACCGACTGTCCTGCACCCACTGTTTTGCACTCCCTAGTGAGATGAAACCGGTACCTCAAACAGAAATGCAGAAATCACCCATCTTCTGTGTCGCTCAGGCTGGGAGCTGCAGACCACAGCTGCTCCTATTTGGCCATCTTGGCTCCACAAATGAGAAGGAATTTCAAGAGTACGAATCTGATAATCAGTTGAGTAACAGGAATTTCATGATAAAATAAAATTTGAAACAAAATCCTGGACTAGTTGGCCCATATCATTCCCCATTCACATCCATAGAAGACCTGTAGGCTCAGCCATGTCCTAGGTTGCATGACCCAGCCTGCTCTAAGATTAAAGGAGCCCTAGGTGTGCTCTCCAATTACTGAGCACCATGCCCCCTTGCTCCAGATCTGCCTAGGGGACCCTGTTCAGGCAGCTGAGCTTCTGCCTTATTCCTTGGTCAACATGCTCATCTGGTGCACGATATGGAAGCTGGATCCCTCTCTTGGTTCTGTAGATGCCTCCTACTCCAGTCCCTGTATGACTTTCATTGGTCATGGTGTTGCCAGTCTCCTCACCTTGGTGATTGTGTTGAATGAAGGTAAGGCTGTGCCCTCTTCCAGGCTCACATGTCCGAATGCAGTAAACTCTTCCATGCCTGGACATTTCACACACATTTGTAACCCCTCCTCCTTGTGGTCATGCCTTCCTCCTTCCCATAGGAAGACAAGACATACACAGAATAAGCTCCGTCTTTCATGTAATATGGGCTACCTGCTTCTACTCAAGGACCCAAGAACCATTTACAGACATCATTAACCTTGTATAAGCAGATCTCCCTTTGGCAGACTTAGATTCCTTAATGGTCAGTGCCAGGCCCAAAAATAAAGGGTGCCCCTCATCATCACCCATAAGAGAGAAATCTGAGGGTCAAGCCACAATGAAGTGGGGGCTGGGATAATACGGAGGAGCCATCACACCCAAGAGACAAAGAAGCAGTACTGAGAAGGTGTAAACCCTCGATCACATATAGATTGGGGGACTCAGAGGTCTTGGGTGTGAGAGTCTGTGGGTGACAAAAGGGTTGCTTTCGGTCTCCATGGAAAGTTCAGCCAGAGACTTTAAGCCCTAAGCTCAGGGTGTGGGATGAGGAGGAGAAAGCCCTCAGGTACCTTCAATCCAGCTCTCCTCTCACTGCCATGATGGAGAGAACAACCCTCTTCCTGGCTTGCCATTAGGAGCCTGGAGAATATTCAGGCTGGTGTGGGAAACAGTGCACAGGCAATCAGTCAATTCTGTCTATCCTGATGAGTAGGACCAAGGACAGATCTCAGATTCAGTGACAGCCATAGAATAGATCATTACAATAGAGTGTGATCAAGGTGGGCAGAAAGGAGACACCTAACCCAGGTAGGGTCAGGGACTTTCCCTGGGGATGGCAACCAGGCTGTGAGCCAGTGGAGGGCAGGACTCCTGAATGAGTTGCTTCTTTATGCCAGAGTCACAGACTGGCAGCATCTGACCCAGAGACCTTTTTTTTTTTTTCCTGCTAACATTTTGAAATCTGGAAATTTCACATAAAAAGCTGGACTCTTGATTTCTCTCTAAATAAAAAGTGCTACAAATGTAAGCCACATTTTTTACATGTTACCAATCAGATAGATCTGAATGGCTAATGGACTCTTTCAAAAGGGTGTGTACTCCCCAGTTTGCCCCAGTCTCCACTCTTCCCTACAGTCTTTGCAACCCTGAAGCTATGGGTCACATAAAGTTTAGGATCTTATGTCCCATCCACTCATTTATTTTACTGGCTGTCCCCCAGAAGTGTATTTCTGACTTCTGCATTAATCCTTTCATTTCTTGTCTCCTCCTTCCCCCTCCCATCAAGGCACCTGATCTATAATATACACTCAATAAGTGAATTGAATTGAAAATTCCCTATTCTGCTGTAGATGCAGAGGAGCAGGAATGTGGAGAAAAAAGCACAGGCCCCAAAACCAGGAGAACTTCCCTCTTCTAATTTACTTTGTGCCAATACATGTCTAAAACTAAATCTCCTTTTTCTCTAAAAGCCGATTTGATGAACTATCAGGTCCCTTCCAGCTAGAAAATGTGCCCTTTCACATTCCCCAATCAACAGTATTGAGAGATTACCCAACAATTACTACACTAAGTTCAAATTCCAAGTTCTGGGACCTCATAGCCCAGTCACAGGCCACTTTCTAAACCTGCTTCCCATTGGTGCCACTCAGTCATCCATTTTTCTCTCCAGTTAAATTCGTCTCCCATGCTTTCTGCAGAAACCTCGTGTTCTCCCTCATGCAGGATCCCTGTTCTGCATACAACAGAAATCACTCTTAGTTACCTGCACAACAGGTATTTCTCCCTTTCCTGGCCCTCAAACCAAGAATCCCAATTTTGTTTGCAGTGGCGGTGTCCCAGCCCTGTGAATGGTGATTTGGCCCAATCCCATCATTTCACTCCTATCCTATTTTGCCCAGCACATGACTTCCTAGCATGCTTATAGGTTGGAGTTGCCATGTCTCCCAGCTCTAGGCAATGATACTTAAAGGGCATCTGCTAGAAGAACCTGGGGAAGCTTTGGTTTTTCTGATTAACTGGGCAGATGCAGCTGGCATTATTCCTTTGTGTGTCTTCCTGCCCTGAACATAGCCATGATGCCTGGAGCTACAGGAGCCATCTGGTACCCATAAGCAGACAAGCCACCATCCTAAAGACAGCAGGGTAACCAGACAGCAAGAACAGAAAGGGAGATCAAGTTCTAGTAGATCATTGAGTACCTGCACTACACTTCAACAGCCTCTCTTTGAACTCCTTATAATGTGGAAGAATTAAAAATCTTTATGTCTTAAGGTACTATTAACAGTTTTTCTCCTAAGAGAAATCCACCTTCCTCCTACCTTTTCTCTGGCTTTCCAAGTCTTTCTTGTTATATAAATTCACATATTACACCCAGAGTAACATCTGGCCCATAGTAGGCTCTCTATAAGCCATTTCTATTGGTGCTTCTGCAGCTTAATATCCTTAAGATTCAGACCAAAGCTCTCTTCCACCTCCTCAATCCCAGCCATATAATCCAGACCAATGACTCAGTAATGGACCATATAAAGTTGTCTAAAATGCATATTGAAATATCACTTTTTTTCTGGATGTCTTCTGTCCCTCACCATAGTATAAAATCTTGAGAAGGGGAAATATAGTTATTTTCTTACAATATTGTATTTCATCAAATCTAAGATGCCATTAAATTTTAAGTTCACCTTTATTTTTTAAACTACAAAGGAAAAAAATTGTCAACTAAATGATGACATGTTGTAGAATATAAGATCATCAATTTCAGGTTAAATTGTTAAAATGTGGGAGGTGGGAAACATGCCTTTTAGAATTGAGAGACTGTATATACAAACAAACAATGGCCAGACCATTTACTAAAATAACTCTGATCTACAACTTGCAGCTACCAGACTGGGAAGCCAGACCTCAACCTCTGTAACAAGCAGTGCCAAATCATCAGGACTCATCAATAACTGACAGCTTCTCTATTTTTGCCCTCCATTTGCAACTTAGGGCCAATCAGGGAAGGCCAAATATGCTCCCCTAACCCATAACATAAGATGCCCCACTTCTGGTTAGCCTGCTTGTAACTTCCCCACTTCCAACAGCCTCCAATCAGGGCACACCTGCAGTCTTCCTTTTGTCCTCTATAAAGTTTTCCACTTCGAGTCTCTGCCAATTGCAAGTGATGCTGGTTGACTCCTTTGCTTGCTCAGAACAAATAGCTTTCACTTGTTCTCATTTGGGTCATCTTTATTTACTTTTGCAGAACCAATGATTTCACATGGTAGTCTTTCACATAGTAGCATTCAGCAGTTACCTTCTGGGTAGTAGAAATCATATATATCAGGTTGGGGGATATTTAAAGGGAGCGGCTTGGTAAGGAAATCACTGATTGCAATAGCCTAGCAGCAAGACCCCTTGGACATGCACTGAGGGGATAGATGTGGAGAGATAAAGGAAGGATGGATTTAGGCACAGTCTAAAAAAAGAAATGGCAAATGTGAGGTGGAATCAAAAGCATAGGGAAAAGCCAATCAGCCTGAGGATAGAAAAGAACTCCCAGGGAGCCCAAGGTGTCGATCCTGTTTAGGTCAGGGACTCTGACGAGACCTAACTATAACCATGAGAAGTCAGAACAAGAAGCAGGTTCTGGAGAGAAAGCCTGAGGCACAGATGCAAAAAGAACATCCTCCTTACCATGATGGGAGAGCTCAAGGTGAACAGAAGGGCACAGTCAGTGACATTCTGTGTCGATGTGTCACCTTTAAAGAGACAAAGGAGAGATACAGAGGGCCACTGATTGATACAGATGAATGCAACCCTCCCTGGAAGGCTTCATCCACTTCTGGGCTGCATTTTGTTAACTATATCCCATGGGCATCACTAATGAGATATAACTGAATTAAGTTTAATTCAGAGGAGTTCAAAATATACCACCCCAAATATGCCATTCTAGAGTATTGACTATTTTGATTTAAAAACACTTAGAAAACAGCAAGTACAAAAAGAACACTCTAACCCTCCTTCTTCTTTAAAGCGAGAGAGGAAACTCCGATGTGAAAGATGTCCTCCCTATACCAGAAGGAAATCGTAAGGAGAGTTGAGGCTGAGGGATGTCTGTACAAACCTTGTTGTCTTAGTCCTTTTGTGATGCTATAAAGGAGCACCTGAGGCTGGGTAATTTATAAAGAAAAGAGATTTATCTGGCTCACAGTTCTGCAAGCTGCATAAGAAGCATGGCATCAGTATCTGCTTCTGGTGAAGGCCTCAGGCTGCTTCCTCTCATGGAGGAAGGGTAAGGGGAACTGGTGTGTGCAGATCACGTGGCGAAAGAGAAAGCAAGAGAGAGGAGGAGATGCCAGGCTCTTTTTCAACAACCAGCTCTCATGGGAACTAATAGAATAAGAACTAACTCATTAGCATGAAGACAGCACCAAGAAATTCGTAAGGGATCTGCCGCTATGACCCAAACACCTCCCATTAGGCTCTATTCCCAACATCGGAAATCAAATTTCAATGTGAAATGTGCAGGGGTCAAACAAACCAAACTATAGCACCTGTGAAACTAACCCTTATCTTCTTGGTCACTTGTCCACTCAGTTAACTACCCTAGTTAGCCCCTTTGCCTCCCCACATTTTCACAACTTACTGATCTTTGTCCAATTCAATACACAAGTGTTCAACTCTAACTGCATCTTTGGGTCTTCATTTCCCTATGAAGCCTCCCTTGCTACATAAAACTTGCATTAAATAAATTTGTATGTTTTTCTCTTGCTCATTTGTTTCATGTCAATTTAATTCTCAGACCCAGCCAAAAAAATATAAGAGGGTATAGGTAAAATGTTGCTTCTCCTATAATTCCAATCATATAATGACCTCATCCTATAGGCTGGGACCATGGAATAAAAAGTAGTCATTTTCCAGGCCTCTTTTCTTCCTAAACATCCCATCGTCCCTCCCTTTGGCATTATTGATGTGTTGGAAATAATTGGGTGTGCCCCTGGGTGAGAAGCTCTTGATAACAAGTGTGCAAAAGACTGGAGAATTTATTCATTCAGTCCTTCCCATTGAATTCACCCCTCAAAAATCCTCAGGGGGCCAAGTATAATTAAACAACATTAATTAAAATACTAAAGAACAGAAAAGGGCAACCGCAGGAGGGACAATGGAGCAGCATCAGAGAGATGGAAAATAACAAAAATAGCAGCAATCACTATGCATTAAAGCCCAGGAAGTTGACAGCTCAGCTGGAGTGCCTTTAGAGGAAAACTTCACGGACACCACCCTGAAGGGAAATGAGAAAACATGGCGGCAGGAAGGAAGAGTCCCAGTGGGTGCACAAAGGGTCTCCTTTCAGTCTCCACAGACATCCGAGAGGTTCATGGCCTTTGTAGATCATAATTGAACATTTTCATACGATTGCCTTCAGAAATTTCCATTAATACGGAACAATATCACTGCTCTTGTGATTAATGTCTCAGTGTTTTGGTTTTTAATTAAAAAGAAAGAATTCCAGCGTCTTGCTAAATTACAGAAGGATTCTTTTACACTTATTTTTCTAGCTCAACCTCCACTGGATTTAAAAATTAAGCACTTAAACCCACCATTAGTGGTAATGTAGTTCCAGTTTAAGTGGCTGAGATACACTGGGGATGGACGACCCCTAAGATGGGAGTGTGGGGTCCTGTCAGATCACCAGGGTGATGACCAAGGTAACCTGACTCTGAGTAACTCTCCCCAGAGATAACAAGTGTTGTCTACTTGTTATAGTGTATATCCTTCCAAAGATAATCTATGCACAGATTTGCAAATATATGCACAAATATATTATTTTATATAAATAGGAATATATTATACATACCATCTGTATAACTTGGTTGCTTTTTTTCGCTTAAAAATGTGTCTTAGAGACCTTTCCAGACCAATCACATTTTATTTCACAGATTCACTATAGTTTGTTTAGCCAATCCTCTAGTTAAGTTTCCACTCATTGTTACAATCAGTGCTGAAGTGAGCAACCTTGTATACCCTTGTACATGGGCCAGTTTCATATGTGCAAATATTTATAAATTCTTATAAATAGAATTGCCAGGTCAAAGAACATGGAAAATGGAGATAAAAATAGCGTCTATTTTCTTGAGTTGGTTTGAAGATTACATGAGTGTTTGCATCTAAAATCATAACAAAATCCTCAATAAAATAGCTGCTGCTTTTGAAGGCACTGTGTTGGGCTTTGGAGGGAGAGGGGCTGGGGGAGGGCAGAAATTCATAAACATAGGTCAACCCACAGTCCCTCCTTCAAACACTTAAAGTCCAGTAAGGGTAACTCTTGATCACAGGGCAAATTAGCAAATGCTATCTTGAGCATATACACAAAGTTCTAACAAACAAAAAGAATAAATCAATAAATTTCAAGTGGAAAAGTTTTCACAAAAATATGGAGTTTATGAGCTTGGTTTGAGCATGGGAAGGATCTAAATAAGCAGTGAGAAGGCAAAGGCAACATATCAAATGAAGGAAATCAAGGGAGCAAAGACCAGAGGCAGCCAGGACTGACCATCAAAAGCACATGGGGTCCTTGGAAATCAAGTTAGTCAGGAAGACCAATATCTATCTAGATAAACCTCAAGCATGTGCTTCATTGATAGGCATTTTGACAGTTTGCTAAAAACAGATAAGGACTGAGATGAGACTTAAGCATGGTAAATTTTGGTGCAGAGCCCTGGTTGATTTCTCATCTTGGAAGGATGCTCTGAAGACTTAGGGACTCCAAGAGCTGAGAAGTTCTTAAAGTTTCAACATGGAACACACACTCCCCCATGCCATATTCCCTAAGAAATTATAGCAGAGCTGAATCACCGCAATCATTGGTTCCAGAATCAAAAGGAATAGTGATTACCAGCTGGCCTTTTAGAAGTCATCAATATTTCATCTAAATGTTGCAACCACCACATCTGTCTTTACTGATAACTGTTTCTTCCTGGGGAATAGAGACTGACAACTCACATTTCACAATTTGGCTTAAAAAACCTTATGAGTACCTAGTGGCTTAGCTGAATCTCAATGGTGTCACTAGAAAAGTTTGCCAAGGAAACCTGCACATTGCAAGTTTCTTTGAAATGTTCAGAAAGATTGTCATACCTGCCCTGATGTTCTGTGGATGTTTCCTAAAGCATCTCTCCTCGTTGGGGCTGTGGGGTGGCACCTGGTACAAGACGATATTGTCCAGCTAGGGCATGCTCCCGGGCCTGGCATCACATCTGCATGTTAGAAACAGTAAGTCACCAAATGGTGAAACTTTTCATGAACAGGAACATATACAGATTTTATAAACCAGAAACTCATTCTCAGTATGGTAACTTGGTTCATTTTATAAAATTCTTAGGTCAGCCCCAATGACCTGCTATTCAAACTGTAAATCTGAGAGCCATCTTTTGATTCCTTCCTCTCCAATCTCCTCCCAGTTCTTGCCATATCAAATCAGTCATCAAACCCAATCATTTCTACTTTACAATCTTGCATCGGTATGCCTTCTATGTCTTTCTCTCTGGTCCTCATTCTCTCTTCCCTCCATCATTACAACAGCTTCTGAACAAGTTTGCCTTGCATCTGGTCTCACCCTGGCCTTATCCCTCCTCCATGCAGTCACCAGAGTCATCTTTCAAAAATACAGATCAGAAACACAGCTCTTACATCTGTGTTTGGGATCTTACATCTATGTGCTCTTACTTCTCTCTTTGGGGTGTGCTCCTGGCCTCCAGAATCAAACCTAAACTCTTTGGTTTGGCATTCAGGGCCCCTCCTAGCTTGGCCCCTCTACCTTTCCAGCTTCCTCTCCTTCTGCTTTCTCCCATTCCCCACATTGTCCAGCCACACAGAGATTGTGTGGCATTCCTGGGATAGACCATTAGGTTGTGTAACTCATTCCTTCATCCCCACAGTTACTTCTGGAATTCTCTTCCTTTCCTTGTCCTCTTCCCATTTTTCAATACCCAGCTCCTGCTGAAGCTTCCCAAGCAACCACCAAGCAGAGACAGTCACTTTCCTTTCCTTTCCATTAACAAGCACACTTGTGTCCTTCAGATGATCTCTCTCCAAGGAGACTATGTTTGAGAGAAAGCCAAATCTGGTCCATCTCTGGGAGTAAAATTCTAAAAGGCAGATTTAAAATGTCTTTGGAAATACATGAGGTTTGAAATCACAGAGTTCTAGGATACTTTTTTCTACTTCTTAATGGTATAGTCCTATGCACCGAATAGCCAAACTACTTCAGTTTGCTTTGCTGTGAAATATCAGTCTGAATGAATAAAAAGTAATTTCTGATTCTCCTACATCCTTTGAAATTAACGCATAACTCAAGTTATCTCTTAAGACGTCAGCATGTGTCAAACATAAACCTTGCTTTTTTATATTTTAATTTTGCTATATTCTGTCATTAAAATCTTATTTGAGAGGTTTCTAAAAAGAATAATGGGAGTATATTTTATATGAAAGACATACACTAGCTATAAACATTCAACTGATATCTAAGAGTACAAAAAAGAAAACAAACAAAAATCTCCTCCAAATCCAACCCGCTCCCTGTAAATCATCATCCCTACTGGGGGACTATCACTGCAGACATTGCTCTTTGCATTTATACAGCAACTGGGACTATGTTTCTCATGTTATTTAAATAAAAGGTTTTTAATTTAATATTAATTGTATTTAACAGAAGAGAGAAGAATTGCCAAGACACTGAAGAAACTGCTAAACTTTAGATAAATGTTTCTTCACCACAGAAATATTCATTTCTAAAAGTTCTGTCAAAACCAGGAAAACTTTAATTAAAAATGAAAGAGGTGGAAGTCTTTTTTTTAACTTTATATTTGAATTTTGGACAAATGCTGGCATTCATTCATTCATTCGCTATGTACCACATGCGTGACTCTGCAAAGGCACTGGCAATTTAATAGTGCAATCAATAAATATGAAAATTTCAGATGGGGATGTGTGCTAGGAAGAGAAATAAAGCAGGGTAAAGTGTCAGAAGGGCCAATTAAGATCAGGTAGGCATAGAGAGCTTCTCTGGGGATAAGAGAAGGAGCCTTAATGAGAAGGAGAACTAAGGCATGAATATATGTGGGGAAAGAGCATTCTAGACAGAGAGAATTGCAAACTCAGATGCCCTAAGGCTGGTGTCAGTCCATTTTTGTGTTGTTATAAAGGAATACTTGAGGCAGTGTTATTTACAAAGAAAAGAGGTTTGTTTGGTTCAGGGTTCTGCAACCTGTACAAGAAGTATGTCGTCAGCATATGCTTCTGGTGAGGGCCTCAGGAAGTTTCCACTCATGGCAGAAGGTGAAGGGGAAGTGGTGTGTGCAGATCACATGATGAGAGTGGAAGCAAGATGATGAGAGTGGAAGCAAGAGAGAGAGAGGAGGTGCCAGGCTCTTTTCAACAATCAGTTCCGGAGGAACTAACTGTGTGAGAACTCACTTATTACCATGGGGACTGCAACAAGCCATTCATGAGGGATCCACTCCCATGACCCAAACACCTCCCACCAGGCCCCACCTCCAAGATTGAGGATCAGGTTTCAACAAGAGATTTTAGGAGGACAAATATCTAAACCATATCAGCTGGACCAGCTCAGCGTGTCACAGCAACAGCAAGAAGGTCAATGTGCTGAGACCTGAGTGAGCAAAGGATAGGAGATGACAGGAGGCTGGAGGCCAGGATATGCAGAGCTCGATAAGCCTGGGTAAGACATTTAAGGTTTATTCTGTTTGTAATGAGAAGCCATTCGAAGGTCTTGAGCAAGGAAATGGCATGACCTGGTTACATTTTGAAAAGATCACTTGAACTGAGCCATAGAAAATAGCTCTGGTGGGCCAGGGCAAGAGTAGAGGCAGGGAGAAAAATTGACAGGTTATTGCTATCTTTCCAAAGGCAGAACCAAGAAGACTTGCTACTGAGTGGAATATGGGACATACATTCACTTCCTATGGCTTCTGTACCCAAGAAAAACAAGCTGAGTGGCTTAAGACAATGGAAATGTATTGTCTCACAGTTCTGGAGGTTAGACATCTGAAATCAAGGTGTCAGCAAGGTCATGCTCGCTCTGAAACCTGCAGGGCAATAGTTCCTTGCCTCTTCCTAGCTTCTGGTGGTTTGCTGTCAGTCTTTGTCATTCCTTAGTGGGCAGCTGCTGTAAATTCAATCTTTGCCTTCATTGTCACACAGGGAATTTCCTGCACATGTCTGTCTTTACATGGCCATCTTCTTACAAGGACACCCATCATATTGGGCCAGGGGCCAACGCTATTCCAGTATGGTCTCATCTTGACTAATTACACCATTTCCAAATAAGGTCACATTGTGAGGTACTGGTTGCTAGGATTTCAAAGTATCTTGTTTATGTTTTGTTTTGTTTTGATGTTTGTTGTTGGGGGCAATATTCAATCCATAACAGAGTGTGAAAGAAAGAGGAAAGTTGAGAAAGATGCCTTGGCTTTGGACCTAAGCAAAGTGCCCTATATGAGAATGGGGGAGAATGAATGGGACAGGTGTGATCAGATTTGAGGGAAGAAGTAAATAAAGAATTGCTTTGAACATGCTATGTTTGAGATATCTATGTGACAGCTGAGCTGGGAGAATAGAGAAGCCAGTTGTATTTCCAAATTTGTAGGTCAGAATTGGGAAATGGGCTGGGTAAATTTGGAAATCATTAGTGTATTAGGGCTTTTGATGCCATGAAGCTAGATGAGATTGCCTAGGAAGCAAACGCAGGCAGAAGAAAATGATCTAAGAGTTGCACCTTGGGACACTCCAACATTTAGAGGTAGTGAATAAAAGAAGGATTGAACTAAGAAGAGAGTGACAGAGCTGGCAGTGGGGTAGGAGGAAAGGCAGAAGAGTAGAGTCTAAGAAAGTCTTTCAAGAAAGAGGGAGTAACCTAACGCATTAAATAAGCTGAAGCATCTACCAAGATGAGCATTTGGAATTGACCATTAGACTTAACATGGAAATCATTGGTGACCTCGACAAAAGTTTCAGCTGAGTGGTGGTAATTAGATGTTTCAAGAACATGGGACATGAAGAAGGTAAGTATAGAAAACACTTTAAAGATGGTTTTGCCTTTAGAGAAGATAAATAAGGCTATAATTGGAGGGGCATGTGGATTCCAGGGATAGTTATTTTGTATATGGGAGGTATTGGGGTATGTTTATTTGGTGAAGGGAATGATTCACTTGAACGGAAAATTGTTCTTGAAGGAGAGAAATGATCATTAACAAAGCAAAGTATGAGTAGGACAGAGGGATTGGAATCCAGGGCACAAGAATGAAACTTGGCCTTGGGCAGAAGAAGAGACAGTTTATCCTTTATAAGAAAAGGGAAGACAAAGGACGTAAGTATTGTAGATATAGGTAGGTATGCAGACCTAGTTATGGAAAATAAGGAGGTTATATTCTGATTATTTCTGCTTTCTTATTTAAAAAAAAAAGCTAGATCGTTAGCTTAGACTAAAAAGGGGATGAGGGTGAGGTGGGAGGTTGGGAAGAAGGTTGAAGTGGTTATTCAGGAGAATGGACAAAGGAACTGATCAGAAAAATGGATAAGGCTTGCTGAGTTACATGGTCTTAAATTAGAGCAAGACCATTGAGTATGGTTATGGTTTTTTCTAGTCATATTTAAACAGGTGAAAAGCAAACAGAGTACTGCCTTTAGCCAAATTAGACAAGTATGACAGAGGGATACAGGGGTAAGACAGTTAAGTGGTTAAGCAAATGAGTGGTTATAATGATAAACCATGGAATTCATAGATAAAAATGAAAGTAAAGAAATGTAGTGGACTTAATTGATGACTGGGAAGTCCTTATAGGTCAAGTAATTGGTAGAATTTAAACTAGAAGTGCGGCAGACAGATCATAGAATGGGAAACTTGAGTCAAGATTTTGGAGGTGGTGTCATTATTAATAATTGGTGGCTGAACTGTGACAGAGGAAAAGACAAAGAAAAAAGGGAATCAAGAAGCTGAGAGCTCAGGCTTTTGGATGAGCAGTCTACATAGATGTCGAAGTCACCAAGCATGATGATTATAGAGATAGGCAGTAAACCAATTGCTAACATTCAATGAATAAATGATCAAAAGAGAATAGCCATAAAGATTGGGCATAAGTGCTACAAAAAGGGTAAATAGGCAGTGTAACTGATGACATTTGCTAAGGAAGCTGGATGGCTTTAGGGAAAAAGAAAAAGCAATGGTCAGGTAGCAGCAATGAAAAATCAAGGACACCTACCCCTTTGCTAGGTCCTATAACACTGGGGTATCAGGTTAATGGGGGATTTCTTCTCTTCTTCCTAGCACTGTTCTTCTACCCTTCTCCCCTGCTCACTCATCTTCCCAGATGACCTGTTCACAGCTGAGCACAGGAGGAAACGGAGTTTAGGGAAAGATCTTACTTTGCTGGTACCTTTGTGACATCTGGAGACTCTTTTAGGGGTTTCTTGCAGTTTGGGAAACTGGGAAACTCCAATGGAAATTTTTACAATGTGGGTGATGCCTTTCCTCTGGCCTGGCTATATATGACTCCAACTCCTGAAACCTGGCATCCAGAGACAGGCCTTGTATACATTCCTGTTAGAGCCCCCACTGCCCTCCCAATGGCCTTCGTGGACAAAGCCCCTTGGGCGAAGTCTACATTTCATGCTGGTTTTCCCAATGCCCACATCTGCTGTATGGGAAACATTCCTGAAAGCTTGCCCCTGCCAGTGGTGGAAGTGGCACCTACCCCCAAAGCAATTATCCTCCTCTTTGTTCTGCTTCCTGGGGTCGAAAGCCTGCTGCAACCTTCTGCCTTTAGATTTCATATTTCTGAGTCTACTACCAGTCTATTGTGTCCCTTCAACCCTCAGAACACATATCCAGTTCTAAAGGTGAAGACCTTCACACCAAGCCTGAAGTGATCTCAAAGCATCATCCCTCTCAGCAACTCTCCACTGCCCAGGGAAGGGAAAACTGCCACAGCACGGCAGCCTCATTCTCCAGAGATATTTTTTTCTTTCTCCTTCAATGTTCACTCTTTCAAACACTCCAGGAGAGTGATGGACTAAGGGATCAAAATATAATCCCTTAATATTCTTATACTCTTTTTTTTTTTCAGAGACAAGTGAACATTTATTTTTGGTGCTTTCTTCCTATGTGTATTTCAAGTCTTTTTCAAAACAAGGCCCCAGGAATCTCCAGATTCAATTATGTCCCTGGGCTTGGTCGACCACTGCAGGAGTCTTAGGGAGCCTTGTACAAATGCTAGAGTTACTCATTTACCAACATTAAACCCTGGGATAGAAGATGCACCAAAGCAGGACTCCTTCCTCCATGGAATGTACTGATTTCAGACGAGATGGCGGCCAATGTAGAAATTGCTGGAATTTTTCCTTGGAACTGGATTGTGATGAGAGGTGCTTGCCATGAACATCAACTACTATCTTTTCTTTGACCCTTCCTTTCCAGTTTTTGAAGATAAAGCAGGAAATAATCTTCTCTGAATATACTCAGTAAAAATTCCAAGAAAAAAAAAAAACAGAAACACATGCTTCCACTTCACTGATAAAAATTTCCTGCAGTTTGGCACCTGGATCTAGTTAAGCAGGCGGATGAGCTGATTGATGCATTCACCCTGATAGCCAGGTGTGCCCATCTCCTTGAGGAAGCCCACTCTACTTTTAGTACCATGATGGGCCACTGAGAGGGCACAAGAACTATGAGATCTCCTAGAAATGCTTCCCTGGGAAGGCAATTTCATGAATGAGATCTTCCAAGCAAATGGCACCAAACTTCCCCAGGTGCTCCTCAATAACTGTGTTGGCTGTCAGTGGAAGGGTCTTATTCTTGACCTTGGCTTGTCCACATTTCAAAATGAGTTCCAGGACAGACATCAGATTTGGAAATCCCCAGGTCACATAAGGTTCCACAATATGCAGCATTTTTAGGTTCTGGGGAGTGACTTTTACAAAGACACCACTAATAATTTTCTTTAGGCTAAGTCTTGCAATGGTTCTCTGCACCAGTAAACTCACACCATCAATCCTTTCGATGCGTACAACAAAGCCAAGGAATGTTTATCTGGCAATTCCAAGGCATGAGATTTCACTTCTAGTCATCTGAGATGCATCTTGTCATGTTTCTGCTGCCAGAAATCATGTAGGAATGATTCCAGTCGCTTAAACCTGAACCCTTTTCCTTTCCTCTGATCCTTCTTTGCCAAAAGTGCCTCCTTTGCCTGGGTGGCTTTGAAGGCTTGATAAGCCTTCCCCTTTTTCAGGAGATTTTCTGGAACCAAAGAGGTTTTTCTTTGCTCTTGCTCTGCCATCTTTCTAGTGTTGCAGCTACTGCTTTTTGAGACGGAGTCTCGCTCTGTCGCCCAGCTGGAGTGCAGTGGCACAATCTCAGCTCACTGCAACTTCTGCCTCCTGGGTTCAAGCGATTCTCCTGTCTCAGCCTCCCGAGTAGCTGGGACTACAGGTACGAGCCACCTTGCCCAGCTAATTTTTGTATTTTTAGTAGAGATGGGGTTTCACCATATTGGTCAAGCTGGTCTTGAATTCCTGACCTCAGGTGTTCCACCTGCTGCCTCCCAAAGTGCTGGGACTACAGACGTGAACCACCATGCCCAGCCTCTTATATTCTTGCTATAAGAATATTTTTGGCCATTCCCTCCAAGAGTTCTGCAAATGGAGTCCAGCACCAAACTTCAAAACATGGGGAAAGGTGGCACCTACTGTTTTATCCTTAGCCTTGGGAACCTCTCCAGGTACCTAGACAGGAAGAGTTCAGTATTAACACGCTGCTACATTAGTAACTAATATTCTCATCCTTCTTCACTCCTAACAAAATTTAGATTTTGTTAATAATTTTTACTTCCCGAGGTTTATAGATCTTGGATTTGGTTCTATAATTCCCACAATAAAAGGACTACCAGTGCTTTTTTTTTTTTTTTAAGCTTTTTAATTCCTCAGGAGGGAGGGGTGTTTAATTTCTTGGTTGGCTGGATTTCATTGTCAGGTTGTTTTGCTCACATATGCTTTACTCACATTATGTCTGAGAAAGACCTTTGCTCAGATACTCAAAAGATATTTTGACAACATACACTACTCACATGGCACATTTTCTTCTGCTCAAAACCTTGTAGACATTGCTCCATTGGCTTCCAACTCTAAATGATCCTCTAGTCCTTATATAGTGGACTCTCCTTTTGTGAATTGGAGAAATCAATGACCGCCTTGATTTTACAGCTGAACAGTAGGTATTCATGTTCTTGTTTTCTCCCAAGTAAAGCTCATATGTGCTATAATTCTTATTGGAGTATTTCCCACATATGGTCTTCATGTGCAAGAGATGATTATATTGGTAGAAAATCACTGGGTCAAACCCTTTTTTCCCTTGAACTTTAGACATTGTTCCATTGTGTTCTGGCATTGAATATTGCTATGAAAAAGTATTAGGTCAGTGAGATTTTGTTCATTTGTAGGTATCTTGATTCTTCTGCCTAGGTACTTGAAGAGATTTTTCTTCTTTTTAAAAAGGTTTATAAGACATATATGCCACCAAAAATCATATGAAAAAAAGTTCAACATCACTGATCATTAGAGAAATGCAAATCAAAACCACAATGAGATTCCACCTTACACCAGTCAGAATGGCTATTATTAAAAAGTCAAAAAATAACAGATGCTGGTGAGGTTAGGGAGAAAAAGGAATGCTCACACACTGTTGGTGGGAGTGTAAATTAGTTCAGCCGTTGTGAAGGACAGTGTAGTGATTCCTCAAAGACCTAAACACAGAAATACCATTCAACCCAGCAATCCCATTGCTGGGTATCTACACAAAGGAATATAAATTGTTCTATTATAAAGATACATGGACGCCAATGTTCACTGCAACACTATTCACAATAGCAAAGACATGGAATCAACCTAAATGCCTATCAATGATAGACTGGATAAGAAAATGTAGTACATATACACCATGGAATACTACGCAGCCATAAAAAGAATGAGATCATGCCCTTTGCAGAGACATGGATGGGGCTGTAGGCCATTATCCTTAGCAAACTAACACAGGAACCGAAAACCAAATGCTGAATGTTCTCACTTACAAGTGGGAGCTAAATGATGAGAACACATGGACACATACAGGGGAAAAACACACACTGGGGCCTATTGAAGAGTGGAGGGTGGGAGGAGGGAGAAGATCAGGAAAAATAATTGATGGGTACTAGGCTTAATATCTGGATGATGAAATAATCTGTACGACAAACCCCCATGACACAAGTTTACCTATGTAACAAACCTGCACATGTACCCCTGAACTTAAAATAAGTTAAAAAATAAATTATTTAACAACATGTGTTCAGTAAATTCTAACGTTCTGCATCAGCATTCTATATCATTTTGTCAATATTTCCTGAAACATGTTGAGTTCTTTCAATATGCATATTAGATTTTTACTTATTTCAGGGAAAATTTTATTCTGTCACAACTTTGGCTATATTTTTTGGTGTCACTTGTTTCTATGTCATTTATTCTATAGTTTCTTGCACATAATTTATTTTGTTGGACAATGTTGGATCATCTTTATTAATCACTTATATCTATTAGTCCTTCTTGAACTGCTTTTCTCTCTTGAATATTTGCTGCATTCAGTCGAGCCTTTCTTCTATGTTAGCAATTCAATTTTCAGCTATGGCCATTCTAATCCTTGAAAATTCTAATTTAGTTAAAAATTATGTAATGCAGTTGGGTGTTTTTGTTTCTCTACATTCATCTTTTTCATCTTATTCTGTTTTTCTTTTTAAATCTGTTGTCAAACACTTATTTAATAAAATTCATAGTTTTATCAAGCTCTTTAGAGTAAAATACTCTCGGGTAATCTTTCCCATAAGTTGTCCTCTTTTGCAGACTGTTTATCAGTCTTTAGTGTGCTAGACTGATCTTACCTTTTCCTGTACTATTTTAATAAAACCATTATTTTTATTGTTAACAGTTACTGAATGGTTCTCTGTGTGACAGACCTGTTCTCTGCAATTTCCATATATTAATCCTCTAATTATTATAACACAACTCTGTTAGGCAGATACAATTATTTGCTCCATTTTAAAGATGATGAAACTGTATGTTTGAATAATTACTATGATGTTTCTTTTCATTTTGCTCAGGCTTATGTGGGCACTTTCATCCACACATTTTCCTTGCTATAGTTTAGTACAGATGAGTTTTCTTTGGTACCGTGTTCACCTTAATATTATACCTGCTTATCTTCCCTTTCCAACTATAGTTTGGGGACTTAGAGTAATGTGTCCTATTATTTCTATAACCATAGAATTTGGAAACAGGGGGAGAAAGACAGAACTGCCCCTTCAAAGGCTATATAAAATGTCCTGGGTTTGTTACCCTTAACTAAAAATGCTATATTAGGTCTCCAAGTTCAGGAGAAAGCCTTGAAAAACTGAATACTCCTACATTTTTTCTCTGCATTAGATGCCATCCTAGGATGCTGCAATGACTGAAACTGAAGCTTTTTCTCTTGAGGATTTTCCTTTATGTTTCCTCCAAGTAGCTCACTCACCTCCTTAGTGTATTTCTTCTGAAATTGGGATTTAAGGGGAAATTCTCAAGACGTGTTAACAAGTCCATCTTCTTTCCCCAATGCAGCTTTGAGGTGGGGCAGAGGCTATGTTAAGACCCACAAGGAATCTTTCCAGTAAGGTTGATTTCTTTCTTAGGACCCTATTTTTAAAGTTAGGACACTAAATGGTATCCCTTCCTGCTTTCCTTTTTTATTATTTTACTATTTTTTATTTATGTGATCAGGTAATAGGGAGTTTCTATGCCCTTGATTCATCCTGCTATCTTTACCGAAAGCTTGACTGGTACTTTACGACATTAAATAAATATATCTGGTAACCAATGTTTGCTTTTCCCCAGAAGAGAATATTTCCATTTTATCATAAAAGCCTTCTACATGTATGGTATCAAAGTACTGAGTTTCAACTACAAGACAAGTCTCATGTTTTGTTTCATTTTTTATACGTCTATTCTATGGACTAAGTATCACCTGAAAAAACACAGTCTTCAGAAGCTGTTAGCAGTTTTCAGACTAGGGGACTTCTAGAATTTTCCTCCTTTTTGTATGGTTACATTGGTAAAGATGCTTTAGTCATAGAAGTTTCTGGACATAGTCTTCCTACAATCTAAGAATAGAAGTTGATCCTTTAAAATCAGACTTAGAAAAACAAATAAAAATTTACAAAAATAAAATCATACACAGGAACTTTAACTTTTACATTTTTGTGTAAAATGAATACACAAATAGTCTCGAAAGAAAAAATGTCCCCATTACATATGTTTTAAGTGAATTTCTCCCCATGGAAGCCACCTCTGAGGAGATATTTTTTAAATATCTTAAAATATAGCTTCTACAGTGTTTTTCCCAACTGCTAAGTTGAGACCTGATTCATACTTCTGATTTTGCTCTTTGGGATGGGAGAAGGAGGAATAGAAATGATGATTAATTACAAAAGAACCACTTCCGCAAAGCCACAGCAGGGGGAGGGCAAAAGCAGATGCCTTCTGATTCACTTTGAGATTTGCTCATCTTCCTTCTTTGGCTTGTGTTTTTGGCTTGTGTCTGTCATTCGGCCTCCAACCGGGATGTGTTTTTACATTCATTTTGTGTTTAGAAAAGATATATCCAATCAAAAAGTTTAAGCTGCTGTTGACATTAATAAAGCTGATGAAGATAAAAAAGGAAAACCTAGTGTCTTAGTCTGTTTCATGCTGCAATAACAGCACAGGGCTCACTGTATTACCAGGGTCAGGGCTCAGTGTGTGACCAGGATTGGGGTTCAGTATGGACCAGGGTCAGGGCTCAGTGTGTGACAAGGGTTGGGGCTCAGCCTGTGATTATGACCAGAGTTCCATCTGGAGCTGCTGTCATAAGCTAATGTTTTCAGGGCCTTGGCTTCCCCTTAGAGCAAGATCACAAGGGCTCAGGGACTGCCTGCTGAGAGCAAGGTAAGGTAATCCTTAAGAGAATGGGCTGTGGAATAAGACAGGCTGGTTCAAATCCTGACTCACTACTTGCCAGCTCTCACCTTGGGCAATGTCCTGAGCCTCTAAACCTTGCATTGCTCACCTGTAAATGAAAATAAGAGGATGCACCTGTGTTTGTTCATTTGCGCTTCCATAGCAGAATACCTGAGACTGAATAACTCATAAAGAACAGAAATTTATTCTCTCAGAGTTCTGGAGGCTGGGAAGTTCAAGATCAAGGTGCTGGCATCTGGTGTAGGCTTTCTTACTGCATCCTCACGTGGCAGAAAGCAGAAGGGCAAGAGAGACCTAACTCCCTTCCTCAAGGGCATCTAGTAATCTCATTTATGGGGGAGAAACACTCATGGGCTAATCACCTCCTAAAGGCCTCATCATTTAATACTGTCACAGTAGTAACACCTGAATGTGAGAGGGAATGTAGTCAAACCACAGCATCTAGGTATGTCGACTTATCCATTCCTAAGGCTTCAATGCCAGGGACTTGTTGCGTCTTTAAGCTACATCTCTCTCCTGAGCTCCAATGCCTATTCAACTTCTCCATGCAGGGGGTCTCAAACTCAGCATGTCACAAACCAACCTCAGCTTTGGCCACACTCACACTCATCACACTGCCCCAGATCTCTCCTTTTCTCAGTGGATAGTATCACTTATGCCAACCAGAAACTCAGGAATCAATCTTGACCCTTCCATCCCCTTCCACAAACTCAGGAATCAATCTTGACCCTTCCATCCCCTTCCACAAACTCAGGAATCAATCTTGACCCTTCCATCCCCTTCCACAAGTCCAGTCAAGAAGCAGGTTATGTAATTCTACTTCTAAAACATCTCCCATGGGCATCCCTTTCTATCACTGTTGCTACTGCCATGCGTCAGGCCTCTTTATCTCTTGTCTAAGAGATCACAATATTCCAGTTAGTCCTATGGTAGATGGTGTTTAACAAAGTAGCTGTGCCAATGTCTCCATCCCCCATGTCTTATGCGATATGACCTTGCCTCCCCCCCATCAAGAGGTGGAGTCTATTTCCCTTCTTCTTAAGTCTGAGCTGGCCCCATGACCTATTTCAACCCATAAAAGCAGCATGGTTGTAATGTGGAAGTAACTTCCAAGGCTGGCCTTAAGAGATCTGCCTTTGCCACTTGGAATGCTCCCTCCTGGAAGTCAGGCCCTGTATAAGAAGTTCAACTGCCCCTAAACCACCACTCCATGAAGAATCCTAGGCAACTCTCTTCCCACTAGAGAGAGAGAGAGGCCATGCAGAGGAGCACTGGGGTGCCAGGCAGAAGGATGGAGCTTCCTCAGACCTTCCAGTCCAGCCCAACAACCAGCTGAGCCACAGCCAAACCATATAGAGCAGAAATTCCCAGCCCTGCTCTGCCTGGATCCCTGACCCACAGCAAGTGAGGAGCAAATAAAATGTTATTATATAAAGCCACTACATTTTGGAGTGATTTATTATACGGCAATTGATAACTAAGACAGTTCCTCTGCCTCTAGTCCTGCTACTCTAGACCCTTGCCATGTTACCACCAGCACTGTGTTCCTGAACTCTGCTGGGACCATGCCACTGTCTTCCCTATAGAATCCACGCCAAGCTTCTTAACTCTTTGCTAAATATCCTTCTAAGTCAGCCCCCTTCGCTCCTGCCTAACATCAGCTTTTGTCACTCCTTTTTTCACACTTGCCTTTCCCAGTTCCCTCAATGCCCCAGACATTCATCACCCTACCAGTTGTACCATGTGATCCTATATCCCTGGAATAGTCTTCCTTCATCCAAACTATACCTGGTATAAACCCAATGCCTCTGAAGTCTTAGAGGACCAATAGCTGTCACCTATGCAGCCCCTCTGCTAGCACTGCTTGTCTACTGTCCCCTTCCTAGACCTGACCATATGCTGGAACCACTAGGATACACTGTTAACAACACACATTTCTCAGCTTCTTCTCAACCTACTGAATCATGGCCTGAATGAGGCCTACAAATATGGATTTTTGAGGCACCTCAAGAGTTACAGACACAGCACAGCAGAAACTGGTATTAGGGCTGACTTTGTATTGTAATTATTTGCCAAGTTGCCTCTTTTCACCACTAGGCTGCCGTTCCCACAGGGCAGTAACCACCCACTCATCTCTATGTCCGTGGGTTTAGCCTCCTCCCCTACTGAGTATGGGAATGAAGGAGTGGCTTATCAGGAGGTCTGAAATGCGAGTCAGAAAGGCCAGGAGATCAATGTCCTTCTTGAAGGAAGAAAGAAACCAAAGAAGCCAGGAACCGGACCTCAGTTCTTGTGCCCATCACCTGCAGCTCAGCACAGTACTTCCCACACTTGTCCCCTTAGTAAGCCCCCAGAGTACAGAGACTGCATCTGATTCATCTCTGTATCCCAGAGCCTAGTCTAGTGCTTGGAATATAATAACTGCTATAAAAATTGATGGAATGAATGTTTCTTGTAAGCCAAGAGGAAACAGACCAGCTCTGATGGAGGCTTCTCTTATGGTTGGTTTCAGGCCATGTCCCTCAGGCTTGGTCTTGGTAACGTTGATCTTAGCTGTTCATAGACATTCCCTCCCACACTTCATGCAGTTCTGAAAGGGCTGGATGCCAGTTAAGTGTCTGCCCTGCTTACAAGATCTGCCTACAACTACCTATGAATTCTTGTTTAATTTTCACTCTCAAAATGCTTCTGGACATCTCTGTGTCTGAGGGTGCTGCATCATTATATCAAATCCCATGACTATATCCAGAAAGGTTAATGTTTATTTCTGCTGCTGGGTTCCACCCTGAGTAGGCAACCTCTAGCTAAGTGTTCAAGAGAACAGTTACTGATTTATTAAGGATGGAATAAGACAAATAGAGGCATTAATGACACAAAATCAGCTGAGAGGGAAATCAAGTGATGGAGTGTTTTCCTGAATAAGACATACTCTCTTTGGCACTAAATATTCAAAAGGCAGTTAAGGTGCTATCAATTGACCGTAACTATTTATTTATTGAAATCAGATTTTGTATATTCTTACCCATCTTTAGAGATTTTCTGTTAAAAAAAAATGTTTTTCTCAGAGATGTGTTTCTGGAGAACAGTGAGAAAGATAGAGCTTTCGATTATGCAGAATCACTTTCATACATAACAAAGAGATCCAGAATTTAAATCGGAGTCAGCCCTAGAGGGAGCTACGTCAATAAACAAATAGTCCCTGATGCCTTTAAGAGCCCTGAAAATGTTTCATGCACTCGCTGGCAAGCAAATATGACCAGCCCTTTTCCTTTAATTTAAAGCCATTTATCCGCTGGTGGGTTTGATATTTGTGCTGAGAGTGAACCGAAAACCTGCCAGCCAGTGAGTGATGCTCATTAATTCAGAGCTTGCCTGCAGAGCTTCATTCCTGCTTTTCTGTAACATGGGCTCCCAGGATTTCCTGCCAAATGGGACATGGCCTTGTCCCTGCACCTGCAGGCTTCTCAAAGAAGCTTGTTTTTCCCAGTGACGTCTCACACCTCAATCAGCCTGACTGTAGCATAACTGACTTTAATCGTGTAAAGTTTTTCCTTTTCTTGAATCAGAGGTTCAACTCTCAGATTTAGTCCTTGAAATGAATAGCTGTGCAAGAAAGAAGCTGATGTGAACATCATGCACTTAGTGTCTATCTAATTGCATTTATTTAAAATATGTGTTTGTGAGCCTGTCATATGCCAGGCACAGTTGTAAATGGTGAGCATACAGAAAGTAAGCAAAACAGACCATGTGCTTGCCTTCATAAAGTTTACATCATTTGTGAAGACAGACTATAAGTAGACAAATAAGATAACTTCAGATGGTGAACTGTGCTATGAAGAAGATAAAACAGAGTAATGAGATAAAGAGAAGGAAGCATCTCTGAAGATGTGATATTTGAGCTGGGACCTGAGTGTTGAAGAGAAGCCAGCTGTGCAGGAGTCTGGGGGAAGAACACTCCATGCAGAGGGAATGGAAAATGCAAAGGTGCTGTGGCTAGAATAAACTTGGAAGATTTGAGTGTTTGTGAAATAGAAAATAATAATTATTATTATGTAAATATATTATGTGAGTATATATTTATATTATTTAAATGATATATAAATGTATAATTAATATGTCATAATATAATAAATATGTTATTGTAATGTAAACATAGTATTACATATATGTAATGTGTGAGCAGCGTCATGCAATGCAGAGGGCATGGGGGGCGTTCCCCCTGGAGTGGGTAAAATGATGAGGTTAAGTAATCATACATTGATAAGCTATATACAATGTCTTCATCTCTCCACTCAATTTAGAATCTCCAGTACATGTGTACTACTTGGAATGCCAGGTATAAGACAACAGCTATTTATTCCTTTCACATTTATTCAATACTAACTTTGTGCCAGATGGAAGGCTAGAATAGGGATCAACAAACTTTTTTTGTAAAGATTGAGAGAGTGAATATTTTAGGCATTGCAGGCCACATAGGCTGTCTCTCACATACTGTTTTGTTCTTACCATGCTCTAAAAATGTAGAAACCACTCTTAGCATTAGGGCTGTACACAAACAGGCTGCAGGTTAGGTTTCACCTGTGGGCTATAATTTACCAATTCCTGGACTTAAGGTGAACAAGACATGTCCCTATCTTAAAAATGCTCTAAATCTAGTAGGGAAGAAGATAAGAAATTATAATACAGAGTGACAGATAAGACTTCACAGCAGAATGAGAGGAAGGGAACTTCCTGCATTGTTACAAGGAAGGGCGCTTAACTGTATATTGGAAAACCAAAGCATGCTTCCTACAGGAAGTGCCATCTAAGGTAATGAGTAGAAGGTGGCCAGGTGAAGAGGGGAAGGTGAATATTCCAGGTTGAAAGCCAGCATTGGCAAAGGCCTGGAAACGAAAGCGATCACAGGACAAATTCTGGGAACTGCAGATCTCTTCAGTATCTTTAAAATCAAGGGCTATAAACTCAAATTTCTATACAGGCCAGGTGGGTACAAATCACAGAGTACATAAAGCAGGCTATTGAAGGAGCCACAGCTCACCAAGAACACTGCTAATCTTGGTACCAGTGGCAGGGACACAGTAGGAGGTGATGGAGACGGTGCCCTGTCTAAGGGGCAGCTGGTGCTTAGCTTCTGCCTACTGGGGATGTGGCCCAATGTTACCAATCTGATTTTTCAGAAGACAAAAGAAGATGTTGATATCTTTGATAGTTTCGAAGTTTAAATGTCTTTGAAATTTCCATATTGGCACTTGCCTGTAGTCCCAAATAGTTGGGAGAATTAAGTGGGAGAATTACTTGAGCCCAGGAGTTTGGGCAGTGAGCTGTGATCATGCCACTGCACTCCTGTCTGAGTGACAGAATGAGACCCTGTCTCAAAAAATTTATATATACATATATAAAATATATACAATTTTTTCAAAGATTGATGATGCATTTTTATTCATTTTAACCACTGTGAAGGTAAATATTTTGTAGGTCTTAAAAAACATGTCTGCACACCAACTTTGGCCCCCTGGCCTCTGGTTTGCAGGCTCTGGGCTTCATCAAAAAGGACCAGAGATGAGACTAAAGGGGTCAGTCAGGGTCATGTATACTGGCTGATAAACAAAAAAAGAAGAAGTGGAAGAGGAAAAAGAAGAAGGAGGAAGAGGAGGAAGACCAGAGGAGGAGGAGAGAAGAAAAAGGGAAAGCTGGCCGCTTCTCAGAGCTCAGGTGTAATTTGATGCTATGGTGCTTTGCATATTTTTTTAAGGGAGAGGTCATGTGGATCAGCTAAGCTGTGAAAGTTGAACTTGTTTTTTTCGCCAAATGAGTCTGTTCATTTATTCCTTCTTAGCAAATATTTACTGCACACTAACCATGCGCCAGCTCCCTTCTAGGCATTTAGTGTACATCAGTGAACAAAGCAGACTGATCCTTGCCCTCAAAGAATTTCTGTTCCAGAGAGTGAGAGGTGGTAGAGGAAGACAAAAACATTAAATGTAAATACATAAATCAATGTTTTAGGAGATGATAGGTTCCATAAGGGAAATAAGGGAAGGCATGAGGGATAGAGAGGAGGTGGAGAGGAACACGTAGTTGCAAATTTAAATAGATGAGTCAGGGCAGGCCTCCTGGAGAACACAATTCCAGATGAGGGGGTTAGCCATGCAGATATCTGGATCAGCATTACAGCAGAGGGAATAGCCAGTGCAAAGGCCCTGAGGACCGAGTGTGCCTGGTGTGTGGGAAGACCTACTAGGAGACCATGTAGCTAGAGGATAAACAGTGGGAGAGTAGTAATAGCAGCAGTAACAGTGGAAGGTGGAAAAGATAGTATTGGCTAACTCCTGCAGCTGTGTGCATCTCTGTCAGAAGAAGAAAACCTCCATCACCCACAAAAGCCTCTCTATAAAGATGCTGCCTCCAGCAACTGTTCCAAGGAGGCTATCAGCTTCCAGGCAGGCCCCATGGCACTCTAGCCTGAGCCTGACACCTTGGAATCCTAGATTCCTAGACCAGTCAGCGGTCTTCAAACTAGGGAAGGCACATCTCTAGGGGCTGTTGGAGACTTCCTAAGGGATACCTGGACATGGATGGGCTTAAAGGAATCATCGCCCAAGCACTCAGCCTCTGTGTAATCTGTACTAAAGCTGATCTGCCAAGGAATGACCCCCTTGCTCACCAACCTTTTGTCCACTTGACAAAAGAAAAGTAAAAGCACGCCCATCCTCATTCTCACTACGAGGCATTGTCAAGGGTATAAAAGCCTCCAGAGCGCCCCGCAGGGGAAAGCCCCTCAGTGAGTCACTGCAGCATCAGATCCTTGGGGCTCCCGGCTTTCCTGCTTACTTATTTTCCTGTTGGGGTGCAGGAGTGTTAGGCCTGCAGCCTCCTTGGGATGTTTTGAATTAGGTAAGAGTAGAGAGCAGTAGTGGGAGTAATAACAATTTTTGTTTAAAGCCTTTGCCTCTCCTGTCCCCAGGCTATTGTCAAAGAATGCATTGCTCTTAAGGGAGAATCTTGTTAGAGCAAAACAGACAACCCTGGCAGAGAGAGGGAATTTTACAATCCGCCTCTTCCACATATTTAAACATAGGCAATCGCCTGGCAAGGTGGATGCTTTGCAGCTACAACTCCACCTGCCAGCCACCATGCTTTCCATGAACTCCACCGTGTTACTTGGTACAGATTAAGGACTAAGCTTTTGTGGAGAGGAGAATATTCACAAGGCCTGAGCCAGTAAGGGAAGAGGGGCCAGGATCCCAGGCTCCTGTGGGTGGAGGCCTGGGGATTCACTGGTCAGGCAGCCCATGTCTACCTTCCAGGGGAGGAGTTGTGCCTGGGACTGTGTCATTTTATAGAGCATCCGTAAGAAAGCAGCCTTGCCCATGGGAGACAGGTTGTTTGGGGCTTGGCATTTGGCTCCGATGTGCCAGCTGTTTACTGCAGTTGTCTGGCCTGCAAGCTGGCCGGCACCTGGGGCCTTGTAAAGTCCAGCCCTGCCTATCAGGGAAGGAAGCCACCAATCCCTATACCTCCCCAGGAACTAAATAGCAGGGACAGGGAAACCCCTTTCTCTTTCTTTGCTCATTTCAGATTTCTCCTTTCCAATAAAGCTCCTAAACCCATACCATGGGACACTGTGGAATTTGTTTAGAGCCCTGTACATTGGAAGTGGTGACCCCTAAGGGACCCAACAGACCCTTGCAGATGAACACTGCAGAGAGAAACCCTGCATACTGAGGTTATAGCCTTTTGGAAAGAGCAGAAAAGATGAAGTAGGTTACTCCAGGGATCAGACGTGTGCCCCATGGAGTAAAAGATGTCACTGAGATAGCAATCAGGCTTGGCTGGACCACTTCAAATGGAGCATGACATTGGAAGAATAAATGACCAGGTGGCTTTCGTGTCTAAAAGTCAACACAGCCCTGGAAGGGAAGTCATCCAGCACTAGGAGATGGTGGCTGGGGGCTGCGTGGTCTGCCAAAGGCACCAATATCCTCCCACCTCACTATGGGTCATGGGTGTCTAGGAATCCCCTCCGAGACTGCTGGCAGGGTTGCAGCAGCCTAACACCTTAGAAATTACCCAGGAGTTTGGGGAGGTGTGGTATAGATAGGGATGTAACAACACTTAAAAAAATTAGGGTTCCCTGTCCTTCAGTCAAACCACCACCACAGGAGGAATGGCTGGATGCAGTTATGAGTTTGCATCCAAAGAGTCAAGTAAATCTGCAGGCAGGCAGGCAATAGGGAGGGGTGACCTAGGGCCCTGCTGCAGAGCACATGGCTGGACTGATCCCAGGAGGGGTGGGGGACATTCATGCCTTCTGGAAATAGGTGTCCCGGAGCAAAGAGTTCTCCAAGATGCTGAGTTCTCTGGGAGACAGCCTGCCAAGTAGGATGAATCCCTTTCTGGAATGGAGGGGTGGGAGGAAGAATGGGTTCTGGGCTTTGGGCCAAGTTCATGGGGAGCTGGTCAGCCACTGAGTCCCAAATGGGACTCAGAAAGTTCAGATTAAAATGAACAGAGTTAGAAACGGGATAGGAAAATTAAAGCAATTGTTGAGGAAAGAAAATATTCAGAAAATATTCAAGGAGCAGGAGGAAATCATGTAGTGAATTGGGTGAGGAGCTTCTGGAGGGGAGGACCCACCTCTCCCTAGAGGTCAGGGTCCATCCTCCACAACCCCCTTGCTCAGAGCTGCCCACAGACATTGTTGACAGCATCTGGTGCCACCCCCATCAGGTACCAAGGGTCCCTCTCCCCTGCTCTGAGTCCGTTCAGACATGGGGCACTGGGGCTTCCCCGTCACCTTCATCCAAGGAAGGCATTACACCAAAAATCAGAGGAACCCCAGATATTCAAATGTTCGGCATTTTTCACCTCCTGTTAGCCAAAGAGAAAATTACAGCATAACTTCCAGACTGATTCATTTTTTAGCAATTGGATATTGTTCTCTTTCACTTACCATATAAGGAAAGTTTGATCATGCTGTTTCATAACATTGAAGGAGTTATTTCTCATCTTTATATTTGACTCTTGTTTAATTATTCTCCAAAGCAGAAGAACAATGTTTGATACGTGCACGCATCCATATTTAGCAGATCTAGCTTACAAAAGTCCTTTGACATACATATAACAGTGCCCTATACAAATTCAGAACAGAGGAGCTGCATATGGATTTATGATCTTTTCTTATTAATATTGTGAAATGGATAAATCACATTAGTGCTGCATCATTTTAATCTTGACGACTGATTTTATCATCTAACCTACAAGATGGGTTCCATAATTTTTTGCCAGTAGTATTTATAATAGTCCTTGAAATGCTTATTAACGTGTTTGGTTGAATTGAAAAAACAATGTCAGATTTTTATCTTCAGGGAAAATAAGAATTATTTCTCTGATTGGTTTTACAGTGAGGATTGACTTTGCCAAGTAGATCATATGGAAGTTATTTTTCACATATTTAATAAACCAAACCCATAGTTCCAGGATTTTGATGAGAATACATTCAAAACACATGATAACAGAAAAGCACTATATAAAAGTAGAAGGAAATTAATAACATACTGATCTTTTCCAACAATTTAAAAAATACGTCTGATTAAACAAGGTGCCTCTACGAAAAAGAATACTTGGGATTATTAACAGTTAATTGACAGTATTGTAAAAGCCTTTTTTGCATACCTCCCAGGAACTGAAATAGGGAATCAGGCTCTAATGAATGAACAACAAGTCAGGCGGTTCCCAACTCTTTGCTCTTAACAAAATTAAAAATAATCTTGATTATAAATCAGTGTATAATTTTTGACAAATAACTCAAAAGGTAGTCAATCAAGTGATAGTGATATAGCAAATTTCCATCCCACATATTTTCTCAGTGCTTACATCTATTAAAAAAAGAGTAGAGATAATACAGATGTTGGACTCTGCTTCATTGCATAAATGTCATATTCATACACAGACATGAAATAATTAGGAAAATGCCTCATCATCTCATTAACAAATGTATTTCCAATAAAAATTACTTATATTTAATACAGTCATGTATCACTTAACGCCAAGGATATGTTCTGAGAAAGGCATCGTTGATTTTGTTGTTGTACGAACATCACAGAGTGTAGTTACACAAACCTAGATGTATATAGCCTACTTCACACCTAGGCTATATGGTAAAGCCTATTACTCCTAGGCTACAAACCTGTACTGCATGTTAGTGTACTGAATACTGCAGGTGACTATAACATAATGGGAAATTTTTGTATATCTAAACATTGAAAAGGTACAGTAAAAATGCAGTATAAAAGGTTTTTTATACTGTACACTTCTCTAGAGCACTTCCCATGAGTGGAGTTTGCAGGACTAGCAGTTGCTCTGGGTCAATCAATGAGTCCTTAGTGAATGTGAAGGTCTAGGACATTTCTGTACACTGCTGCAGAATTTATAAACATTGTACATTTAGGCTTTATTTTAAAGTATGTTTTTTCTTCAATAACAAATTAACCTGAGCACACTATAACATTTTTACTTTATGAACTTTAATTTTTTCAACTTTTTGACTCTTTTGTAATAACACTTAGCTTAAAACACACATTGTACAGCTGTACAAAACATTTTCTTTCTTTTTTTATTTTTTTTTAGACAGAGTCTCACTCTGTCACCCAGGCTGGAGAGTACAGTGTCATGATCTCACCTCACTGCAACCTCCGCCTCCTGGGTTCAAGCGATTCTCCTACCTCAGCCTCCTGAGTAGCTCGGATTACAGGCGCCCGCCACCACGTCCAGCTAATTTTTGCATTTTTAGTAGAGATGGGGTTTTGCCAAGTTGGCCAGGCTGGTCTCGAACTCCTGACCTCAAGTGATCCACCCACCTCGGCCTCCCAAAGTGTTGGGATTACAGGTGGGAGCCACCGACCCGGCCAAAACATTTTCTTTCTTCACATTCTTATTCTATAAGCTTTTTTTAATTTTTAAAAATATTTTTAAGTTTTTTTACTTTTTAAACTTTTTCTTATTAGAAACTGAGAAACAAACACATGTTAGTTTAGGCCTACACCGGGCCAGGATCATCAATATCACTGTCTCCCACCTCTATATTTTGTCCCACTGGAAGGCCTTCAGGGGCAATAACATGCATGGAGCTGTGTCGTCTCCTGTGATAACAATGATTTCTTCTGGAATCCCTCATGAAGGACCTGCCTAAGGCTGTTTAACATTTAACTTTTTTTTAAATTCTACTTATTACTCTTTCTACTTAACAGTGCACTCCAAAATAGCAGTAAAAAGTATAATACATACATAAACCAGTAACATAGTTATGTATTACCATTATCAAGTATTGTGTACTGTACATAACTATATGCGCTTTACTTTTTTTTTTTTTTTTTTGGAGACAGAGTCTTGCTCTGTTGCCCAGCCTGGAGTGCAGTGGCACAATCTCGGCTCACTGCAACCTCCACCTCCCGGGCTCAAGCAATTCTCCTGCCTCACTCCCCCGAGTAGCTGGGACTACAGATGCACACTGCCATACCCGACTAATTTTTTGTATTTATAGTAGAGACGAGATTTCACCATGTTGTCCAGGCTGGTCTCAAACTCCTGAGCTCAGGCAATCTGTCCGCCTCGGCCTCCCAAAGTGCTAGGATTACAGGTGTGAGCCACCGCGCCCAGCCTGTGCTTTAGTTTTATACATCTGGCAGTGCAGTGGATTTGTCAAAACCAGCATCATCACAAACATGTGAGTAATGCATTGGGCTACAACATCAAGATGGCTGTGTCACTAGGTGATAGGAACTTTTTGGCTCCATTATAATTCTATGAGACCACAGTTATATATGCAGTCCGTCAATGACTAAAATGGCATTACACAATGTATGATTCTAAAAATTCAATACATGTTTTTATTTTTGATCAACTATGTACCAATAATAATTATATATACAGCCTATTACAAAAGACTTTTACTTTTTTTAGCCCTTAAAGCCTTATGGTCACAGAAAACAAATTTTAAAATTTGAATTTATAAGGCATAATCTTATTATGATAAGTATGATAGAGTGATCAATAAAAATTTTTCAAGCATAAAACATACGTGCATTAATATAAAATCCTGTGGGAAAAGTGGAATATAAAATCATGGATAAAGGGAAATATAAAATTTTTAAATGTTGAATTAAAAGAGTTTGTAGATTTCTTAAGTGGATGAAGGGGGTCTCATACGAGTATGGCATTTAAATTCCATTGGATACTTTTTTAAATTTTAAATTCTCTCTTTAAAACTACCAATTTTTATGACATATTGGAAATCATATCCTTTGCAACTATTTAAATAGAAGATGCAAAATTTTAGATATCAACTTTAAAATGTGCATTGAATCATAGTTTTTCAAAAAGTTGTTTAGAGGTATATGAGGAAAAAATGTTTGAAGAACACTATCCTACTTAGACCATTAGAACCTGAAAGACCTTAAGAATCAAGTAATCCAGCTCCAGCATATTACCCCCAGCACCATTTTACAGATGAGAAAACTGAACCCAGGGAGAAACAGAGTGAGTCTCTCGCTACCACAACTCCAAGGCACGCAGCTGGTCAAATCCAGTGTCGGCTGAAAATTCCAGGCTTTGACCTCCCCTCCAGTGCTCATTCCTTTACTGTGCTGAAGAGCGACAAATACTCTCACAAGTGGTCAGTACCTATGGCAAATGCCACCCTTGCCACACTTGACTGCCCCCGCTCTCTTTTCCATTCCGTAAGCATTTCATGCGGCTCCCTATCCAACTATCACAGAAGGGCGACAGCTTTCAGCTCTTGCTGACATTATCAAAATCACTGGGGCTGCTATGACAGAAAGGACAGCCAGGAGCCTGGAAAGACAATAGGAACAGACAGAGGGCAGAAGATAGGCGTCCATGAGAGTGGCACCAAATGAAGATACGACCGAGACGAGACAGAGAGGAGGACATTGACTACACCTGCTCCATGCCCAGCCTCACACGGCTGATTACAGCTTAGCCAAGTATGGGGCTGAAGGCAGCTAGAGTTTCCTTAGTCATTCAGTCTCTGTCTCATTCAGTACCAGTTCTTTGGGTTCAGAAACAGACATGGAAGCATTTACTGGGGCATGACACTTGGGACCACAAAGATGGTAGGGCAGGAGAAAATGTCAAGCCTGAATAACTAGAGACCAGTGCCTTTAAACTTGCAAAGGGGTATAAATTACATGCATTGATAGCCCAGTCATGATGTTTCAGTCATTATTAAACTTGATTTTAGAATATCAGGTATAAAACTAAGTTGATTGGTCACCATAAAAAGTATGTTGCCCTTGGGCATTAATAGCGTGCTACAGTTGTATCCTGAATTTTAAGGCTTAAGTCTTAAATTGTAAAGGAGATTAATACACTTGGTATTTTTAAGTCAAAAACAACGTAAATATAAAATAAAACTTTTTCATAAACTATTTAATAAGTCAAACCAAGCATGGTATTTTAGAATAATATATTGCTGCTATTTTATTTAAAACATTTATATTCATCAAAGACAAATTCAAAGACCGAAACAAAAAATGACAGCATCCAAATAACTTTCACTGACATTTTAAAAGTAACAGTAATATAAATAAGAGAACGAAAAGACAAAGTATAGACTGGGAGAAAAGACTTGCAAATCACACATCTGACAAAAGACTTCTATCCAGAATACATAAATAATCCTCAAAACGCAACACTAACAAATCTAGAGTAAGTCAGGAGTTTAGTTAATCGAACGAACTGATGTTGATTTCTTAAGTTTTAACAGATATGCCAAGGCAATGAAATATGTTACCAATAGTAGAAACTGGGTGAGAGTTACATGGCAACTCTCTGGACTATTTGTGCAACTTTTCTATAAATGTAAAATTGTTCCAAAATAAAATGTATTTAAAAACTCAACAGAAACAACCAAATTTTAAAAATAGACAAAAAACTTGAATGGGCACTTCACCAAAGAAGAGCTGTGGATGACAAGGACATCAAACAATGTTCAGGATATCAGTGAAAATGGAGTCAGGACCTCCGAAAACTATTTTCTCCCTAAAAGCCACAAGACCACAGGCAAAATTTGTCTACATCAAAATTTTAGGACTTAGATTATTAACTAGAGGCTTGTAACAATCTGAAGAGTATTTATTTTATTTAAAAAAGAGAGATGGATCTCAGTAAAAACAGTGAACTTTATGGTATTTAACTTGCCTTCTATCGAACCACCACCCCACTATCCCAGTTCCATAGTTCCCTTGGAAACCATCAGCCTGAAACCACAGCTTTGAGGATTAAACAACACACTTTTAAATAAAGCATGGGTCAAAGAAGTCTCAAAATAAATTTTAAAATATGTTTCGCTAAATGAAGATGAAAATAGAACTTACCGAAATGCGTGTGACGCAGTGAAAGCAGTGCTTCGGATAACATTCATAGCATTGAATGCACATACTGGAAAGGAAGAAAAATCTAAAATCAGTAATCTGAGCTTCCACTTTAAAACTAGAGAAAGAAGAGCAATGTGAGCCTAAAGCAAGCAGAAGAAAGTAAATGATAGAAATTAGAGCAGGAATCAATGAAATTAGAAACCACGATCAATGATCATGCAGAAAATGCCAATAGAAAAATTAATAAAACCAAGTCTGGTTCTTCAAAAGATCGATAAAATTGACAAACCTCTAGCTAGGCTAACCAACATAAAATGAGAGAACACATAAATTGTTAATATCAAAAATGAACTCATTGCTTCTTATCCCAGGGATATTAAAAGGATAATAAAGGAATATTATGAGCAACCCTATACCCACACATTTAATAGCAAAGATGAAATGCAACAATTCCTTGAAATAGACAAACATACAAAAAGAAATATATGATCTTAATGGGCTTATATCTATTTTTAAAACACAATCAATAATTAACCTTCCAAGCTAGAAAGCACCAGGCCAATATGGTTTCACTGCTGAGTCATACTAAATATTTAGGGAGGAAATAGTACTATTTATCTACAATCACTTCCAGAAGAAGAGGGAACACTTTCTAATACCCTAATAGCAAACCAGACAAAAACATTACAAGAAGAAATAATGCAATTGGTTATCTCTCATAAACACAGATACAAAAACCCTCAACAAAATATGAGCAAATTGAAACAACAATGTATAAAAGTAGTTATATGCCATGACCAAGGAGATTTATTTGAAGTATGCAAGGCTAGTTCAACATTCAAAAATTTATTACTGTAACCCATCACATCAATGGATGGGGAGAAGAAAAATCTAAGGAAGAAAAATCACATGATCAAATCAATACCTGCAGGAAAAGAAATTGAGAAAATCCAACACCCTTTTATTATTTAAAGCTCTCAGCAAACTCGGAATAAAGGGGAACTTTCTCAACTTCATTAAAAAATCTACAGAAAACTTATAGCTAACATTATATTCAATGATGAGAAACTAGATGTTTTTCCCCTAAGTGCAGGAATAGAACAAGCAGTCCTCCCTTACTCTTATTCAAGATCATACTGGAAGTCCTAGCTAATAAAATAAGGCAAGAAAAGACAAGAAAGTATATGAACATTGGAAAGGAAAAAAACAAAACTGTATATCACTTATGACATGATCATGTAGAAAATGCCAAAGAATTGATGAAAAAAAAACCCTCCTAAAACTAATAAGCAATAATAACAGGTTTACAGGCTATAAGGTAAGCATAATAGCGTCCATCACTTTCCCATATATCAGTAAAAAACAATTGGGATTTGAAATTAAAAACACAATACTATTTATATTAACATCAAAAAAGCATGCACACACAAAATCTTAGGAATAAAAGGCATCCTCAAAAAAACCCACAGTTAATATCATACATACTTAATGGTAACAGACTGGATGCTTTCCCTCTTGAGATCAGGAAAAAGGTAAGGATGTCCACTCCACATCACTTCTGCTCAACACTGTACTAGGGGCTCCACCCAGAACAAATAAGCAAGAAAAAGAAATAAAAGGCATCCAGACTGAAAAAGAAATAAAACTATTGTTATTTGCATATGACAAATTATATATTAAAAATCCTAGAGAATTCATACAAAAAAATTAACGAATGAGTTCAGTGAAGTTGTAGGATACAAGATCAATATACAAAAATTAGTTGTTTTTTCATATACTTGCAATGAACAATGCAAATGAAGTGATTTTGCAATGAAAAATGCAAAAATTAAGAAAGCAACTCTGTTTACAATAGCATCAAAAAGAAGAAAATACTTAGGGATAAATTTAACAAAAGTGAAAAACTTACATTCTAAAACTATAATACATTATTGAAAAACATTAAAGAAAACATAAAGAAATGAAGAGGCATTCAATATAACACTATCAAATTGATCTCCAGATTCAAGGCAATTCCTATCAGAATCCCAGCTGACTTTGTAATAGAAATTGGCAAGCTTGTTCTAAATGTCTTATGGAATTGTGAATAACCTGGAATATCCAGAACAATTTTGAGAAAGAAGAACACTGTAGGAGGACTGACAATTTCCAATTTCAAAACTTACTACAAAGCAATAATAATCAAGAGAATGTGGTACACAAAGAGACATATGGCTCAATAAAGTAGAATTTAGAGTTCAGAAATAAATATCTTCATCTATAGTCAATGGATATTTGACAAGGGTTCCAGGAGTGTTCACTGGGGAAAGAATGGTCTTTCTTTCTTACCATGGCAAGTCGGACCTGAGCTAAAACTCCATTAATTACTTGGCCTCCATAAGCCCCTACTTTAACTGGAGGACCACAATGACATTTTGGGTTCCCTGAAATCAGCATCAGCTCAGAGCCAGTGTCTAGTAGTCCCCAAAATGTCTGATCACTTCCCTTTCTCCAGTGCACAGTTACCCTGGTAAAAGGCCGGAGGTCTCCTTGGGGAAGGATAGAGAAATATTCACTGCACAAATTGTTGGTAATGTAGTGGGGTCCTTCCTCAAGGGGACCCAGCCTCCCCTTCATTCAAGGGGTTATGGGTCTGTAAACTGGCTCAAGTCTGGAAATTGATTGAGGGGCCATGATTCTCTGTTTTTGTTTCTGTTTTTGTTTTCATTTTTTTGAGATGGAGTCTCACTCTGTCGCCCAGGCTGGAGTGCAGTGGCATGATCTTGGATCACTGCAAGTTCCGCCTCCCAGGTTCACGCCATTCTCCTGCCTCAGCCTTCCAAGTAGCTGGGACTACAGGTGCCCGCCACCATGCCTGGCTAATTTTTTTTGTATTTTTAGTAGAGAAGGGGTTTCACCATGTTAGCCAGGATTGTCTCAATCTCCTGACCTAGTGATCCGCCTGCCTCAGCCTCCCAAAGTGCTGAAATTATAAGCGTGAGCCACCGTGCACAGCCAATTCTCTGTTTTTATAATTCGAATTCGTCATGTCCATTCAAACTAGAAGTTTTCTCCTTATATAAATTAAGTAGGAATGTAGTAGGCTTCCTATCAGTTTCACTTCTAGCAACACCATGATTAATTAGCCAATGCCAGAGCTCTACATGAATCAGACTATCCTGATTGTTGCTTTGTCTCCACTGTCCATTATGGTAGATACGCCCACCCTGCCTTTGATGATTGAGCGCCACCACTTGGCCCCTGCCACCTCAGTATCCAATTATTCACATTGTATTTAAATTTTTTAGTTGAGTGACTGTGGTTCCCACTGTTAGATCTGACATACAGAGAAAAGCAATTACAGGGCTCTTCAAAGATGCAGGTGCTGCCCTCACAAATCTTTTTTGCAAGGCATTGGTAAAGGGTATATTTTCTGGACCCTCTCAGATGGGATGAGTAGGTCTAAAGTGACTAATCCACTCCACCATCCCAGTCTCACTAAGTCTTTGGATCCCTTCCTCTACATTAAACCAAGGGAGATCAGGCATTTCCAGCTCACTCACAGCAGGCCACCTTTCAATCCACATTTCAGCTAACCAAGCAAATAAACTATTATAACCTTTTTTAACTCCCTGAGCTGCAATATTAAATGCAGAGTCCCTACTAAGTGGGCCCAAATCAATAAATTCAGCCTGATCCAACTCTATGTTCCTTCCACCATTATCTCATGCCCTTAATGTCCATTCCCATGACTGTTCTCCAGATTTCTGTTTATAGAAATTAGGGAATTCAAGCAGTTATTTTCAAGTATAGGGCACCTCCTTGTGGGTCACATTCTCAACCTCACCTCTAGGGGCCTACCAGGACTTTAGTCTAGTTATAGGTCTAGAAGCAAACAGAGGTGTTGGAGGTGGCTTCTGAGGAGAATCAACATTATTTTGCCTGGCAACTGCCTCAGGGGAGGCCATCACTGTTGCCTCAGGTAGTACAGGGTTTATCTCCTGAGACAGAGATGGAAAGGCTAATGGCAGCATGGGTCAGGGAGGGGATGTTGCCACTACTGGGGATAGGAAAGCCGTTCCTTCTGGCAAAAAAAGTTTCATCAGAGTTTACAAACTCAGTGTCCCCAGCCTCACCAGGGTCCTCCCACACATCCTCATTCCAAGTTGCAGGGTCCCATTCTTTTCCAATCCATGCCCTCACTTTAACAGTAGACACCTAGCAAGGCTGTGCATGCATCTTTCATTGCAGGTCAGCCTCTCACATGATAAGAGCTTGTGTCTGTTTTTCCACAATTTCAGTTCTTTCTCCACAAGGGATAAGACTCTCTCTCAGGGCAATCTCAGCAGATTTGGGGCTCAGTATCTGCTTCTGAAGCTGGGAGACAGAATCCCTGAGTTCATCATTTTCTTTCATCACTTTGTCCACTGAATTTTGGAGCAAGCAACCAGCTTCATTATGTTCCTTGGTTCTCCACATATGGTCAGAGGTATTATGTAGAGAGTCACTAAACTCCTTGCCTCTCACAAGCAGGGAATCAGAAATGCCAAATGCATTTATTTTGCATAACTCTCTAAACAGTTCACTCTAAGGACTATCGGTGTTCTCTATACTATTAGAAGTAGAGTCCTTAGCATTTTGGGGTCTAATCATATTAAGAAGCCAATTCCAAAAACCCCAAAACCAATGAAAGAACTCCATCTTTAATATTCTGTTCCTCTGGAACCACTCCTGGTACCAAAATCTGTATTAGGGTTCTCCTAGAAGGACAGAACAAATAGGATATATATATGCTTATTAAGTATTAACTTACACAATCACAGGGTCCCAAAATAGGCTGTCTGCTAGCTGAGGAGCAGACAACTGAAGTTCTTCAGCAAACTGAAGAACTTGGAGTCCAGTGTTCAAGGGCAGGAAGCATCCAGCATGGGAGAAAGATGTAGGCTGGGAAGCTACCCCCATCTCTCCTTTTCACATTTTTCTGCCTGATTTATATTCGCTGGTGGCTGATTAGATTGTGCCCATCAGATTAAGGATGGATCTGCCTTCCCCAGCCCACTGACTCAAATGTTAAACTCTTTTGGCAACACTCTCACAGACACATCTGGAATCAATACTTTTTATCCTTCAATCCAATCTAGTTGACACTCAGTATTAATTAACCATCACATACTGTCATTTTCTTCAGTAATTTTTATTTATTTATTTATTAAGTGCTTTAAACATATTCATTTTATAATCTCTTTCAGATAGCTTATTACAGTTCCATTTATTAGATGTTTATTCTACCATTAGTTTATCTGTTGACGCTCTCTTGTGATAATTCATTTTCTTATGCAGGCCTGTGATATTTTAATTGTGAGCTTAACTCCTATGGGAATACTGTGAAAAGTTTTCTTATAAGGCAGTTTCATATTTGCTTCTGCCAGGGCCCCAGGAGTTTCAATATCTCCACGTCTGTGTGTATAATTTCTCCCCTTACGTTTTCTGCACCATATGTGTTATACATATATTTAGATTCAATACCCACACAAGCTATTGGCTTGGATTTCAACTTATGAGTGAATTGTCCTCCCCACTCCACCCCATGCCCAGCCCTGAGCATAACATTTCACCTTTCATATGTCCCTGTCATAGTACAGTGCCTGAAACTGAACAGACTATTTCCAACAGTTAGCCAATGACGAAAAAGACTAAATAATCACCTCCCATACTGATACCATACCCCCATTAGTTAAGCCTAATATACAACCTAATAAAAAGCAAGTGGTTTCTCGTTGCAATTATTCCAGAGAGTAATCATTTTTTAATAAAAATTATGCAGCAAATCTTGTAATTTTGGAAACTAGAAGGGACCAAAAGTTATCAGATAATCTCTGCTGTTTACAGCTAAAGAATTGAACAATTTGCTGAAAGACACACAACTATTGCAACTGGAAAGAATAGTCTAATCGGGTTTCCTACCTCACAATCCTGGGTTCCTTCCATTTAATGAGTTTCCTCTCTAAATTGTGTCTCTTCCACAGAGATATAAAGAGAAATGCTGAAAACACACACACACGCACGCACACATGCGTGCATACACACACATGCATGCACACACACACACACACACACATCTCAGTGTTCTCCTTTAACTAGCCTGGAAATTCATAAGAAAATTCCTCTTCCTGTTTAAAGCATGTACAAATATGGAAAGAAGATTTAAGAAAAGCACTAATGGTCTCATTGAGAAAAGAGAATTGATTCTTGATTCAAAACAAAACTCAATATTCCACTTAAGTTAATGCCTGGATTTTGTGTCAGCTGCCTAGACTTGATTTTTCCATTCATCATAAAGATTATTTGGATCATATGTTTTGGACTACCCATTTCTATTTCTTTCCTTCTTCCCTCCAGATGCTGTGCCCCATGATGTGTTTCTAAGACTAGGTATGGTATGTCAGAAAGGGAGGGGGCAGTACCCCTGCCACAGTGGGTGTTTGTGTTTTCGTGCTATGAATCTTATCCTATATGGACAGCAGAGGATGTTAAAAACATTTTCCTTCCCTCCCTCCCTTCTCCCTTCTTCCCTTGCTTTTGTCCTTCCTTCCTTCCTTCCTTCCTTGCTTACTTCCTTCCTTTCCTTCCTTCCTTCCCTTTCCTCCTTTTCTTCCTTCCTTTTCTTCTTCCTTTTGTTCTTAACACAGTGTGTAACTTCATTCTCTTTATAAAAGACTGAAGCAATACAAAATTACTGTATCTAGTGTGAAATGTGATATTCCCTTCCAAACACTCCTACTGTCCTCCAGAAAAAGCAACCATTCACAGTTTGGTGGGTTTCTTGTTCTATAGTCTTCTTTTCTATTCATTTTCATGCATGCATATGTAAATACAAATAAATTTTCATAAAATGGAATCAGACTGTAAACATTGTCCTGAAATCTGTTTTCTTAATAGTATGTCTGAAATTGTACTGAATCACTTCACATTAGCCCACCTCTTTTTCAAGTGCTACTTTGTTACAATAGCTAATACTTTTGTGGAAGTAACTATGTTAAGGATCTATTCTAAGTGATTTACATTATTAAATCACTTAATTCTCTAATAACCCTAGGAGGTTAATAAAACTATTATGCTTATTTTATTGAGGAAGAAATTAAGGAAATTTGGTAATATTGTTAATTTTCTCAAAAACACAGCAAATTACTGGTGGAGATGAGATCCAATCCCAGATAGTCTGACATCAGAATGCATGCTTTTAACTACTAGGCTTCATTACTCCTTTGTGATGTAAATGTTCAATAATGTATCTAAATAGTTCCCTATTAAAGAAACTTTAGATTGCTTCTCATTTTTCACCATTATGAACAATGCTGTAATTAGCATCCTCGTACATGGCATCAAGTCTATCAATCTTTTCGTTTACAGCTTCTGAGTTTGTGTCTTGTGTGGGAAGGCCCCTCGAGTCCTAGGTTATAAATAATCCTTCTTCATTTTGTTTCTGTAACTTTTATGGTTTGACTTTATTCATTTCACACTTGAGTCCCTCTGGAATTTATTTTGATATATGGCATTAGTTAGATGTCTAATTTGATTGTCTTCCATATGGATAGCCAATTGTCCCAACATCATTTCTGATGTCTTTTTTTTTTTTTTTTTTGGTTGAGAAAATATTTCCCGAGAAAATCCTTTAAGATTTTAAAACAGTTTACGTTGGCACATTAAAATCTACCCATACTTAATCAACTGTAGAGAAATATAAATACAAAATGGCTCATTAAACATACAGGAAAAATCTAGTTTACAGGATGGGGAAAACAAGGAGAGAAACCAGGGATTATTCCCCACGACAAATGCATTGAATAAATAATTCATAATGGAAACATTTTGGACTCAGTTCAGATCCTGGCTCTGCCCCTCAACAATAGTTGGTCTTGAATAAATTCTCTAACTTCTGTCTCTCTTTCCTCACCTGTAAAGGTGATGGTGGTAACACCCATCTTAGAAAGCTGCTGTGATGATTGCAGCACCTGCTGCTCAGTAGGTGCATCATTATAAAAGGTCTAATTTTCCATTTGCTGCTAAAGAACTAGTGTCCCCAAAAGACTGCCCTATTCTTATACCCAAACCTTCGTAGATGGTACAATTATTATGATTTGAGAACATTTACTTTCATGGGACGTTGTACAATGTTATCAGTTGGTCCCTGGCTTCCAAGGAAAGATTTCCAGAAGTAGCTGTCAAGGTAATTTTTTTTATTTCTTGAAAGCATGAAGAGAATCCAATTTATTTATTTTATGGGCCCAAAAACACTCAGAAAAAATAGAAATTGTTGAAAGGCAAATTATGTCTTTCTTTTTGTCCTATATTCCTCCTCCACAGTTGTTTACTTCAGGTCTTATCCTTTTTTCAGTCTTTCTATTCCACTGCCACCATTGACAATGAACCTAACCTCACCTCCAACATTGGAGAAAATAAAACTCGGCTTTCCTTAGCTTCCTGCTACCAACCAGCACCTGCACCTACACTCGGTCCATTCTCCTTCCCACCTGTCCCTCCCACACTTGCCTGTACTCTGTACCCCTCTCCTGACTGCATCCCTGTATCCATAATCTCCTCCCTCTCTATCTCTTCAGCCTCTTCCTCTCTATGTTGGCTTCCTTTATTTGAAAAATGATCCAAAGTAGGCCTCATGTTCACCATCACCACCACCACCACCAAATCCTCCCTGCACTCCACATGTCCCTCCAGCTTTTGCCCTCTTTCCTTCCCTTTACAGCCAACCTTCTTAATAAAGGAGATGCACCCTTGCTATATCTACTTCCTCTCCTCCCGGGAAATCTCAGCCTACTGTGATCTGGCTACTGCCCCCTCTCCAAATCTGCTTCTCAAGATTAACAAGAACCTCCCCGTGCTGAAACCAATGGGAACTCCTCAGTCCTTATCTGGCTTGATCTCTTGGAAGTCTGGACACTTCTGACTGCTTCTTCCTTCTTGAAATACCCTCTTTTCCTGGATTTCATGACAATATAACTTTTTATTTTTCCTCCAACCACTCCATTTACTTCTTCCTAGTCTTCTTCCTCAGCCTGTCTTCTACCCATACCTTACATGTCTCCAGAGTCCTGGGCTACGTCCTCTTCCCTTTTTCTTTACATACATTCCTTGAGTGCTCCAGTTAACATTCATGTGCTGTTGACTTCCAAAACACAAATCCGTTGTTAGCCAACAGACCCATATGCCCAACTTCCAAATAGTTCCATTTGACCATCCACCTTAAGCCCCTTAAACACAATGTAACCCAATTAAACTTCATTGTCATCTTAACCTCTGCCTTCATCATCTTTGAAAATGACCCAATACCCAAGTCATCTTTCTCTCCACTTTTTCCCTCATGCCAAGTGATGTCCATGTGATGAATGTCCTTGAATCAGTCCACTTCTCTCCAACTCCACAGGCACCACTGGCTAAACAATCATCACATCTCAACTGGATTTCTGCAGCCACCTTCTAATTGATCTCCTCACCACCATGCTTTCCTCTTTCCTGTCTAGTCTGATGCTGCAATCAGGAAAACCTTTAAAATCTCAAATCTGATCTTTTTATGTCTTTGTGGACACCCACCAATGCTTCCTTGTTCCTGTTATAATCAACTTCAGAGTTTTTAATATGGCTTGTGACCTTGCATGATCTTGCTTCAGCATTTCTCTGCAGCATTATCTCCCGCCACCCCCATTCCCTTCTCCTCAAACACACATGCACACACACAAACACACACATACACACACACACACCATGTCCTATACTGAACGTGTTTTATTTCTCCAAATGCTCTTTTGACCTGTACACTTGCTGTTTTCTCTGCCTGGAATGTTCTCTATCCAGCCCCACCAGAAACCCTAACCACCTTCTGCCCAACTCATACTTCAGATTTCAGGTATAACTCACCTCCCCTGGGAAGCCGTTCCTAGATCCTCTCTTATGAGCCCCTGTAGCAGCCTAGACCGTCCTTTATCAGGACTTACTCTGCCATAGTAAGTTACAAGTACTGGTTATCTGTATGTCCCCTTAACCAGTTTGTGAGCACAGGGACTGGGGCTTTTTGCTACTATTTTCCATCACTTAGCACAATGCTGGATCAGAGTAGACACTAACAAATTATTTTTGAATGAATGGATGAGACCTGTTTTTATGATACTCACTACTGTATCAGAAAATAATACTACATCCATGGTATCTGTATTAGTCAGGGTTTCCTAGAGGAACAGAATAGGATGGATGGATAGATAGATAGATAGATATAGACAGATAGATGGATAGATAGATATAGATAGATGGATAGATAGACAGACAGACAGACAGACAGATAGATAGACAGGAGTTTAATAAGTTTACACTTACATGATGACAGGGTCCCGCAATAGGCTGTCTGCAAGCTTGAGGAGCAAAGACAGCCAGTCTGAGTCCCAAGGGAGTCCAATATTCGAGGGCAGGAAGCATCCAGCAGGGGAGAAAGATGTAGGCTGGGAGGCTAGGCCAGTCTCCACTTTTCATATTTTTCTGCCTGCTTTATATTGGCTGTCAGCTGATTAAATTATGCCCACCAGATTAAGGGTGGTTCTGCCCTCCCCAGCCCACTGACTCAAATGTTAATCTCCTTTGGCAACACTCTCACAGACACACCAAGGATCAATACTCTGCATCCTTCAATCCAATCAAGTTGACACTCAGTATTAACCATCACAGTATTCCAACTAGACAGTTTTGTCAAGGTTAAGAGAAACGTATAATTAATATGTTTTCATTTTTTAAAAAATCACTATGAGCATTTACTAAAATAAATTATATGTAAAATTTATAATAGATGAGATGCCAGTTATAGCAAAATTTGTCTTTTAAAAGAACATCACTGAGCACTTGGAGGTGCATTTCACCTCCCACTACTTCATAGATGAACATGTCCAACCTAACTCCATCCACGACTCTTGCTACTCCTCATTGTCCTCACTCACAGAGCCCAGGAGCCTCTCCATGTTTTCAGGAGACCTGGGCCATCTTGCTGCAACCACTGGGCCAGAGGCATCAGGGGTGAGTAAAAAAGTGGCTTCTTCAGGATTCAATCCCTCTGTTTTTTTGTTTTTTTTAGCTGCAACACATGGCATCACATTTCTTTATATCCCAGTTGTTTTCTTTGACATACTAACCAGCAAAATCATACTTTCCTAATGTGATTTACCTGAACTGAGGCTAATGCTTAAATAAAGAGCATCCACATGACCACCTTTTTTTATGCCCAATGAGGAAAATCCACCATTCGCCACAGTACCTCTCCATGCCTTTTCGCCTAGCTAGGAGCAGTCAGAAAAGTTACTTTAAAATAAGTGGGTGATTACTAATTTATCTTTCCACTGCCTCATCAAAATCTCTGGATATTCAGTTTCCCTCTTCAGCTTATCTGTATTAAGCACTGAAAATAGAAACATTGTGTGGAGAACATGGAATTATAATCGTATAAACCTGAGTTTGAGCTTTAAAATTTACTTAACCTCTCTGAGATTCAGTTTACTTATCTGAAAAAAATATATATCAACTTCATGAAGTTGATATAGAGGATTATCACATATATAAAGCACCTAGCACTCAACAAATATTGATACCATACTTCTTCCCCCACATACCCTGGGGATTTAGTAAGGTCAGGCCCAAAGAAAGGCACCCAAACTCAAGTGCAAATAAACGGAAGACACCTCCTGATTTTAAAGGCTCAAAGCCATGCTTAAAATCTTTATAAAAGACCACGAGAAAATCCCTTTTCATGAAAATTAGATGGTTGAGCAGAGGAACCAGAGTGAGCTGACAGTCTGTGTGTCCATAACATCAGATGGAAGGGCCCCAGAGGAGCTCAGAATTTCAGCTGGACATAAGAGCCAACAGCTGAAGTTCAGAAGACAGAGTCATGACAGTCCCATTTCAATCTACAGGACCCAAACCAGCTTATGTTCATCCACAAATAGGGTAACCCATTCACCCTAGTTCACTGGAACTCTCTTGGTTTTCGTACTAAAAATCCCATGTCCCAGAAAACTCCTTAGTCCTGGGAAAACTAGGATGATTGGTGACCCCATACAAGACAGTGAAGCAACTGGTTGGTGAACATCCATGGGCAGTTTCTGTTTGATGAGAAACCAATGGTGAGGATATGGAGAAAAACAGAACCTTTGAACACTGCTGGTGGGAATGTAAATTAGTGCAACCATTAGGGAAAACTGTGTGAAGGTTCTCCAAAAAATGAAAAATAACACTACCATATAATCTAGCAATCCCATTTCTGGGCATATATCCAAAGGATATAGTATGTCAAAGAGATGTCTGCAGTCCCCTGTTTATTGAAGCACTATCACAATGGCCAAGATAGAATCAACCTAAGTGTTCACCAACAGAGGAATGGATAAAGAAATGTGGTATATACACACGATAAAATACTTTTCAACCTTTAGGAAGAATAAAATCCGGTCAGTTGCAATAACATGGATGAAACTGGAGGACCTTATGTTAAGTAAAATAAGCCAGACACAGAAAGACAGATACTACATGATCTCACTCATATGTGGAATCTAAAAACGCTGATCTCATAGAGGCAGAGATTAGAATGGTGGTTACCACAGGCTGGCAGTTGGGGAGATATGGAGAAACAGGAGATGATGGTCAAAGGGTACAAAGTTTCAGTTAGACAGGGGGAATAAATTCAAGAGCTCCATTTACAACATGCTGACTCGACTCTGTCAATCACAAGGTATTATATTCTTGAAAATCGCCAAGGGAGTAAATTTAAGTGTTCTCACCACAAATAAATGACAAGCATGTGAAGTAATGTATATGTTAATAGCTTGATTTAACCATTCCACAATGTACACTTATTTCAAAACATCATATTGCACACAAAAAATATATATAATTTTTAATCTGTCAACTTTTTAAATTAATCAAAATTTTTTAAAAAGAGGAAAACAATGTCTACTGGTTGATCATCCCCTCTAATACCTAGAAGAGCTAATACCCCTGAGTTTTATAATTCAATGGTTTACATCCATGGCTGTACATTGGAATCCCCTAGGGAACTATCTCCAGCGATTCTGACTTAATTGTTCTCAGGTGGGACCTGGGTAGTTCTTTTTAAAACATCTCTAGGTGATTTTAATGTGTAGCCAGGGTTGAGAACCACTGTGCACATTCTTCTCAATAGTACTGTCTCCGTATTCGCCCTTCAGAAACTTTTAAATGGCTTTTGAATATTAAAAGGAAGATTTAAAAACATAAAACACCCTCTTTTCACACGTGTAAGCAAAAATAGAATGCTTAGGAATGGAAAATGCTAACATTCATAATAAAACTGTCCAACAAGTAAATTAAGAATGAATACACAAAAATGAGCTTTTGAGGAAAGCTGTCATAAACAAAGATCCTAGGAGTTATATATTTGAATTATTATGTCCTTTAAAAGTTATTTCATGAAGATAAGCTGTAAACCTATTTTAATGATGCTGTCATTGTAAAAAATTAAATTTATTAGAGAGAAATTGCCCGTTGTGCCTGAGACAAATTCATTAAAATGTCTTGAGTGTTCGAAAAGTTTTATCTTTGGTTGAGGATTTAACCTCCAGAATCAATAACATACCACTTTAAAGCATGTCACGTGAGTTGGTAGTTAACCAAGTGGGTGCTCTCATTGTGGGGTTAGGCCCAGTGTCTCCAAGGGGGTCCTGCTAAATACCATAGCCCCTCAGGAAGTGGCATTCTGCCTGGCAAGAGGCACAAACTAGTGCTTGAATTTAAATCAAGTATTAACATTATAGCAGATTACCGTACATGGTCTTGAAGGTCATCACCAAAGAAGAGATGAGGAATGGTTGGAGCAATGATGGCCTCACTGGAGTAAGGGCACACCTTCCTAGATGGGCAGTGTTTGTGCAATATGTTTGTTACAAAGGTCATTTCAGTTTTTTCTAAAGATGTTTGAATCAAAAGGGAGTGACTTACGGCAAAGGTATGATGGCTCTACAAGAAGATGATGGTGATGTCTTTGGAGTCTTCACGGGGAGGCATCCATTACAGTGAACTGCCAAAATGTAGGTCTGACTTGTAGCTATGCAGGCTCAAAACCACAATTGCCAGCATGCTGAGAATGGGCGTGAGTCTCAAGGCTGGACTCCCATTAGCCAAGATTATGAGAATGATATACAACACTGGAATGCCAAGTAGTTATATTACAAAGAGAAGTATAACCATGGTAGGGCCCAGAGGCCTCTGGTAGTTAGGACCAGCACACTTTCTCCCAGAAAGCAAACCTAGGTGGGAAATTGAATTACCATCAGAAGACAGCTTGCTAAGCAGGAACTCAAGATCAGGTGGATGAGTTAAGGCCTCAGTGGCACTCAGTTGGGATAGGCTAAAGACTCACCATAGAGAGAGCCCTTCAGTGGGAATGCAACAAAGTCCAAAAGCCAGGATTCCCCCTTCTCCCCTGTTTTGGGGTGGAAATGGCCTCTCTGCCTGTCTTTTAATTTGTATTTCCATGACTGAACAACCTCTTTTCTAACTAACATATTCTTTCTTTATCTATGTTAATACATTCGATCATATTATATAGAGTCTTTCAAGCCTTAAATCCAGTCTTTCTTTTTCACATGATTTTGCACTGTTTTGTTCTGGACCATTATGAATGGACCTTAATGTTTAAGTTTTACTTCCCTGTTTTTCAAGTTTATGAAGTTCTGGAGATGTACCTAGCCCATTATGTTCTGACAACACTTTAGTCTTCCACGTAATAAAAAATTCTGAAGGAAAATTTATTCGTTCATTTATTCAACAAATATTAATTGTGCCAGGTACTTTTCTTAATGCTCTCAATTTCAGTGGTAAACAAAACAGATAAGGTCCCAAACTTCATGTGGTTTACATTCTAGCTGAAAGACAGAAAACAAATGAGGGAATAAATAGTTACATAACACAATTTCATATAGTAATAAAGAGAAAAGAAAATAAGTAAAATTAGGAAAACTCCTATTAAAGTTTTCATTTGCAAATAAGAGAAGATTGTCACCTCTGGGAGACTTTAAAGTATATCTTACGTGGCCCCAAAATGACTCAAAATATCATTGTCAAAATAGAGAAACGAAAGTGAAGGTCCCCCTCAAAAGAATACAGAGCAATATGAGATCAGGGTCTTTGGAAATTCATGTACTGATGATGATGAGAAAAGGACCTGTGTGGTTCTGCAGTCCCAAAAATTTATGCCAGTGAATTTCTCTGCCAGTGCTGCTTATATTTCTGACAGTTTCCTCAGGATCTATGGCTTTAAATGATGCATGGAGAAGGAGGAAAATGGAATCACTTCTTTCTGCCATACCTGCATTTAATATCTAGCAGCAATGTCCCAGATTTTTACTTTGGGTTTTGCAAAAGTAATATCTCACTGTAAGGGGTGGACAAGAATGAAGGCAAGAACTACCTGAGTGCCTGAAAATAGACCCACCACATTTAGCCTAAAACATTGGAAAGTTGCAGCCAGAAGTAATTATAATCATTATAGCATGTATCATTTATTGAATATCCACTGTATCTTACATACTGAAGAGGTATTTTGCATATTTTACCCAAATAAATTTTAAGATTCAGTATGACCTGATCTCCAGGCAAAGTCACATTCAAAGAAATAAAATCCAGTAGTCAAAAAAATTTAAAGTTATTTACTTTCATTTTGAAATAAGCCTCTTTAAAATTCTCTTTTTTCACCTCTTTATTCTCATATGCCTTCTGCAGATCTAGAGCCTCTCACCCATGCTTCGCCCTCCGTTTCTACCCAGAATGCACTGAAAACCTACCACCACCACTGGGATAGACTTTTTTCTTACCCCTATCTTCCTTTTTTTTTTTTCTGGTCCTCTCTAATCATTCTCCTAATTCTAAATCACAAACATCCATAGAGTCAGATGAGCAAATCCAGCAGTCATCTTATAAGACGGGGAATGGGTGAAATTGGAAAGACAAAGACAATATTATCTTTACTGTATTGGGATGAGAGAAAGTAGCATGAAGGAGAAAGGCTGAGAACATCCACATGTTAACGGGCATGAGAGATGACTACAGTAATAGCCCAAATAAACCCCTTCCCTGTTTCCAGCCTCATTGCAATAGGACATGCCTGTCTTTGCATCTGGGCTGGACTTGTGATTTCTTTGGATCACAGATTGTGGCAGAAATCATGTTGTGCAAATTCTGAAACTTTGCCCCAAGCAGCTTCTGTTTTCGCTCTTGGGAAACTGGGACCATCGTGCTGTGAAGATATATAATCTAGTCTGTTGGAGGATGAGAGACCATGTGGAGGAGAACGAAGGCATCCCAGCCATCAGCCAGCATCTGTGACCGACATGGGGGTGGGGTCATCTTGGACACTCCAGCCCCTGTTGAACCATCAGAAGATGCTGTCACATGAAGGATGCCAGGCAAGACCTGAAGAAAAAATTGACCTGATTGCCAAACCCCAAAATTGAAATTACTGTTTTGGGTGGTTTATAACGAAGCAAATATCTTTCATATATAAATCATCAGCTCATATAATTCTTACAACACAAAGTATGTTATCCTTACTTTATAAATGAGAAACTAAAGTTCTGGAAAATTAAGTATTTTGTTCAAGGCCATAGAATTTCCAAGTGGTAAAACCAGCACTGCTGCCCTGGTCTGATTTAAAATCTCATTTTTACATGGTCCTTTGGCTCCATCTCTGTGAAATCCATGAGTCATATCTATGGAGAATCATTTTTTCTGTTAACCTCATAGGAACTGTTCATTCAAAACAGTATCTTCCCCTACATCTCCCACTTCCCAGTGTCTTTTTAAATTTACTATTATTTATTATTACTTTATTTATTTTTTTTTTATTGATACATAATAGTTGTACATATTTATGGGGTACATGTGATTATTTTGATACATGCAGACAACGTGTAATGATGTAATCAGGGTAATTAGGATTTCTATCACTCAAACATTGATTATTTCTTTATCTTGGGAACATTTCAAATCTTCTCTTCTACCTATTTTTAAATAAACAATAAATTATTGTTAACTACAGTCGCCCTACTGTGCTATCAAATACTGGAACTTATTTCTTCTATTCAACTGTATATTTGTACCTATTAACCAATATCTCTTCATCTCCCTGCTTCCCAGCCTCTGATAACTATTATTCTACTCCCTGCCTCCATGAGATCAACTTTTTTAGCTCCCACATATGAGCAAGAACATGTGGTATTTGTCTTTCTGTGCCTGGCTTGTTTCACTTAACATAAGGACCCCCAGTTCCATCCATGCTCCTGCAAGTGACAGAATTTCATTCCTTTTAATGAATGAATAATATTCCATTGTGAATATATACCACATTTTCTTTATCTATTATACATTGATAGACACTTGATTTTATATCTTGCCTATTGTGAATAGTGCTGCAATAAATATGGGGGTGCCAAGTAGTCCTTCAATACACTCATTTCTTTTTGATAAATACCCAGTAGTGGGACTGCTGGATCATATGGTAGTTCTATTTGCAGTTTTCTGAGAAACCCCCTTACTGGTATTCACAGTGCCTGTACTAATTTACATTCCCAACAACAGTGTATAAGAGTTTCCTTTTCTCTGCATCCTCACCACCATTTGTTATTTTTTTTATCTTTGGATAGTAGCCATTGTAACTGAGGTGAGATGGTATCTCATTGCGGTTTCAGTTTGCATTTCCCTAGTGATTTGGGATGTCAAGCATTTTTTCATATACTTGTTGGCCACTTGTATATCTTCTTTTGAGAAATGTGTATTCAGATCCTTTGCCCACTTTTTAATGAAATTATTTGTTGGGTTTTTATTTATCTATTCACTTTTTGCTGTTGAGTTGTTTGAATTCCTTATGTAGTCTGGACATTAGTACTGTGTTGAATGAATAGTTTGCAAATATTTTTTTCCATCTTACAGGTTGTCTCTTCACTCTTTTATTGTTTTCTTTGCTGTGCAGAAGTTTTTAGCTTGATGTAATCTCATTTGTCTATTTTTGCCTTGGTTGCCTATGCTTTTGCAGTCCTACAGAAAAAAATCTCGACACAGACCAAAGTCCTTGAGTATTTACCCAATATTTTCTTTAGCATTTTTATTATCAGATCTTAGATTTAAGCTTTCAATCCATTTTGATTTGATTTTTGGTGTGGTCTAGTTTTATTCTTCTGCAGGTGGGTATCAAGTTTTCCCAGCATCATTTATGGAAGAGCATGTCCTTTCCCCAGTGTATGTTCTAGGTGCCTTTGTCAAATATCAGTTTTCTGTAAATACATGGATTTATTTCTGAGTTCTCTATTCTGTTCTATTGGTCTATGCATCTTTTTATGCTGTTTTGGTTACTATAGCTTTGTAGTATATCTTGAAGTCAAATAACGTGATGCTCCTAACTTTGTTCTTTTTGCTCAGTATTGCTTCGGCTACTCAGGGTCTTTTGTGGTTCCAGACAAATTTCAGGACTGTTTTTTTCTGTTTCTTTGAAGAATGTCTTCGCTATTTTGATAGAGATTGCACTGAATTTGTAGATTGCTTTGGGGAATATGGTCATTTGAACAATTTTAATTCTTCTGATCCATAAGCATCTAGTCTTTCCATTTGTTTGCATGCTCTTCCATTTCTTCAATCAGTGTTCTGTAGTTTTCCTTGCAGAGGCCTTTCACCTCCTTGCTTATATTTATTTCTAGGTATTTTGCTTTTGTAGCTATTGTAAATTGGACTTCTTTCTTGATTTCTTTTTCAGCTGGTTCATTATTGGTATACAGAAATCCTATTCATTTTTGAATGTTGATTTTGTATACTGTAACTTTGCTGAATTTGTTTACCATTTCTAAGAGTTTTGGTGGAGTCTTTAGGTTTGCTATACTTAAGATAGTGTCATCTGCAAAGACAGACAATTTGACTTTCTCTTTTCTAATTTGGATGCCTTTTATTTCTTTCTCTTGTCTGATTGCTCTGGTTAGGACTTCCAGTACTATGTTGAGTAGGAGTAGTAAAAGTGGGCATTCTGGTCTTAAAAAAGAAAAAAAAAGACAAGCTCTTAGACAAAACTCATAGAAAAAAAGGTTTTCAGCTTTGCCTCATTCCGTGTGATTCTAGCTGCGGATTTTTCATACATGGTTTTCATAATGTTGAGGCATGCTCCTTCTATGCCTAATTTGTTGAGATTTTTTTAATCACAAAAAGATGTTGAATTTTATCATATGATTTTTCTCCATCTATTGAGATGATCATGTGGGTTTTGTCCCTCATTCTGTTGATGTGATGTATCACATTTATGGATTTGCATATGTTGAACCATCCTTGCATCCCTGGGATGAATTCCACTTGATCATAGTGTAATTATCTTTTTGATGGGTGTTGGATTCAGTTTGCTAGTATTTTGTTGAGGATTTTTGCATCTATGTTCATCAGGGGTATTGGCCTGTAGTTTTCTTTTTTGTTGTTTTTTTTGGTCTGGTTTTAGTATCAGAGTAGTACTGGCCTTGTAGAATGAGTGAGGAAGAATTCCAGCCTCTTCAATTTTTTGGAATAGTTTGAAAAAAATTGATACTAGTTATTTGTAAGTTTGATAGAATTCAGCAGTAAAGTCATCCAGTCATGAGATTGGGAGACTTTTATTACTAATTCAATCTTGTTACTGGTTCTTGGTCTGTTCAGGTTTTCTATTTCTTCCTGGCTCACTCTTTGGAGGTTGTATATGTTCAGCAATTTATCTATTTCCTCTAAGTTTTTCAATTTGTTACCATATAGTTGCTCATAATAGTCTCTAAAGACCCTTTGAGTTTCTGTGCTATCATTCGTAATGTCACCTTTTCCATTTCTGACTTTATTTATTTGAGCCTTCTCTTTTTCTTGGTTAGTCTAGCTAGTGGTATAAAATTTTTTTCCCAAAAAGCCAACTTTTAATTTCAGTGATTCTTTTTTTATTGCTTTTTATCTCTATGTCTTTTATTTATTCTCTGATCTTTATTATTTCTTTCCTCCCACCAGTTTTGGGTTTGACATACATTTTTAGGTGGTTTATTTGAAATCTTTCTACAGTTTTGATGTAGGCATTATTGCTATAAACTTCCCTCTTAGAACTGTGTTTTCTGTATCCCATAGGTTTTGGTATGTTGTGTTTCCATTTTTGCTTCAATAAATATTTTTATTTTTTTTCTTAATTTCTTTATTGACCCAGTGGTCATTCAGGAGTCTGTTGTTTAATTTCCAAGTATTTGTGCAGTTTCCAAAGTTTCTCTTGTTAGTGATTTCTAGTTTTGTTCCATGTGGTCTGAGAAGATACTTGATATAATTTTGATTTTTAAAAGTTTGTTGAAATTTGTTTTGTGGCCTAACATGTAGTCAATCCTGGAGAATGTTTCACATGCTGATGAGAAGCATGTGTTTTCTGCAGCTGTTGGATAAAATGTTCCATAATTGTCTGTTAGGTCCATTTGGTCTAAAGTTCAATTTAAATCCATTTTTTGTTGATTTGTTGGTAAAGAGCTTCAGCACAATCCAGAAAACTGAACTCACATTTAGATGTTCCAGAGATGTTTCTGCTTTCTTGTGATGCCCTATTTATTGGCCATTGTTATGGCAGACCATGTTCCAGGAAGTACCATACGCATCACCTCATCCAGAGCTAGGAGGAATCCCAAAAGGCCTCTACTCCAACTTCCTTCTCTAAATAAGACTCTCTCTCCTGACGGCCCATGGAGGGTGACCTGGACAGAGTGCTGGCATCATGCCTCTGGTATTGCAAAGCAGCTCAAATTAAAAAATGGATTTCTACCTGGGTCAGCACAGGGCAGGGTCCCCCAGGGAGGGCAAGCCAAATCGGGAAGGAGAACAAGTATGGCCCAAAGGCCAAGAGCATGGGTTCCAGCATCAAGTACACTGGGTGTGATTCCCAGCCCTACCCAGCACAAGTCATACCACCTTGGATAATCTTCATAATCTTCCTGTGCCTCACTTTCCTCATCTAGGTAATCTTTCCATGCCAGTTTTCTCATCTAAATATAATGTGTCCTCGTAGAGTTATAAGAAATACATATGTTAATATAGATAAAATTCTTAGCACAGTGCCCAGCACATTAAAATGTTCAACGAAGAGAAGCTTTGGCTTAGCTTAGCATAATTACCTACTACTCTCTAGGAAATGCCAAAGTTCAGATACCAAGAAGATGAAATATAAATGCTGAATCTGGATGACAAGGGGAGAATGGATGTCAGGATAGTGAAATCTCCAGCAGGGGATTTTCAGCAAAAAACCCGATCTCAGTTTTGTGTTTTAAATAAAACCTTCAGCAAGCTATAAGAGTAGATTAGATGAGAGAAAAGGAGACCCACTGCATCCAATTGAGTGACAGGGAAGGCTTGAAGTAGAAATAGAGATGAAAGGAGAGTTTAGAGAGTGGAGTAAGGGATGGATTGGCCTGGTGATGATGACAGGCAGGTTAGGGAAAAGGAGGAATTTCCGTTTCTGGTGTGGGCAGCTAGACAGTGAGGCTATGGGAGGCACAAGAAAGTTGAGGGTGGGTATGATGAGGAAAGTTCAGGACATGGTAGGAGAAGATGTATGGTAGGTGGTTGGGGAGGTGAGTCTGGAGCACTGGAGGCAGAATCAGGAGTCATTGGGCCTCCAACTTTTTTGGCACCAGGGACTGGATTCATGGAAAACATGCCCTTGTGCTACCTGGCACATCCAGGGGCACATCCCTCTGACGACCAGCCATCGTGCTTCCTCCTTCAGGAGCGAAAGCTTTCACCAGCCAATCTCAACCACAACACAGCACTGAGTTCTGAAAAACTGGCAAAAGGTAAAAGAGGTTTTTTGGAGTAAATGAGGAGGTGACGAACAGCAGCTGCTGGAAAGATAACAGCTTTCTGTGGCACTGAATGTAATCTCATAGAAATTAAAAGTAGGCAAGTATTTCAGAACCACAGCAGGGCCTCTCAAGATAGCAGTAAATATGATAGTCAAAAAAATTACGAAAGCAAGACTCCATTTTAGGATGAACTTTTTTTCCTGTAAAATAAATTAGTTTCCATTATTGTGTATATGAGAAGATTTATTAAATGACCAAAAAACGGGAAGACAGAGAGAACTGTAAAACACATTTTCATACAAACACTAAAATTATTAACATTTTAGGTTTTTCTATGCCAAATTGTAAAGACCATCGATGCTAGGAAGAAACTGCATCAACTAATGAGCAAAATAACCAGCTAACATCATAATGACAGGATCAAATTCACACATAACAGTATTAACCATAATGTAAATGGGCTAAATGCTCCAATTAAAAGACACAGACTGGCAAAGTGGATAAAAAAGTCGAGACCTATCAGTGTGCTGTATTCAGGAGACCCATCTCACATGCAGAGACACACATAGGCTCAAAATAAAGGGATGGAGGAAGATCTACCAAGCAAATGGGAAACAAAAAAAGGCAGGGGTTGCAATCCTAGTCTCTGATAAGACGGACTTTAAACCAACAAAGATCAAAAGAGACAAGGCCATTACATAATGGTAAAGGGATCAATTCAACAAGAAGAGCTAACTATCCTAAATACATATACACCCAATACAGGAGCACCCAGATTGATAAAGCAAGTCCTTAGAGACCTACAAAGAGACTTAGACTCCCACACAATAATAATGGGAGACTTTAACACCCCACTGTCAACAATAGACAGATCCATGAGACAGAAAGTTAACAAGGATATCCAGGAATTGAACTCAGCTCTGCACCAAGCAGACCAAATAGACATCTACAGAACTCTCCACCCCAAATCAACAGAATATACATTCTTCTCAGCACCACATCACACTTATTCCAAAATTGACTACATAGTTGGAAGTAAAGCACTCTTCAGCAAATGTAAAAGAACAGAAATTATAACAAACTGTCTCTCAGACCACAGTGCAATCAAACTAGAACTCAGGATTAAGAAACTCACTCAAAACTGCTCAACTACATGGAAATTGAACAACCTGCTCCTGAATGACTACTGGGTACATAACAAAATGAAGGTGGAAATAAAGATGTTCTTTGAAACCAACGAGAACAAAGACACAACATACCAGAATCTCTGGGACACATTTAAAGCAGTGTGTAGAGGGAAATTTATAGCACTAAATGTCCACAAGAGAAAGCAGGAAAGATCTAAAATTAACACCCTAACATCACAATGAAAAGAACTAGAGATGCAAGAGCAAACACATTCAAAAGCTAGCAGAAGGCAAGAAATAACTAAGATCAGAGCAGAACTGAAGGAGATAGAGATTCAAAAAACCCTTCAAAAAATCAATGAATCCAGGAGCTGGTTTTTTGAAAAGATCAACAAAATTGATAGACCGCTAGCATGACTAATAAAGAATAAAAGAGAGAAGAATCAAATAGACGCAATAAAAAATGAAAAAGGGGATATCACCACTGATCCCACAGAAACACAAACTACCATCAGAGAACATCTCTATGCAAATAAACTAGAAAATCTAGAAGAAATGGATAAATTCCTCAACACACACACTCTCCTAAGACTAAACCAGGAAGAAGTTGAATCTCTGAATAGACCAATAACAGGCTCTGAAATTGAGGCAATAATTAATAGCTTACCAACCAAAAAAAAGTCCAGGACCAGACAGACTCACAGCCGAATTCTACCAGAGGTACAAGGAGGAGCTGGTACCATTCCTTCTGAAACTATTCCAATCAACAGAAAAAGAGGGAATCCTTCCTAACTCATTTTATGAGGCCAGCATCATCCTGAAACCAAAGCCTGGCAGAAACACAACGAAAAAAGAGAATTTTAGACCAATATCCCTGATGAACATCTATGCAAAAATCCTCAATAAAATACTGGCAAACCGAATCCCACACATTAAAAAGCTTATCCACCATGATCAAGTGGGCTTCATCCCTGGGATGCAAGGCTGGTTCAACATATGCAAATCAATAAATGTAATCCAGCATATAAACAGGACCAAAGACAAAAACCACATGATTATCTCAATAGATGCAGAAAAGCCCTTTGACAAAATTCAACAACACTTCATGCTAAAAACTCTCAATAAATTAGGTATTGATGGGACATATCTCAAAATAGTAAGAGCTATTTATAACAAACCCACAGCCAATATCATACTGAATGGACAAAAACTGGAAGCATTCCCTTTGAAAACTGGCCCAAGACAGGGATGCCCTCTCTCACCACTCCTATTCAACATAGTGTTGGAAGTTCTGGCCAGGGCAATTAGGCAGGAGAAAGAAATAAAGGGTATTCAATTAGGAAAAGAGGAAGTCAAATTGTCCCTGTTTGCAGATGACATGATTGTATATCTAGAAAACCCCATCGTCTCAACCCAAAATCACCTTAAGCTAATAAGCAACTTCAGCAAAGTCTCAGGACACAAAATCAATGTACAAAAATCACAAGCATTCTTATACACCAATAACAGATAAACAGAGAGCCAAATCATGAGTGATCTCCCATTCACAATTGCTTCAAAGAGAATAAAATACCTAGGAATCCAACTTACAAGGGATGTGAAGGACCTCTTCAAAGAGACTATAAACCACAGCTCAATGAAATAAAAGAGGATACAAACAAATGGAAGAACATTCCATGCTCATGGATAGGAAGAATCAAAATCATGAAAATGGCCATACTGCCCAAGGTAATTTATAGATTCAATGCCATCCCCATCAAGCTACCAATGACTTTCTTCACATAATTGGAAAAAACTACTTTAAAGTTCATATGGAACCAAAAAATCCTGCATTGCCAAGTCAATCCTAAGCCAAAAGAACAAAGCTGGACACATCACGCTACCTGACTTCAAAGTATACTACAAGGCTACAGTAACCAAAACAGCATGGTATTGGTACCAAAACAGAGATACAGACCAATGGAACAGAACAAAGCCCTCAGAAATAATACCACACATCTACAACTATCTGATCTTTGACAAACCTGACAAAAACAAGAAATGGGGAAAGGATTCCCTATTTAATAAATGGTGCTGGGAAAACTGGCTAGCCATATGTAGAAAGCTGAAACTGGATCCCTTCCTTATACCTTATACAAAAATTAATTCAAGATGGAATAAAGACTTAAATGTTAGACCTAAAACCATAAAAACCCTAGAAGAAAACCTAGGCAATGCCATTCAGGACATAGGCATGGGCAAGGACTTCATGTCCAAAACACCAAAAGCAATGGCAACAAAAGCCAAAATTGACAAATGGGATCTAATTAAACTAAAGAGCTTCTGCATAGCAAAAGAAACTACCATCAGAGTGAACAGGCAACCTAAAGAATGGGAGAAAATTTTTGCAATCTACTCATCTGACAAAGGGCTAATATCCAGAATCTACAAAGAACTCAAACAAATTTACAAGAAAAAAACAAATGGCCAGGCGAGGTGGCTCACGCCTGTAATCCCAGCACTTTGGGAGGCTGAGGTGGGTGGATCATGAGGTCAGGAGATCGAGACCATCCTAGCTAACACAGTGAAACCCCATCTCTACTAAAAATACCAAAAACATTAGCCGGGCACGGTAGCAGTCACCTGTAGTCCCAGCTACTCAGGAGGCTGAGGCAGGAGAATGGCGTGAACCTGGGAGGCGGAGCTTTCAGTGAGTCGAGATTGTGCCACTGCACTCCAGCCTGGGTGACAGTGAGACTCTGTCTCAAAAAAAAAAAAAAAAAAAATCAAAAAGTGCACAAAGGATATGAACAGACACTTCTCAAAAGAAGACTTTTATGCAGCCAAAATACACATGAAAAAATGCTCATCATCACTGGCCATCAAAGAAATGCAAATCAAAACCACAATAAGATACCATCTCTTACCAGTTAGAATGGCCATCATTAAAAAGTCAGGAAACAACAGGTGCTGGAGAGGATGTGAAGAAATAGGAACACTTTTACACTGTTGGTGGGACTGTAAACTAGTTCAACCATTGTGGAAGTCAGTGTGGCGATTCCTCAGGGATCTAGAACTAGAAATACCATTTGACCCAGCCATCCTATTACTGGGTATATACCCAAAGGATTATAAATCATGCTGCTATAAAGACACATGCACACATATGTTTATTGTGGCACTATTCACAATAGCAAAGACTTGGAACCAACCCAAATGTCCATCAATGATAGACTGGATTAAGAAAATGTGGCACATATACACCATGGAATACTATGCAGCCATAAAAAGGATGAGTTCATGTCCTTTGTAGGGACATGGATGAATCTGGAAACCATCATTCTCAGCAAACTATCGCCAGGACAAAAAACCAAACACCGCATGTTCTCACTCATAGGTGGGAATTGAACAATGAGAACACTTGGACACAGGAAGGGGAACATCACACACCAGGGCCTGTTGTGGGGTGGAGGGAGGGGTAAGGGATAGCATTAGGAGATATACCTAATGTAAATGACGAGTTAATGGGTGCAGCACACCAACATGGCACATGTATGCATATGTAACAAACCTGCACGTTGTGCACATGTGCCCTAGAACTTAAAGTATAATAAAAATATATATATATAAAAAAAATTTTAGGTTTTTCTTCCAGTCTATTTTTACTGTGTATATATACATATATGTGTATATATATACATACACACACATAAATATATACACACATATCTATAGAAACTTTGTGTTTTTTCACTTAACATTATGACAAAAGCATTTTTTGCAAGAATATATAAGATCATCCTTTCAACATAAAAGGTAGCCTTAAAATGGACCATTCGGCTGGGCGTGGTGGCTCACGCTTGTAATCCCAGCACTTTGGGAGGCCGAGGTGGGTGGATCACGAGGTCAAGAGATCGAGACCACGGTGAAACCCCGTCTCTACTAAAAATACAAAAAATTAGCCGGGCGTGGTGGCGGGCGCCTGTAGTCCCAGCTACTCGGAGAGGCTGAGGCAGGAGAATGGCATGAACCTGGGAGGCGGAGCTTGCAGTGAGCCGAGATTGCGCCACTGCACTCCAGCCTGGGCGACAGAGCGAGACTCCGTCTCAAAAAAAAAAAAAAAAAAAAAAAAATGGACCATTTAACGCCAGGCATGGTAGCATGTGCCTGTAATCCCAGCTACTCAGGTGACTGATAGAGAAGGACCTCTTGAGCCTAGGGGTTCAAGTCCAGCCTGGGCAACATAGTTCAAGCCCAGCCTCTTTTTTAAAAAAGTTGGGGGCATTTCATATAGAACAATTTATCAAATTGTAAGAGAAGCATTAAAAAAAACACAATGGGAAAGGAGAGGTTTATCAGTAAGTGGTATTGGAAAATTAGCAACTTCAAAAGAAAAACCAGACATTCATTTAAAGGTCTTTGTCTTACCCCTTGCACTAAAACAAGTTCCAGATAGGTTAAAATATTTTTTTTTTAAATCAAACACAAAAGCTAGAGAAAATATAATTATTTACTAAACTTCTGGAAAGGACTGTTTTAAGTTAAGACTTGATAGAACTAATCAAATATAAACCACAGAGGATTAACATCTTCTCTCCTTTGAGAACTGAATCAAATCAATCAGGAAATCACTAAAACCCCTAATGATAAAATGACAAAGGACACAAACAGATCAAAAGAGAAATACAACTAGTCAACAAACAGAAAACTGTGTGACTCCAGTAATAAATAAAAACTAAAAATAATGTTATTCTTCTTTTAAAAACCCCTTCAATTAGCAAGTTTTAAACATTGTACTCAGTAAAGCAGTCAGGAATGGCTGTAATAGCAAGTAAGCACAAAGAGTCGATGGCTGGAAAGAAGGGGTGACAAGTTTTTCTGTTTAGGGACAAATAGCAAATATTTTAGGCTTTGCGGGCTTTCCGTTACAACTACTTAACTCTGCCACTGTGGCAAAAGGCAAAGATAGATTATTTGTAAATGAATAGGCATGACTGTGTTCTAATAAAACTTAAAAAGACAAGAGGTGGGCCAGCCTGGCCTGCAGGTCATAGCATACCAACCCCTGGCTTAAAATAAGTTTTATTTCTCCTTCATGCTTCATGTCCATTGCAGGTCAGCAGAAATGTTCTGTTCATTATAGACACTCAGGGATTCAGGCTGCTGGAGGCTCCAAATTGACTTCGGCTTCTACAATGACCTCATCAAAGGAATTCTAGAAACTCTCACCCAAGCAATTAAATGTTTCAACCACTCTCTTCTATTCATGTATTAATCAGTCACACGGTCTTGCCAAAATGCAAGGGGCCAGAAAGTTCAGTTTTCCCTCTACCCAGAGCTGGATATCAGTGAAAAGCATGAGTGTGATAACCATACATAGTGCTACTAAGGATGAGGATAAACACATTCTGATGCTTGGCTGACTTTTAACATTCATGCAAGGACAGTAGGTTGCCAAATATAAAAATACAGGATGCCAGTAAAATTTGAATTTCAAATAAACAACAAATAACTTTTTAGTATAAGTGTGTCCCATTCACACCTTCCTGCCAGCCTGCATTGCGTGCACTTGTCAGACCTGTGGTGACCATGAGGGGACCAGCCATCATGGTAAGGATTTCAGAGTCCAGGTCTTTAAAGCTGTTTATACTGAGTGCTGACTACATGCATGTATATAAGATAAGTTATTTTCGTATTATAGGAAACAAGCTAAAAGAGTTAAGTACAAATGTATAATATCACAAATGTACTTAATGGTGGAGCAAGGACAAGACTCTTCATCTCCATGCTGTATTGGTCCTACCATGCCATAAAAGAGGTCTGGGAGGTGCAGAGTTCTCCTCCCTCAGTTTCCCATCAGTAGAATGATGGAGTTGGACCCAGAGGTCTCTAAGGATCCCTGCTTCTGAGAGCCTTTGAGTCAGGGATGCTTTGAAATCAACCATTCCAACAAATGTGTATTGTGGGCCCAGGGACGTGCATTTTGAGAACAATTCCAGTTTAATGAATATCAGTGCCAGTTTTGATTGTTTCAAATGAAATTATGAACTGTGCCAAATTCAGTGACTCACTCACTTCAAAGAAAGTGCCTGATGGGTGGAAGAGGTTAGGAACTTCAACCTTAGAGGCCTGAACAAAGAGCCTGTGTTTGTCATAACTGCGCTGGTCTAACCTGGGTGCCAGAACACTCGGGACAGAAATGAGTTCAACCTTTTACTAACCATGAGCACTTAGACAAGTTACTTCTCCCTTCTGTGCCTCAGTTTTCTTATCAGCAAAATGGACAGCGATAATAGACAAAGTTTTTGTAAGAAATAAATGAAACAATACATAAAATGCACTTGAAACATTGCCTGGCACGTAAATAATAAACAAAAAACACATAAATGCTATGTTTTATTATTATTACCCTTCCCCAGAGTCTAGTCCCTTTGGTTATTCCTTTCAGCCTTTGACTCCAGAATGACCCAACAAATGTAAATATCATACCTGCCTTGCAAAGATTTTGTTATCCACCATACTTAGCTTGATGCTGTAAATAAAGATTCCCATCCTTCCAAAAATTATTTTCATTCATTTATTCATTCACTCATTTACTACATATTTACCGAAAGCTTCCCTTGAGGCAGGCAAAGATTCACAGATTCACTGGAGGTTACAGCAGTGAAAACAAGGGGCAAACCTCCTGCCCTCAGAGAGTGAACAGGCCAGTGCAGGAGACAGATAATAAACAGATCAACAGACAGACACATACCAGGTGGATGAGTACAGATGAGTATACTGTTTTAGACAATGTGGTCAGAGTTGACAGAAAGAGTTCATTTTGTTCTACAAAGTAGAGCGAAGAACCAGCCTTTGGCTCCTACTTTGAAGAAGACAGCTGTGTGTACCTCGCTTGTGGGACATTCCACATTATGGAGTCTTTCTAGGAAGACTGGGGGCCTTTCAGCCTTTCCAGTGGGGATACCTGGCCCAGGGACGTTACAACTCTCCTAAGTATCAGAGTTTGGATTCTAATGAAAGTCCAGCTGCTGCTAAAGCTGCAGAGGTTTCCATGTGATCTGTCACCTCTTGTGGTTCCTGGGTTCACTGATATGTGACTCAGTGGCCACATCATAGGAGAGAGTGTGAGACTCTTGGCTTAAGAAGTGATCTCAGGACACTGAGGCCAGCTCCCAGTGCAACCTGGGTATCATCTCCATAGAGTCCTGGGAAGATCTGAGCACCCCCCTCTTGATTCTCCCAAGGACTTCTGCCAGGAGTCCCCGTGAACCTAAACCACAGGGAGGGAGTCACCTTTCTACTTCTCTTCTTCATAGTTTTTCACCTTCCCCACACACATACTCAGAGCACTCAGAGAGAAGAAACCTGTTCTCCGAGAATCTCAGGTTAGAGGATGATTTCTGATGATCCACTGGGAGCGCTTCATCTACCCCGGAGAAATTACCACACCTGCGGTCTCAGCCTGTTGACGCCCATCCACCAACGCTGGAAGATGCTGCCTGCTCCTGGAGAGGAAACCTAGGGAAGTTCCTCTGTGAGGGATCCTTCTCCACAAAGCCCAAAAAGCTCCATCTTAACTGCCCCCATGGCCTTTCTCTGAACCACACAGACCCATCTCCCTCAAAAAGACAAACCGTATAGGAAAACATCTTAGTATATCTCATCTTATTCTAAGCAGAGCATCTTCATCTTGAATTGGCAAACAAAATAGATTTGTGAGGGAAGTCAGGCACAGCTGGGCACACCTAAAATGCCCAAGGGCTTACAGGTATGGGTTTACTGATGACTTCAGAACAAAATATAAAGAGTTGCACACTCAAAATAAATAAAAATGCATTTCATTCATAACCAAATTGAAAGGCTTCAGGCTCTGTGAGTAATCTTGGGCTGGTCTTTTTATATTCTCAGTCTCCTAATTTAACCATCTGGAATTCTTTCTAAAGTACCATCCTATTCAGCATTTAGAAATGAAAGACTTGATTTTAAATGGAAAATCTACATTTCATTGTAAAGAGAGAACTTGACATCCGTGGCCCATTCTGCACAAATCACAAATATGTATGCTTAGCAGATGACGAAGGTAAACTCCAGAAATGTATTTCATACATGGCAGGAGACATGCAAATGGATGAATGCACTGAAGAACCTGTCGGTGCACCCCTGTCCAGCGTCCTAGTGTCCTACAGTATCTTTTCTGAGCTTCTGGAATGTTAGCGTAACACATGTTGACGTCATATCCAGATGGAGAGCAACCTGTAGACTGCAGCGTGATCCTCGGCTGAACTACACACCAAGGTCCTGCCACACAATTCAAAATCAGTCTCAGTTGCTTGATCTCTAAAATGGAACTGAAAACCAAACCTCACGGTATTTTTATGAGGCTTTCCCAATGGTTGTGCAAGAAGAAATTAGGAGGAGGATAACAAATTAGGAGGCTGTTGTAATATGCAGGAAGTGGAAATGTCAGAGAAGCCTAAACTGGAGTAGAAGCAGAAGAAAGAAAAGGAGGAAAGATATTCACAAGTATTTAGAAAGAGTTGGCAGAGGTGGGGTGGGATGCAGGAAAGAAAGAAATCTGGAATGACTCCTGGGTGCCTGCTTGGGAAAACTAAGTGGAAGGTATTGATTGAAGTCATAAATCCAAGCAGAAGAGCAGGATTTTCCCAATTTCTTCTGGCACCACCCCTTGCAAGGTTTTTGCAAGGTTTTTGCACCACCATTGGTGATTGCTAATATGTTCAGCCTTGGAAATGTTGTGTCTGAAGATGCCCAGATGGGGATAGATCTCCAGCAGGCAATTTGATATCCTGGTCCTGAATTTAAGATGCATGTCAAGGCAAAAGAATTCAGTCTGGAAATTGTTGGCACTCTATTGCTAATAGTTGAAGTGATAAATCCAGATAAGATTGCCTATATGGAAGACATACTGCTTTACTTGATGTGGAAGTATCAAACGCGATTGTTGGGGATGTCAGTCATAAAGCTGCCACAACCCCAGGCAAAACATGGCCAATCATAGCAACCAAGGCCCTTGAATTATACCATGGATGGGCACGTAAGCCAAGAAAGACCAATGCAGAATCTTCTCTGAGGTAGATACATGGAACGGAGGAAGCCTAACTGCAGACTAAAGCCCTCACACAGAGGAAGGCAGAACAAGAGATGGAAAGAAAGACAAAATCCAGACAACCACCCTTGTATCCTAATTTAGCCAAGCCTGAAGCTCAATTCTCCCCTGGACTTGCCAATTGTGAGCCAATGAATTACCTTTTATTATTGTTGTTGTCAATGTTAATTTGAGTTTCTTGCAAACCAAATAGTCTTCATCAACACAGAAATTGGTACCAGAAGTGAGGCGCTGCCAAAAATAGAAAATAAAAAAAATAAATAAACAGCCTAAAGAACAGAATTGGCTGAGTCAAGGCAAAAGTGGAGAGTTATGGAAATCCCTCTGCTTTCTGAGAAGCTAGTGCTGCATATTGTATAGCAACAAAGTAAGTAGCTGAATCCTCATCTATCTCAGGACTCAGATCATCTGTCCATTAAGCCTGGAATCTTAGGGAACTTAGTTGGAAAATATGCGTCTAGGGGAGAGGGGTAATAGAACTTGGCTGGTGCAGCTACAATGTGAAACAGGTCCAGAACTGAGAGATGGGTTACATAAAAGAAATTGAGTATATAAGTAAACGTATTGCAGGTAATTGGAGCCAGATTTCTCACTGTCACCGAAGAGAGGTAGCATATGAGTGGAAAAATGTGAACAAATCCTGGGGTGGTGGATTGGAACTGGAAATATCAATGTGGATTTATGGTTTTTAATAAACAAAGGGAGATACATATAGAAATAGAGAGACATGTGAATGTGTGTATGTACTTAAATGTATTTAGATACACATATTTCCTGACTCTTTCTACTAAGAGGGCTGAGAAGGTGTGACCTCCCAGAAACACACAAGATCTTTTGAATTTTGGCTTTTAGATCTTATTCTTCATTAAAAGGACTCCATGAAGAAATGCCTGAGTGCAGGGAAAATGAAAGATGAACCCGGAATACCTTGATATGCCAAAAAGAAAGAAAACACTCAAACATGAATAGAAACATGGACACAGGACACAGGAGCCAGCTTGGAAGGTCTCCCACTAGCCAAATATGGAAAGATTTGGGCATCAAAATCATCAAAATAAATAATGATAATAATGGATTGTAATCCATTTAATAAAATAAGAATTCATGAATCTGTATGGATTTAAATAAATGGATAAATACACAAAGGAGAAGTTCTACCTCATAGTAGAATACCAACTAATAAATGTAGAAGAAAGAATGGAATTAGAAAAATCACCATATGGCCAACACTACAGTCATAATTGACTAAGGCACGAATTATTAGTAGATGTAAAAATTAGTAAGTGAAAGTTTGATGAGGAAGAGAATGCTTTGTAGAAAAAACTACAAAGCAGGAAACATGGTTGAGAGTAAGACTAAGACCTAGGTGGAGCTCCTCTCAAACTGCTCCTGCTGGCAGATACAGAAGCCAGCAGGAGAACCTGATGCCGGATAGGCACACCTCAAAACTGGGACTTAGCCTGGGAGGGTTCTTGGCTTTGCCTGAGAAGGAATTCAAGGACAAGCCAGTGGTGGTAAACAGCAACTTTGATTGAAGCAGCAGTGTACAGCAGCAGCAGAGGTGCTGCCCCTTGCAGAGCAGGGATACCCCATAGGCAGTGTGCTCAGGGTAGCAGGTCAGAGACAGTTCTGCAGTCATGTTTATACCCACTTTTAATTATATGAAAATTAAGAGACTGCAGAAATTTCTAGAAAAAGGGTGGTAACTTCTGGGTTATCAGTCATTGACATGGAAAGGGGTGGTAACTTCTGGGTATTGCCATGGCAATGGTAACCTGACATGGCACATCGGTGGGCATGTCTTATGGAAAGGTACTTCCACCCTGTCCTTGTTTTAGCTAGTCCTCAATTTGGTCCAGTGTCTGAGTGCTGCCTCTGGAGTCAAACCTATCCATGGTGATGCTACCTGGGCAAGGGCCTTACCTCCCAGTTCTGTGCTTTCATGTTGCCACAAAGCCATGTCTGAAGAAAAGTACAAAGTAAAACATCTAGGCCTGTAGCTAAGACACAGATATTAAAAAGCTGAAGCCTAGATTCAAAGAGCACTTAAAATTTTTCTGTGCAACAAGAAGGCTAGAAGTAGGTGGTTACTGACATCAATCCAGTAGATTTAAGGCTAACATCTCTGAGATTTTCTTGGCTTTTCCCTCATATTCCTCCCCCAAACTGCTGCAACTCCAGCCACCATATCTGCATTCCAAGCAAAAAGGAAAAGGCATATCAGCTGAATCCGTTCCTCAATGGACAAGAGAAATTTTCTTAAAGAGCAAAATGAAGTGTAGCCAAATTGACTGATGCTGAGTCACCCCACTGCCAGAGAAGGGAATTGTTGCTTTTCCACTACAGCAGAACTGTGACCACAGCATGTTATTTCTCCTCTCTTTTTCTATAAGGGGAGACTTTATTGTGGTTATACAGTATAGCAGTTATGTGTTGCCTTCAAGTAGCAATGCAAAGCAGAGACTTAAGCAATGAAGACATTTAATTACCTCACACTGAGGGATGTCTGGAGGAAATGAGTTCCAGTTGTCAAAAGTAGTTCGAGGATATGATCAAGAGCAAAGCCCTTTCTACCTGTCTGCTCTGGCATTCTCAGTAGATTCGCTTTTTGTCTTTAGTTGTATAGGATTGATATGCAGTCTTAGGAGAGATATTCTCTCTCTGCTGGGGTTTCCATGCTGGAAAGATGTGAATCTGAGGCCTTTGGAGAAAACTTTCTCACCACATGGAAAGAGTTTCTGCAGGGCAAGGTCAGCAGACAGGAAAAAGTCAAGACTCAAAAAGAGGAACCGTACCATGACAGCACCATCTGAGCTCCTACTTCCAAGCGGCCCGGAGTCCACCTCCACATGTCCCAGTTACTGTGCCCACAGCTCTCCCTTTTTATTCTTTCTTCTCCCATTTCTCTTTTTATGGGTGTGTGGGGGAGTTTAGAAATGGAGTGGTCCAGCAATGCCACTTTTGGATATATATCCAAAAGAATTGAAAGCAGGGTCTTGAAGACACATTTGTACACCCATGTTCATAGCGGCACTATTCAAAACAGGCAAAAGATAGAAGCAACCCAAGTGTCCATTGACAGATAAATGAATAAACAAAATAAGGTATGTACATATGATGGAATATTTTTCAGCCTTAAAAGGGAAGAACATTCTGATATGTGCTACAACATGGATGAATTTGAAGACATTATGCTAAGTGAAAGAAGCCATTTACAAAAGGACAAATACTGTAGGATTCCACCTACATGAGGTACCCAGGGTGGTCAAGGTTACAGAGACAGAAAGAAGAATGGTGGTTGCCAGGGCTGGGATGAGGGGGAATGGGAAGCTGTTTAATGGGTACAGAGATTCCGTTTAACAAGATGAAAATGTACTGGAGATGAGTTGCACAACAATGTGAATGTATTCAACACACCACTGAACTGCACACTTAAAGCTGATTAAGATGGTACATTTTATGTTACATGTATTTTGTCACAATTAAAAATTTTGAGACAAGAATTGAGTGGAGTTTTTGTCACATTCAACTAAAAGTGTCCTGGCTTGAAGAAGAAGAGAAGGCGAAAAAGAATGAAGCATATTGTGGAGAAAGAAGAAAAAAAGATAATGAGCTGAGCACCAGAGAACCCCAACATTTAAGGAAAAGCTGGGCAAAAAGTAACCATGTAGATGGCTGGGATGAAGCTTCCTAGAAGTGAAGGTGGATGGTGATGCCCCTTCATTTATGAGACCAGGAAAGGGTCGCAAAGAAGTGAGGGCAGAAGAGTTCCGGGTTGGAGGGATTAGTCAACAAATTCAAGTGACTTTCAAGAGGCCAAATAATATAAATAGTGAAAAGTGTCTATTGGATTGGACAGTTAGAAAGTTTTTCCAGGGGGGATTCAATAGAACCAACAGAGAATACTTTGATGTAGTGGGTTCAAGAGCAGATGAAAAGGAAAGAGACAGAAAGCATGCATAGCTATTCTATCACTTAAAATTAATTGCACGAGTATAGTTTCCAGGTGATTAATAGTGAGGCCAAAGTTAAGAAGTAGCTCCCGTTATCCACATCGGTGGGAAAGAGCAGAAAGGCTTGTCCTTGGCACAGTCCAGAGGCCCTGTTGAGTGGACTTCCTGCCAACAGCCTGCTTTGGAGACTCAGGCTGGCCTGCTCCCTGACTCGGTCTCTCTTCTCTCTCAGATTCTTTGCAAAATGAGGGGTAGCCGTGTTTAATATTTTACTACATGTGTCTTATCACTCTCTCTCTCTGAATCGCTCTCCTCCATATATGTGTGTATGTAAGTATATGTGTGTGTGCACATGTATGTGTATATATGTAGATAGCTTTCTCTGAACTACTTGTATTTCATGGTCATAACAATGTTTTAGTTTGAAGTTTTATTTTAGATTCAGGGGATTCGTGTGCAGTTTTGTGACATGGGTATATTGTGTGATGCTGAGGTTTGGGGTAAGGATGATCCCGTCACTCAGGTAGTGAGTGCAGTACCTAATAGTTAGTTTTTCAGCCTTTGCACACCTCCCTCCCTCCCTTTGGAGTCCCCAGTGTCTATCATTCCTGCCTTTGTGTCCATGCACACCCCAACATTTAGCTCCCACTTACAAGTGACAACATGCGGTATTTGGTTTTCTGTTCTTGTGTTAATTCACTCCAACTCCATCCATGTTGCCGCAAAGGACATGATTTCATTCTTCTTTATGGCTGCACAGTATTCCATGGTGTATATTTACCACATTTTCTTTATCCAGTACACCATGGATGGGTACCTATGTTGATTCTATTGCCAACAGTGCTGTGATGAACATACACAGTGAGTGTGAGTGCCTTTTCACAGAAAAAATTATTTTCCTTTGTATATGTACCCAGTAATAAGATTACTCGGTCAGAAGGTAGTCCTGTTTTAAGTTTGAGAAATCTCCAAACTGCTTTCCACAATGGCTGAACTAATTTACATTCCCACCAGCAGTATATACATATTCCCTTTTCCCTGCAGCCTTGCCAGCATTTGTTATTTTTTGACTTTTTAGTAATAGCCATTCTAACTGGTGCGAGATGGTATCTCATGTGGTTTCAATTGGCATTTTTCTGATGATTAGTGATGTTGAGCATTTTTTCATATATTTGTTGGCTGTGTATATGTCCTCTTTTGAGAAGTGTCTGTTTATGTCCTTTTCCCACTTTTCAATAGCATCATTTTTTTTGTTTGTTAAATTGTTTAAGTTACTTATAGATCCTGGATATTACATCTTTTTTGGATGCATAGCTTGTGACCATTTTCTCCCATTCCATAGAGTGTCTGTTTACTCTGTTGATATTTTCTTTTGCTGTGCAGAAGCTCTTTAATTTAATTGGGTCCCACTTGTCAATTTCTGGTTTTGTTGCGATTGCCTTTGAGATCTTAGCCTAAATTCTTTGCTAAGGCCAATGTCCAGAATAGTATTTCCTAGATTTTCTTCTAGGATTCTTATAGTTTTAAGTCTTACATTTAAATCTTTGATCCATCTTGAGTTAATTTTTGATTATGGTGAAAGGCAGTGGTTGTTTCATTCTTCTGCATATGACTAGCCAGTTATCCGAGCACCATTTATTAAACAGGGAATCCTTTCCTCATTGCTTATTTTTGTTGACTTTGTCAAAGATCAGATGGTTGTGGGTGTGCAGTTTTATTCCCAGGCTCTCTGTTCTGTTCCATTGCATGACCATAATATTTTAGAAGAGTTTAACCCAGTTCCATTGTAAGATATCACATTTTGGTTTGCTTCAGGTTTCCACATGGTTACATTTGTGTTATGTGCTTTTTTTTTTTTTTTTTGCAAAAATAACCGATATAATCCTGTTTTGTCTCAGTGCTTCATATCAGGAGGCACACAATGTCAATTTGTCACATAGCTTGCAATATTTAATATTTACACCAATCCAATAAAGTTTGTACCAATATGTAAACTCTCCCCCAGAGAGCCTAGCTAAATTGATCAAGGTCAAATAGCCAGTAAAAAGCTGACCCAGACATCAAACCCAAGTCCATCTGGCTTCAATATCTATGTTCTTTCCATACCACATCAGCTCCCACTAATAGCATCCCATGCAGGCATAGCACACTGTGGCTCTCCATCTGAATGTCACCTGCTCCTTGCACCTGTTACTAATTTTCACTACCTATACAAATATTCCCATCACCCTTTTACTCTCTGACAACCATTTTTTGCCTTGATGTCCTCATACCTGCTGCCACCCTCTGAATATCATATTTCCTAGCTACTCAAAGTGTGGTCCACAGACCAGCATCAGACATCACCTAAGAACTTAGACATGCATAATTTTGTGGCCCATCCTCAACCTACTGGCTCAAAATCCATATTTTAACAAGCTCCCCATGTGTATACACAATGAGGTTGAGAAGGGCTTCTGTGTTTCACTTGCTCACTGGACTTCCTCCATGACCAGTCCTCCACTATCCCTTTCCCACCACTTAATGGAGGCAGGTCTTCTTCCAGGCTCAAGTGCTTCCAAGTGGCCCTGTCCCCTGCAGGATGGCCATAGCAGAAAAGAGCCAGAATTATCACAGTTTCCACCCATGACTCCTACAAGTGAGATAACATGCTAAGACCTTTAGGAAGAATCTCTCTCCATAAACTGGATTTGTCTGCTTCTTTTCTTGAGTTCTTTAGCAGGAGTGTGAGTGTTTGCATCTGGAAGGGATTTTCATTTTTAGTCTTCTATAAATAAGCCAAACACATGCCATCCTTCGTCACACTCTTCCTGGCCCCTGCCCCTTCACTCTCATCAGCACCCACAGCTGAAGCAGCCTGAACCCCGACCCTCCCCAGCTCACAGGACCTGTGCAAACTGTGGAAACTCGAGCCCTCGCCTGAGGCCTCAGTGTCCTCAAAAGTCCCGTGTGCCTGACTTGGATGCAAAGCCAGACCTCACAGGTAGCTTCTGCTTAGATTCTCAGACCCAATCTACTTGCTTTAGCTTGTACTTCTGGCTTGAGGCCCCATCTCTGAGTTTTAGTTCTGTTACCCAAACCCCCTTCTGGAACCCAACCTTCCTTGACAGGCAGCTTTGATTATCATGCCTGGGTCTGCCAGACACTTAACCGTCCACCTTTAGCCTCCTGCTAGGACACATACTGATTCATCTTGTCAGTTGTTTGCAAGTATCAACCAGAATCTGCCATAACCTTGGAAACCCTGCACTGCCTTTCAGTCTCAGACTGACTGATGCTAGGAGAGAAGACACTCTTGGCAGGAGATACAAGAGGAACTACAACTGGACCTGGCTAGTTAATTTTTTTTTAGATGAACAGAATGGATTTTATGTCATCTTACTTTTCTCATGAATTCTTTACAGCCTACAAACTGCCCTGCTTAATATCACTTTCTTTGCAGGGCTGTCTAGGTGACCCTGGGAGAGAAGGCTGTCCAGGTTTCTGGCTAGGGATAGAATCCCCGGGAACTGGATGATGCCAGAACAGATAGGGGCTCACATTCAACTCTGAGGCATGGCGTAAATTTGAGTCAAAAGAGTATCAGGGTCAAGGTAGCTCTGAAATCCCAGCCCAAAAATGTTAAAGGGAAAAGGGAAGCAGGTTAAGAAGAAGAAGTCAGGTTTTAAGCAAAGGATCTGCCACTCAAGTCAACCAGACAGACAGGAATAGGAGGCAGAGCCTGGAAAAACAGAATGTCCTGGGGACACAGGGATCGAGAGAATGGGAGGGGACTTTTTATAGGGAGCCCATAAACCAGCTACAGGTCGGGAGAGAAATGAAAGGGCTAAACTGGTTCAGATAAAAACAAAGTAGAAACAGGGATACTAACTAGTGCTACAGTATGTAGATATTGTACTAACTAGAAGCCTCACTGGAAAAAAATTGGATAAAAGTCATTCTACCAAGTTGACACACCAGAGCAAACCCCAGAGCATATCACCCAGGGATACTCCACAATACGGCCAATAAACACATGAAAAATGCTCAATATAATTAATCATTAGGAAAATGCAAATTAAAACTACATTGAGATACCACTATCCACCTATTAGAAGGGTGAAAAGTTTTTTTTTGTTGTTGTTGTTGGTTTGAGATGGAGTCTCGCTCTGTCTTCCAGGCTGGAGTGCAGTGACACAATCTCAGCTCACTGCAAGCTCTGCCTCCCGGGTTCACGCCATTCTCCTGCCTCAGCCCCCTGAGTAGCCTCCCAAGTACCTGGGACTACAGGTGCCCACCACCACGCCCAGCTGATTTTTTGTATTTTTAGTAGAGTGGGATTTCACTGGGTTAGCCAGGATGGTCTCGATCTCCTGACCTTGTGATCCACCCACCTCGGCCTCCCAAAGTGCTGGGAAAAGTTTTTTTTAACTGATCATACCACATGTTGGTGAAGATGTGGAGCAACTGGAACTCATAAACTGCTAAGAGAATGTGAAATGGTACAACCACTTTGGGACATCTTCACTTCTAAGTATGCATCCAAGATAAATAAAAGCACAAGTCTACACAAAGACTTGTACCCAAATGTTCTTATCAGCTTGATTCGTGATCATTACAAACCAGAAACAAACCAACTTTCCATGTGCTGGAATAGATAAACAAATTGTAGTATAGCCATACAATGGAATACTACTCAGCAATAAAACAGAATGAACTGTTGATGCACATACAACGTGAGTGATTCCTCAAATCACTGAGCTTCATGAAAGAAGCCAGTAGAAGAAGAGTAAGTGCTGTGTGCTTCCGTTTATAAAAAAAAATTCTGGAACATGCAGATTAACCTACATTGACAGACAGCAGGTCCCTGGTTGCATGAAGACAGGAGTGGAGAGAGGCATGTGAAACAAGGAACCTTTTGGGGGTGATGAAAATGTTTATTCTCTTCATCATGGTGAGGATATCAAAGGTACATGCATGTCTCAAAATGCATCAAAAGGTACACTTTAAATATATGCAGTTTATGATACTTCAATTGTACCTCAAGAAAGTTGAATAAAAGCAAAACAAAATGAAACAAACAAAAATTCCACGTACAATTTATCACACTCCCTTCCTTCTTCCTGCCATGGAGACCAGTAACAGAGAGTGAGGTCCCTGTCAGCCTCCATATCTGCATGAGACATGAAAAAGATTCCCCTGCCAAAGCGGGGATGAAATTGCAGCAAAAGAAAAATAACCCTTTACTGATTTAAACAGGTGAGATTTAGGTGTTATTTATGATTACAGCATAGTGCTAACCCGTCTGACTCACACAACCCGCAAACTCAGTATGTTGTCCCAAAGTCTCATTGAAAAAACAAGTTAATCCACGTACAGTGGCTCCCGTCTGTAATCCCAGCACTTTGGGAGGCCAAGGCAGGAGGATTGCTTGAGGCCAGAGCTTAGGCCAGCCTAAGCAACAAGGTGAGACTCCATCTCAAAGAGAGAAAAGAGAAGAGAAGAGAAGAGAAGAGAAGAGAAGAGAAGAGAAGAGAAGAGAAAAAGGAAAAGGAAGAAGGAAGGAAGGAAGGAAGGAAGGAAGGAAGGAAGGAAGGGAAGGAAGGAAAGGGACGGAGGGAAAGGAGGGAGGGAGGGAGGGAGGGAAGGAAGGAAGGAAGGAAGAAGGGAAATTAATTTTAGAAAAAGAAAAAGAACAAATTAACAGTCCAACACACAGTAGATCATGAAACACTTCAGTACATAAAATTTGCCCCCATAGAGTTTGAGAAACATAAATCAGACTTCTATTTGTTCAAGTGACAGAGTGATTTCAAGATACAAACTCTTGAACTGATCCATCATACCAACAACAGTGTATGTGGTGATGATGAGGGTTAGGACCTCATAAAAGAGGGATGGGGATATTGGACATGTCCAAGTCACCCCATCTGACACCATGATATTGTTCAGAGCCAACTGAAGAACACAGAATACACTATGATGAAAGAAAAAGTCAGCACTGTTAAGATGGTTACTTGTAGTGAGATAAACTGAAACATCCCTCTGCTCTTCAGAAGAAATTTGAAGTTACACAGAAACTATCTGAAGACAGCACCGTCCATCCCAGATAGTTTAGACAAGGTTTTCTCAATTAATATGAAGCCTCCTTGGAATGAGGGCAGACCCAGAAAGGAGATCAGGATTAATGTTTCATAAGAAGTAAGGCTGAAGTACTATTAATAAGAAATGCAAATTCCTTATAGGAGACTATGCTAGTCTTTAGAAAAAAATTAACATTTGAGATGATGAAGTATTTCATCTTGGGCATTTCAAGAAGGAATCAGAGTCCATCATCATCCAAGAAGTGACACCAGAGTGTAGGTCCAAACCAGGGCCCTCACAAGAGAAGCCCAAGGGACCACTAGGCACAGCCTTCTATTCCCAGAGGTCTCAAAGGTTCATGTTTTGATGTCATCTCCAGATGAGGGCAAACACAGAGTCATTGAGCTACAGTGACAGAACTGAAAGCAAATGTTTTCAGCGTGGAACATAAAATGTGTAGCCCATCATCAAACCCAGAGTTCAGTGTGATTTAATTCTTCAGAGAAGATTTGTCATAGGACGTTTTTGTTTTGGAATTGTTCATTTATAAAACATAAACTTCAAAATATCTGGTTCCCCTCCTTAGCCCATGAATAGTTCAAGGCAAAGAGTTGTCCATAAAAACTCTATAATGTGGAAATACAAATCAACACCACAATGAGATGCCATCTCATATCAAATGACTTATTCAAAAGTCAAAAAATATTAATAACAGATGCTGGCAAGGTTGCAGAGAAAAGGGAGCTTATATACTGTTGATGGGAGTATAAATTAGTTCAACCATTGTGGAGGGCAGTATGGCAATTCCTCAAAGAGCAAAAAACAGAGCTACTATTTGATGCAACAATCCCATTACTGGGTATATACTACTGGGTACCCAGAGGAATATAAATCATTCTACTCTAAAGACATATGCACATGAATGTTCATTGGAGCACTATTCACAATAGCAAAGACATGACTCAACCTAAATGCCCATGAATGACAGATTGGATAAAGAAAATGTGGTATATACACCATGGAATACTATGCAGCCATCAAAAAGAATGAGATGATGTCTATTGCGGGAACATGACTGAAGCTGGAGGCTGTTATCCTTAGTAAACTAATGCAGAAACAGAAAACCAAATACCACATATTCTCACTTTTAAGTGGGAGCTAAATGATGAGAACACATGGACACAAAGAAGGGAACAAGAGACACCAGGGCCTACTTGAGCGTGGAGTGTGGAGGGTGGAAGGAGGGCGAGGAGCAGAAAAAAAATAATTATTGGGTACTAGGCTTAGTGATGAAATAACCTGCACAACAAACCTCTATGCCACTAGTTTACCTATATAACAAACCTGCACATGTACCCCCGAATCTAAAACAAAAGTTAAAAAGAAACTCTCTAATGTGGTACTGCTGCAGGATGCTTATTGGAACACTCTGTAAAACAAGTCACCTAGACTGGGCACGGTGACTCATGCCTATAATCCCAGCACTTTGGGAGGCCAAGATGGGTGGATCACCTGAGGTCAGGAGTGCGAGATCAGCCTGCCCAAAAAGGTGAAAACCCGTCTCTACTAAAAAAAAAAAAAAAATCACACATTAGAAATTAGCCAGGCATGGTGGCAGGTGCCTATAATCCCAGCTACTTGGGAGGCTGAGGCAAGAGAATCACCTGAACGCAGGAGGCAGAGGTTGCAGTGAGCCGAGATCGTGCCATTTCACTCCAGCCTGGGCAACAAGAGAGAAACTCCATATCAAGAAAAAAAAAAATACAAAACAAGTCACTTAAACACCCTCTAGAATTCAGTGGGAGTCCCATCCATGGAAAAGCTAGATGAGCCCAAGAGATACCCCTTCCAATCTCTTCACAATTCCGTCTTTAAATGCCTTTGAGGCTGCACCTAATCCCGCGTGGAAGAGCATCATAACGATCTCTTCCAAAGGAAGAAACAGTTATGGACCTATACCAGGGATTTGCAACCCCTGCACTGTCTTATTCACACTTCCTTTCCCTGGGCCAGGACTCAGTCCTATCTTAAGACAAATTCCTAATTAGGCTTCACACTGTCTCTATTGCTAACCCACAAAATGCCTTTGGGAATTATACAAGATGTAATTCTTAAATAATAGAGTCAAGAAAAATATATATGCAATTAAAATAGCAAGATTATTAAAAAATTTTCCTGCAGAAGTAGGAGGTATTCCTTTAGAAACATACAATTCATGCTCACCTTCCTTCACCTGAGAGCAATAACTCTCTTTCTGCAAAAATTAAATGGGCATGGAGGAAAAATTAACCCTAAACCAATTCCAAATCTGGTTGGGATGTAGGGGGAGTCAAAGGAGTGGTCGTATCAGAGATAGTCGATTTTCATTTCCAGAAACCCATTATAGACCACACAGCCATTAAAAAGTATAATTATGACAATTACACAATAAACACAGAATATGCTCAGAATATGCCAATATAAATGATGACTGTTCTGTGACTACATTTTGTGTGCACATGAGCAAACACTTGAACAAAGCATGGATGAATATAAACAGCTTGATTTGTGTGGCAGTGGTCAGAGCATGGGTTAATTTTTTTTTTTTTCAGTTTGGTTTCTATTAATGTTGTTCACACAACAAATAATTTGTAAAAAGCCATTAAGGTGCCTCGGTGACAATTGGAAAACCAATTATAAATTCCTGCACCTCTAAAATGAGACAGAACCAATGGTGCAGAGCCACAGTATGGAGAAGCAAAGAGCCTCTGCATTCAAATTTTTTAATTTTTTGCCTGAATAAAAGGAAGGCTTGATTTAAAGAGAAAGGGCATTTTATCTGGGTGTAATTTATCCATGTTTTATTCTAAGAATGTGGCCTATTTACAAAAGCTCGCACAAGTAGTCTCTGAGATTCATCCCATGTAGTCACCACCATGGGGTCTTGTTAGAGACACTGACCTACTGACACAATGCCCCACGTTTACCCTGTTTGGTCACTACCTTGGAACCCGTGACTCCCTGCAAGGCCCTTTTGTATATACTTCTCTGATACTGAAAGAGTCATATTATACTAACTGTTCCATCATCAGTGCTCTAGCAAAGCTGGATCAATCACTGGACCCCAGATAGAGCCCTAAGTGCTCTGAGATGGGAGGCCAGGACTCAGAGCCAGGGAGCAGACATTTTGGTTGGCTCCACTCCTCCCCCAATGTGTAACAGCTTAGAGGTGCATCCTGATTGATCTAAGTCAGTCGTGGTGCTCCCATCCTCCTTACCAATGAACAGATCAAGACCCCAGGATGACGTTTTTTCAACATAAGGTTTTCCTATGTCCTCAGGATTGGTCCAACTGGAGCCAATGAGACTCTAGAAAAGGTTGCTGGGCGTTCTTTCTTTGGATATTGCTGCAACCACATGTGTGGTGCAGAACATCAGCACTCATTCTGTTGCTAGCCTGCAAAGAGCAGAGCCAAGTGGATTGCAGGGCAATAGAAGGTGTGCCGCTAGATTAAGTCAACCTCCACATCTCCCTACCTGTGGGTCTCTAGTCTTGAGGCCCTTCATGTTTATGCCAGTTTGAATTTCAATCTTCTTTTGCATCCCAATTGATGTTAGATCACATCCCTGACCTCTCTCCTGAGCAGGACAGAGGAATGCAGCTGACACTAAAAGTCAAGGAGGCAGGCAGACAAAAGACCATCTCTAGGATCCTCTCACCCTCTTTATCCTCACTCATTTTCACTACCATCTCCTGCCCGCTCATGTGCCTGGAATTTAAATTCCAATGACAACAGAAATGAAATGGGCTATAGAGGTCGTCTTCTTTAAACTTCTCATGATAGTTCTGAGGAAATTGAGATTCTGGGGGGCAGAAAGGGTACTTACCAAATACAATTCAGAGGCAAAACTACATCCTTTAATGCCCAATGAAAATGTCTATTTCTTAACAGAATTTTCCCCAGTAATCACGCCCCTCCTGCACTGCCCCAAGCAGAATTGGTTATTTCTTCTTCATCACCATCAATCTATTTTGTACCCACCTCTATAGAAACAGCCCCTATGTTGTTGCATAATTATTGGCTCCCACTAGACTGTGCACTTCTTGAAGACAGGGTGCCTGGTTTTAATAGGGGCTTGACTGTTAAATGAATGGAGCAACATCTTTATCAAACCCATTAATTCCATCTTTGTCAAACTCATTAATTCCATCTTTGTTAAGCCCATTAATTCCAACTTTATTCACATAGAATCTGTGATATTTCTAATTGAGGACAGTAGACAGAATTTCTAAAATGACCTCCCAAAGGTGTTTCACCCTAATCCCCTGGAATCCGTGACTAGAATGAGCTCTCACTCTTGTGGTTATGCTATGTCATGCGGCACAGTTGACCTCAAAAGGGTGAGTTAACCAGTAACTTAATGTAATGTTACATGAGCCCTTAAAAGTAGAGAACTTGCTCTGGCTGGATGCATAAGAGGAAGGCAGAAGGGAAAGAGAGATTTGAGGAAGATTTGATGCCCTCTTGCAAAACAGAGGGCACAAGCTAGGAAATGCAGGCAGCCTCTCAAAGGTGAGAACAAGCCCTGGCCAGCAGCCAGCAAGGACATGAGGATCTCAGTCCTACAACCACACAGGACTGAATTCTGCCAACAACCTGAATGACTTGAAAACAGATTTACTCCCAGAGCCTCCCAGAGCCCCAGCCAACAGACACCTTGATTTCAGCCCTGTGAGACTCTAAGCAGAGTACCTAGCCATGCCTGCCTCCACTTCTGACCTACAACACTATAAAAAAATAAAGGGAAGTTTTGGAGTGATAAAAAAATATTGTTTTAAGTTGCTAAGTTTGTGGTACTTTGCTATGAAGCTAAGAAAACTAATACAGAGAGTTATTTGTGGAGGGAGTAGGGAAGCTTTGCTAAGCAAATTATTAGAGTAAACCGGCTTTCAATTCTGATGTTCACCTGCTTAGAACTAACCAGCTTCCAAGATGTTTGTAGAAGGGACTTTGGAGATCATCTGACCCTGGGTAAACAGGCTGCTTTTTAAGCCAACTCAAATCAATTGGTGTGATTACCAGGCATGGACTGTTAAGAATTGTGAGGCCAAGCCTGGGTTCAGGGTAAAATAAATCTGTAATTAATTAGCAACACATGCCAGGAGTGGAGGACCTGGTGATGACGGCATGCTTGACAAACCCTTGCTATTCCTACTCTAGTCTGGCCTACTCATTTGGGAACAATAGTCCCAGGGAAGGGGCAAGATTACATAGTCAATCAAGACTAGAACTAGGAATCAAAGCCTCCTAGCACACAAATCTAATTTTCTTTGCACAGTGCATTTACTAAACTCAACAGAGCTAAAATATTAATCCTGTTCTAATTTGCACCTCAAGAGTCCCCCAGGCCCTGACAGCAGCCCATGGCTCATATCGTGAGCACTGAGGTCTCCCTGGGGACCATATTTATAAGATCCACCCTGAGGAGCTTATATCCCTGCAACCCACTCTCTGCTCAGAACCTGCCAGTGAGAGGAGGCCATCTCTTCCTTCTCCTTTCCCTCTCTTCTCCCAAGAAGCTAGGAACAAGCCACAACTCTTGGATGAAGTGAGAAGACTGGGAACTGGGCTTTGACTCATCAGGACACCAAGAAGAAATCAAGACACAAGGTGGAAGTCAGTGGAGAAGCAGAGGAAGCAAGCAGCTCACAGACCACATAGAACTCCTCAGGCCACCATGCTTATTGTTACACACACCTTGACAGGCTGGCCCCACTCATTACTGAGCTGAGGACAAAGCTAAGGTCCTACTGGAAATGACTCACAGAAAAAGCCATAAATAGGAACATTTATGACCATATTTATACAACCAAAGTTGGTTCAATGATAATGTATGGAAAAATAGAATCTTTGCTGAAGAGGAATTTTAACTCCTTTTGGGTATATGTTCCCAAGTGGAGAAAAAAAAAAAAACCTGGGCACACAGCTTTAAGAAGTGCGCTGGCCCCTGGTAATTGCTCTAATTACCTGTGAGTTAATTAGAGACCATTATGTATTCAGAAGTGAGATTTTCATCCTTCAAAATTTGCATTTCCAGCAAGCAGCTCATTCTCTATGCATCATAAGGTGAGTGTTCCCTGCTGATTTCTTTTCCTCATATATAACCAGGCTCACTCTGCAGCTGATATAATCAGAAGTCCATTAGACAGCGCCCAAAGAAGCCAGGAAGAGGTAACAGGCTTCTGGGGCAGACAGATGGGTCTGGAATCCGTCTAGCCCCAGAAGCACACATTTGAAGAGAGACTGATAATTTGGACAGCTTTTTGCAAGGACTGCTTTTGAGTTTGCTCAGTCATAACGACAGGCTTTCCAGGAGAAACCAAATACCAGACACCTCCCTGAGTAAGAAATTCTCATTGCCTGGGTCCTAATAAGAGTGCAGGAGAAGGCTTTCAGTTATTTGGGTGGGGCCTTCCGCTCTGACTCACAGTCATCTATGGGTTGACCCAAGGGCCAGGGCTGGGTAAATTTGAAGACCGTTATAATTTATTTTGCACACACCTTAGCAGGCCCCACCTGAACAACTGAAAGCCTTCCCCTGGACTCTTATTAGGGCCTAGGCTATGACCATTTCTTACCCATTGAGGTATCTGATATTTGGATTCTCCTGGAAAGTCTGTGATTCTGACCGAGCAAATTCAAAAGCAGTTCCCACAAGGAGCTGTCCAAGTTATCAGTCACACGTAATTAGAGCAATTACCAGGGTCTAGCACACTCTTTAAGGCTGTGTGCCCAGGTTTTCTTTCTCTTGGGAACACATACCCAAATGGAGTTAAAATTTCTTTTCAGCAAAGATTATATTTTTCCATACATTATCATTGAACCAACTTTGGTTGTATAAATGTGGTCATAAACGTTCCTATTTACAGCCTTTTCTGTGAGTCATTGCCAGTAGGACCTTAGCTTTGCCCTTGGCTCAGTAATGAATGGGGCGGTCTGACCCCACAATCATCTATAGGGTGACCCAAGGGCCAAAGCTGGGTAGATTTGAAGGCTGTTGTAATGTTCTCAAAGACATGGGGCTATTCATGCTTTTAAACTCAGTAATCCAACAGCAGAAAGCTTTTTAGACAAAAGGAAATCATCCCAAATAATGAAAAAACTTCATGCACGGTCTTAGCCTGGGCTGCCCAGAAAACTAGGCTGAAGTTGCAAATACTTATGTGCAATTACTTTATTAAAGGGTGTAATATCAGGGAAATAGGCGAGAGGAAAAAGGCAAAGGAAGCAAGAAAGGAAGAAGAACCAACATGGGGTGCCTTATTGAGCTCCCCATTGCTAGGTATTAAGTGAGACTGATTGCCTGATCTCACTAGACAGCCTCTCCAAGGCCATAGCATGACTATGACTTAGGGTGTCCATGGAGGGGTGGGAGCGTGAGGTGAAGACTTTATTCCATGGCTTCCATCTCCCATTGGTCAAAGTTCTGCCCTATGAGGCATTAATTCCTTCATACTTCCAGATTACACGTGTGTGGATGTTGAGAGGGCCCCACTGTGTCTCACACCCCAGATTCAACAAGGAACCCGGGAGCAGGAGGTGAAGTGCAATAGGCTGTGCCCCCGTGAAGTTGGACGGGGTCTATCCAGAGTGGCAGTTCAGGAGTAGATGCCCAAAAGCCATAGAGATGGGGAAGCTGCAAGGTTGTAAGAGGTCTGATACACACCTCACTGTGGCTGTGGCTTTTCACTGTATCCATCTCAGTGTGGATTCCAGTGAGGAAGCCCAGGCGTGGCAGTTAAATCATCTTCTCTGTGAATCCTTACTCTGCCACTCACTAGCTGTAGGACTTAGGGCAAACTAACTCCTCTGCACCTAGATATCCGTGACTGCTGAATGAGAATAATGCCTACCACACAGAAATGTGTCAAGGTTTGAATGAGATAATCTGTGTAACGTATGTGGCCGAGAACACAAACTTAACAAAACCAAATTTCCCTCTTATATGATAATAAATTGAAACAACATAAACATCCAATTATTGAAAAATGGTTAAATAAACCACGCTACAACCAGTTATGGACCCCTGTGTATCCTTTAAAAATAATGATACTGAATAAAGGACAAAATTGAAAATTGCTTCTGATATTGAAAAAAAAAAGATACAAAATTGTATAGGTACAGTGTGGGAGGAGAGTGTTGGAGCCAACATGAAATACCATGTGCAAATGCCTAGGGATATGCACATGCATGGCATTTCGGGGAAAACACTAAGAAATGCTCCTGAATACTATTCACTTTTCTTTCTTGTTAACAGGACTCCAGATTTGTTCAGAGTGCTAATGTGCTCATCCTCAAGTGACAAATCATGATTTGTCTCAACCGATGTGGAAATTTTTTTTTCTCTAAATTTCCAACTTCCCTTGCAGTTGGAGAAGGCCATATGATCTGTTTCTGTACAAAATAATCTAATAGGAAGTCTGCTACTTCCCATTCAAGGTCTAGTAGAGCTTTGCTTTGCTTTCATGATAAAAGGGAAAGTAACATGGCAGGCACTGTCCCTTCCTCTTTCTTCCACTTTGGATGTAGATGTGAAGTCTGGAACTCTGGCAGCCATCTTACAACCATGAGGTAACCAGCATGAGGGAAAGGTCAAGGAATTCAGCTCTGTCATTTTCGAGCCACCGAATCAACATCAAAAACTACTTTCAGTCTCTTGTTACATATTTGTTTAAACATCAATGGTCAGATTTTCTATTACTTATAACCAAATACACACCTAACTGATATAGGATGCCATGCTAATCAATTTACGTGCCTTATCTCATTGATTTTTACAGTGGATGTTTAAGGTATGCTTTATAATTCTCAACCTTTACAAGTAAGAAAACTGAGAGCCTAAGTGATTTACACAAGGTCACCTCACTATTAAATCTCCTAAGTATAATTTTACCCAATCTTTATCCTAGAGTCCTTCTTGCCACTTTAATAGCAAATAGCATATAGAACACAAAAAGATTGTAACGCAGAGAAAAGAATGCTGAGCCATGAGAATGGTAAGAGGCTGGTCAATGGTGTTGTGGGACACACTAAGAGGTTTTCACTTTGCTGTATTGGGGATAGGAAGCAGCAATGTGCTAAGACCTACCCGTCAGCAAATATTACTGCCATGGTCCCAAGGCCTTATGCATGATAGAGCTCAATAAATGCTGGATGAATGAACAAATAAATGAAAGCATAAACCAAGAAATAATTGGATAAAATTCTCTAGATGCATAAGGAGAATGAATTAAAGCAGTCAAGGCTAGAAGTAAGAAGACCATTTAGGAGGTTATTGCACATGAGAAATGTTAAGGTATGAACTATAGCAGTGTCTGTAGAACTGGAGAGGAGGGGACAAATTCAGGAGCAATTCAGAAAACAGAATTGATAGAGTCACAGTCCTCACGTGGGCACCAGCTTATCTTCCTGAAAAAACATTATTTATTAGGCCATTTGGCTGAACAAAAACGTTCAGCGGTTTCCCACACCTTGTAGAATATACATACCGTAAAGTTTGCTACCTACATTCATGGCCCTTCATCAGCTTCTAGCTCTACATCTGCCCCAGAATAACTATTCATCAAATGCTGAATAGAAATGCAAATCAACTAATTCATCAATTTGCATAACACTTAATCATTCACAAATGTCTCTATCTATGTATTTATTTGTTTGGACCTTCCCTCATTTGCTATTTATTATTTTCCAACAACCATGTGGCTTAAGCAGGCAGGATTGGGCACTCACAGGTAGCATGGTTTTGCAGATAAAGAAATGAACATTCAGAAAGGCCATTTGTTAAGTTGACCCTCTGGCCAGAGCCTCCCCCATGTACTGCCCCTGCAACTCAAAGCCTGTCCTGCTCTACAACTTGGCTGGATCTTTCCTTGCCCCAGCCTCATGCTCGACTCACTCAGCTTCTGGCCCAGAATGGAGGACATGCCAGCTATCCATCTGATTTATCTAATCCTCAGATGAACTCATGATCAGATCCCACATCCAGACAGCTTTCTTAGCAAGAAAATTGAAGTCACCTCTCTTAACCTAGAAATTGGTTTACAGATTTTTGTCCCACACAGATGGATAATAAACTGCTCTGTTGAACACTATCAAATATGAAACTTCTGAAAGCTTTTTTTTTTTTTTTTTTGAGACATGGTCTCACTCTGTCACCCAAGTTGGATTGCATGAATTGCAGTAGCACAATTACTACTCACTGCAGTCTTGACCTCCTTGGGCTTGAGCAATCCTCCCACCTTGGCCTCCTGAGCAGTTGGGTCCACAGGTGTGCACCACCACACTCAGTTAATTTTTTATTTTTGTAGAGATGGAGTCTCCCTATGTTGCCCAGGCTGGTCTTGAACTCCTAGGCTCAAGTGATCCTCTGGCCTCAGCCTCCCAAAGTGCTGGCATTACAGACATGAGCCATTTGTTAGGCACTTTTCACCCACACACAGTTGGGGAAACAAGTTTCTTGAGTTAAAGTGGTTTGGCAAGAAGGGCTGAGCTGGGATTAAGATTCCGCTCTTCCCAACTCTGCATCCTGCTCATTTTCCAAGCCCAGGTTAACAACAATGGGAAAGAGTTGAGAGATATTTTTCTAACAGGGTAAACCCTCCTCCCAGGCCAACTCCACCATCCCGGGCCACTCCTCTAGTCATATGATCCTTTGTACCATTTGGTCCAATTGATCTTGATCTCATCCACATGGGTCAGAGACAGGGTGAGATTTTTTCTCATTTCTCATGGGAGAAAGGCAAGCTCGGCCAAGCCCAGAATTTCCAGCCCCTCCTGTCCCAGCACAAACCATTCACAGTCTTCACACAATTATTCCTGGTGTGGGGTTTTATTTCTAGGAAGCCTTCTGTCCCTCAACCTCACCAGCCCTTGGCTTTTCAGCCCAGAGGTTCGGGACATTTGAGGATTGCATGTTGGCTGTGGGCATGGGGAATTCGGTGACTACCCCTGATTGGCATCCCATACCACACCCAGGGGAATGGGGAAGCCAAGAGATGGACTGAATACAGGTTCAGGCCTCTCTCCCCTTGCCTCCAAGTGCATCCTCTCCAGCAGGTGACTGGGCATGACAACTACAATGCTGATCTGAAACCGGTCAGTGGGTTCAATGGAAGGTTTGGCTACCGCGGGAACACCGCAGCCCTCTGTTGGAGCACGTCCGTCCTTGGAGAGGTCACCCACTTCCCTCTGTTCTAACAGCATCTCTTCCCTTGACCTGAACTTCTAAGACAGATGTTTAGATGAACTCTCAATGTTATTTTACATTAAAAAAAATTGTGTCTCCAAGTGTGTTGTTTCTTCCCTGAGATTGGAGGAAGGAGCTAGCTCTACTCTCAGCTTCTCTTCCCCCTGGAGAGGAGGTGAGAGGAGAAAGTGCTTCTCAGGCCTACGCCCTTGCACTCCATACCAACGAGTGCCAGGTTTGAAAGGAGAGGCTTCAGTTCTCCCCTGCCAGTGGGATAAGAAGCCACACTGCTCAACCTCAATGAAGCACTTCCCCTGCTATCAGCAGGGCCCCAGGTCAGAGCTGGCTATTGTTTCCATCAAGAACAGAGCAAAGGCCAAGCTCCATGGTTTACGCCTGTAATCCCAGCATTTTGGGAGGCCAAAGCGAGGCCGAGATGGGAGGATTGCTTGAGCTCAGGCAGGTGGATCACTTGAAACCAGCCAGGGCAACATGCTGAAACCCTGTCTTTACAAAACATACACACACATGCACACTATATATACATATATATATATACACACACACATATATATGTATATGTGTATATGTATATATATATATATATAGAGAGAGAGAGAGAGAGAGTCTCACTCTGTTAGCCCAGGCTGGAGTACAGTGGTGTTATCTCAGCTCACTGCAACCTCCTCCTCCCGGGGTTCAAGCAATTCTCCTGCCTCAGCCTCCCTAGTAGCTGGGATTACAGGCGCCTGCCACCAAGCCCAGCTAATTTTTTGTATTTTTGGTGGAGACGGGGCTTCACCACGTTGGTCAGGCTGGTCTCAAACTCCTGACCTCACCTCGGCCTCCCAAGTGCTGGGATTACAAGCGTGAGCCATCAGGCCCAGCCCAGGATGTCATTTTTCAAGTGTTCCTTTTCAGTTTATTAGTGGCCAAGGGACAAGCCAAAGCAGATGATGGATAATTAAGAAGGTGGGGCTTTAGAACACAAAGCTTGCCAGAATTCTAGTGTGGGCGGAACTTGATTGTATTGAGTCACCATAAGTGGACAAGGAAGGAGCTTTTGACAGGCGAAGGGGGTATAGCTCAGGGGTAGAGCATTTGACTGCAGATCAAGAGGTCCCCGGTTCAAATCCGGGTGCCCCCTTTCTGAACGTTTTCTGCCTTCCATTTTAAAGTAGATACTGTCAGTCACAGTGTCACCAGAAAAGATGAAAAAACTTCCTACTTACTCTTGTGCTGAAATTGTTCCTCCCACATTCCAGCTGACCACTAGGACAGAAAGTCCCTTTAGGGTCTCCTTTGTCTTCAATTAAGACCAAGTCCCTGAGGAGATTATAAGTCTGAGAGCCGTGAAGACAATTTGACAATTGGGTGTGTGTCGGAGTATAGATAAAAATGTTCCTTCAACGTGTATTTTTGAAAACTTAGTACACGCAAAGCTCCCTTGAATTAAAACATGAAATAAGGGCCAGGCACAGTGGCTCACACCTATAATCCCAGCACTTTGGGATGCCGAGGCAGGCAGATCACTTGAGGTCAGGAGTTTAAGATCAGCCTGAGCCACGTGGTGAAACTCTGTCTCTACTGAAAATACAAAAATTAGCCGGGCATCACGGTGTGCGCCTGTAATCCCAGCTACGTGAGAGGCTGAGGCAGGAGAATTGCTTGAACCCAGGAGGTGGAGTCTGCAGTGAGCCGAGATCATGCCACTGCACCACTCCAGCCCGGTGACAGAGAGAGAGAGACTCTGTCTCAAAAAAAAAAAAACAAAAACAAAAACAAAACTCTTTGATGACATCCTTTGCCATGGTCCTTAACGCTACCCAACTGCAGCCAACCACTTTATGGGGTTTTCCTTCTGTCAGTTTTACAGTGGCCCAGCCCTTCCCCTAGTTTCTTGTCATCAACCTTAATTAGGGTGATCTGGTGTTCAGCACCAAGGGCCTTCACCAGCCACATAGGCAGGCTCATCACTGTTGGGGGCAGCAAACAAGGATGGGCCCAGGCTTTGGCAGCTTCTCAAATTCCACTGCTAGGCCATCATGGATGAGGGCGGCCTTCAGGACCTCTTGTAAAGCAGTATTAAGGTCTGTGACACCTCCAGAAGTGATGCCTTCCTGGGCCATGGCGGTGGGTTACAGGTGAAGCTGATTCTTGAACACACCTGAGCCTCTACCTCCACGACTCAGTGGCGGTGGGGAAAGAGCAGCAGTTTGTCCTTGGTTAACACTCACTGCACCTAAAATGTGGTCTAGGTTGCATGAAAAGGGGTTAAACTTGGCCAAGAAGTTGATTAAGCATTTTGGCCAGTTTGCTTGTTACCATTGATGTAATAAAGATTAATATGTTACAATCTCTGAGCATTTTTCTTTTTTTTTTTTTAGACAAGGTCTCACTCTGTCACCCAGGCTAGAGTACAGCACGAGTGATCTTGGCTCACTGCTGCTGCAACCTTGACCTCACAGGCTCAAGCAATCCTCCCATCTCAGCCTCGTGAGCAGCTGGGATGACAGGCGTGCGCCACCACGCCTGGCTGATTTTTGAGGTTTGGGGGTTTTTTTCATAGAGACAGGATTTTGCCATGTTGCTCAGGCTGGTCTAGAACGCCTGGCCTCAAGCCATCCACTCGCCTTGGCCTCCCAAAGCACTGGGATTAAAGGTATGAGCCACTGTGCATGGCCTTGAAGGATTTTCCATTTTGCCCTACTCCCCAGGTGACAATGAAAAGTAGCAAATGAGCAGGTGATTTTGACAGCAGCACTGAGCTGTCATAGACTCCTTGCTAACTACCTCTGTGTTTGCTTACTTACAGCTTTCTAGAGACAACAATGAATGGCACACACTGGTTATCAAAAATGCCCACAAATACTGGCTGGGCGCAGTGGCTCACGCCTGTAATCCCAACACTTTGGGAGGCCAAGGCGGGCAGATCACTTGAGGTCAGGAGTTCGAGACCAACCTGGCTAACATGGTGAAACCCCGTTTCTACTAAAAATACAAAAATCAGCCAGGCGTGGCAGCGCACACCTATAATCCCAGCTACTCAGGAGGCTGAGGCAGAAGAATCCCTCCAGCCCTGGAGGTAGAGGTTGCAGTGAGCCGAGATTGCATCACTGCACTCCATCATGGGCAACAGAGTGAGACTCCGTCTCAAAAAAATAATAAGAATAATAATAATGCCCACAAATAAATACTGCCTCATGTCCCATGTTGCTGTGGACACCCTAGAATCCAACTGGCCCAACATGGTTTGGAAGGCACTGCCAGCCTCCTAGGTGTCCCCCAACAAGGGTCCTCAGAGACATCCTTCATCTAAGACCAAGTCAGTCCCTCCCTATCTAGCTCTGTCCTGGTCTAAATCTTCCACCTAACCATCTCCAAAAACAATTTCAGGCTAAACTCCATTTCTTCTTGCATTTCTCCATTTGTACGTGTTTCCAAAAGGCTCTTGTCCCACTCTAAGTCTGTCCTCTCCAGTCCATCCACTGTACTGCCACTGGAATGATCTTTCTAGATCTTTGCTTTCGATGGCTTCCTGTGCCTCAGATAGAGTGTGTGGCCTTTTGTGATCTGACCTCATATGCCTCTCCATCCTGTTGTGCCATCTCTGCCTCACACCTGGTGTTCTTGGGACACCACGTTTCAAGCCTGTCCCCCACATACCTGGGCCTCTGCTCAAGCCACCCAACTCCTTTTCATCCAGAAAAGTCCAACTTTTAAGGCTCAATGTAAAAGACACCTCAGGGAAGTTTCATTTCCCCAGCACTTGACGCAACTAGACACTTGTTATATTAGATGGACGATGTTTTTGTTTTTGTTTGTTGTTGTTGTTTTTGCCAGCATGACTTCGTTTTCATTCCTACAACCCTAGGAAGTAAGTTTCCACACTTTACTGAAGAAAAAAGCTGAATCTCAAGAGAGTGATTTGCCCAAGGTCTTCTGCTAATGAGTGTAGCTAATGAGTCTTCTGCTAAGAGCCAGCTGAGCTCTTACTCAAGTTCAAGACTCTATTAGGCCTCTTGTGTTGGGTAGAATGGGCTTCTTACTGAAGTTCCATTTAAGATCTTCTTGGGTTCAGTTCAACAGTTTCCACTTTTCTCCCTTTTTCCTTAAGACTGACTGCCTCTGTCTCCCACAGTGCCTTCTGGCCTGGGCCTGGCTATCGTATTTTGCTCACATCTCCCTGCTTGCTTCTACTACCTGCCTGCCTGCTTGCACTCTTGGCTTCACGTGAATAAAAGCAGCTATTGCAATACCAAAAAGGATATTCTCTGTAGACGCCATAATCTGAGCAAAGGTACACAGACACAAATGCTCCTGGTAGTCCAGGGCAGCCAGAACTGGGGTGCCATGGTGGCTGGGAAATCCATTCAGGCTCTGCTTGAGTTGCAGTATTTTTGTGTTTGTTTTCATAGAGAGACAGGGTCTTGCTATGTTGCCCAGGCTGATGTCAAACTCCTGGCCTCAAAGTGAACCTCCCACCTCACCCTCCCAAAGTGCTGGGATTATAGGCACAAGCCACCGTGCCTGGCCTAGTTTCAGTATCTTTGGACATGAAATGGAGTTTTCTAAGGATGAGGCCAGAGCATTAGAGAGACTCTGGCTAGAGTTAAGGGTATGGCCAGTTTAAGGTGGCTGTTGAAAACGTGGCAGTGGATAAGTCCCTCAGTACAGCATCATGTACTGGAGGACTCCAGGGCCCACTGTCTACAAATGCTAGTTTGAAAGACGGCTCTGGTCAGATGAGCCTGTCACTAAATTACAGATTATCTAATCCCACAAAACCCTATACCCCATGGACTTTAGTGTTCAAGACTCTGTGACAATTTCCAAAGTACAGAAAAAAAATTATACCAGGTGCGATTTAAGAGTTAGGAGTTAGAAAGTGCTCCAATTTTGTGCAGTAACTAAAACATCCTATTCATGATGAGAAGAATTACAGACTGCTATTGTGGGTGCCATCATCTCTCCCTAATTATGGTAGGTCTGAAATGGAAAATGCAAATATAACTGCAAAATTAACATTAAATCAGAAATTTTTTAACAATTGGAAGCTAGTCAGGAGTGGTGGATCACCCCTGTAATCCCAGCACTTCGGGAAGCCAAGGTGGCAGAGTGCTTGAGCCCAGGAGTTCAAGACCAGCCTGGGCAACATGGCAAAACCCCATCTCTATAAAATTGGAAGCTTAGCTTGTGTTACAGGCTAGATCAACTTGCTTAATCTCTCAGCCAGTGAGTCTTTTTAGTGAAAGATAAAGTTGCTTTTAGTGACAAAGTGTTCCTGCCCTCGGTCATGAGAATCTCCAAGGCCAACGGAAATGATCAAAGCTAAGCTTGCTGATCACACTAGCAGGTACCTTGATTCTTAACTTTACTCCTGAGGAAAAAGTACTGACCTTACCTGGAAATGCAAAAGAATTCAAAAGCTGTGAAGGGGAAGGAAAACAGGGAGAGAAGCTCTACAGTGCGTTGGTGGTGGAAGGGGTCTGGGGCTGCCTGGACTCAGGCCAGCTTGGAGTGTGCCTGGCAACGCTGGGCTTCTGATCCTCTAGGAGCCAGCATCTTAGGCTGTAAGACAAGAATACTACTGAGGACCTTCCAGTGTGGTTGTGAGAAAATCCATGTAAAGCTCCTAGCATCGTGCCAGGCATGTAACAGGCACCTAAATATTGGTTATCTTTGCTTTTCCAGTTCCCAAATAAGTCAGCAGTTAAACCCAAGGGATGTGTAAGGATCCCACTGGGTCTCATTGATCAGGAGACTGCATCATTCTCAGCCATACATTGCAATCTCCAGTCACAGCCCTCAGGGATATGTTCAACAACTGTCTGTACCTATGAGCAAGTCTTTTAAACCAGAAAGTGATTAAAAGCATTTACGTGGCTCCCCCTGAAAAGGAGACGGGAATAAATTCTGTTACTACATGTCAGGATAGTCGTTACTCCTGGCGCGGGGGAGGGACCAGGAGTTTTTGGAGGACAGCCATGTTCTGTTTCTTAATCTGGGTGCTGATTGGTTATACAGTATTCAATTTGAGAAAATCAAGCTGAAGTATAGATGTATAATAGTTCAACAGGTTTGTTTTTGTTACTGAGACAGGGTCTTGCTCTGTCACCCAGGCTGGAGTACAGTGGCATCTCCGAGGCTCAAGCAATCCTCCTACCTCAGCCTCCCGAGTAGCTAGAATTACAGGCATGCATTGCTACGCCCAGCCTTCGGGGGAAGAAGGTTTTCTTCGTAGAGACAGGGTTCGCTTGCCACGTTGCCCAGGCTGGTCTCGAACTCCTGGGCTTAAGTGATCCGCCCACCTTGGCCTCCCAAAGTGCTGGGATTACAGGCATGAGTGACAGTGCCTAGCCAGGACTATGCATCTTAAACCTAGGGAGTGAAAATCAAGACTAATACCCCATCTCTTCTACTATGCAAGAGGATTCTTCAACAGACCCTGACCTGACAGCTGCCAGAGTGTAACCCGGAGAACCCAAGCTGTGAAACTGCTACCACTGAGCCTTGCTCAGCCAATGCCACGGCTGCAGAAAGGGGGTCTGCCAGGTAACCCCGGCTGCAGAAAGGTCTGAGGAACAGCTCTAAGTACAGGATAAGTGGTGAGTGAGAACTTGGGGGCCCTCTAGTCACTAGAGAGAATTCCTTCCCTAAATAAAGGAATATTCATGACAAGCACAAAGCTATGGTCACAGTCAGCACACTGATCTGGGTGGGGCATGCTATCTAGCAAAGGGCTGGGGACAACAGGCTGTGGTCATGAGACTGACATCCACTCCACAGGATCATGGTTTGGGGGTACTTGGCTATGGAGTGCAATGGCACAATCTCGGCTCAGCGCAACCTCAGCCTCCCGGGTTCAAGCAATTCTCATGCCTCAGCCTCCTGAGTAGCTGGGTTTACAGGCATGCGCCACCACGCCCGGGTACTTTTTTGTATTTTTAGTAGAGACAGGGTTTCTCCATGTTGGTCAGGCTGGTCTCGAACTCCTGACCTAAGGTGATCCCCCCCGCCGCCCCCTGCCTCGGCCTCCCAAAGTGCTGCGATTACAGGTATGAGCCACCACATCCAGCCAGATATGGTTTTTAAAAAGCTCTTATTTGTCAGAGTAATAGACTGCAGTATTTGCAGGTAAAATATTACCACCCTAGAAACATACCCCTTACTTGGTCTCTGCTTTGAAAGCCACCATTAGCTGGAGAGAGACGGTAGCCAGAAGGCACTGATGGAATGAGAGGGAAAGAGCCAGCACAGTCAAGATGCAGGAAGATTCCTTCATGAAGGCAAATTGGATGGTACACAGTTCTAGAGTAGGGCCCCAGTCACTGGGCCCCAGGAGGCAGGAGGAGCAGGGCTGAGAGGGACGACACACTCCGGGGCTCATGTCACACCTATCCACGCGCCAGGAATGACCTCCATATACTTCCCTAAAGCTCAACCCACCCACCAGTTCAGTCAAGAATTATACTTTAATTCTTCATGTTTGGCCACTGAAAATCAAATCCACCATGATGATAGGATTTCAGCACAACGGGCCCTTTCCAGTCATGACAGACAGAGCTGTCCAGGCTCTTGAGGAGAAACAAAAATTCCTTTGACTTCTCTTGCAAGGACCAAAGAGATAAATTTTTTCCTTACCATCTGTTGAAATATTTATATAGACTTTAAAAAACAACTAACAGTCCATTCTGTGCTCTATTTCCCTGGAAGGTTTCTCATGATCGCCCCTCTGAGAGCTAGAGGGGTTGTGTGTCTGGGAACAAAGGATTAAGACACCTTAAAATAAGCAATGAAAATCCTAGTGTGACACTCAGAAGCAGATGGTGGGCTCCAGGGGCCGAGGGCTGGGAGGCGGGTGCTTCGATTGAGGAGCTGGGCACCACCTTTTGGGAAAGCTAAGTGGAGACAGAAGCGTCGGGGCAGGAAGCCCGGCCGGGGAAGACCCAGTTCCTTCCTTGCTGTCCCATGGGGGACCAGAGGCAGCACGGCCCCTGCATTTCCACTTCTCAGGGCCAAAGACCCGACCTCTGACCCTCCACCCACTCCGGTGACCTGCACGCTAAGTTGGGTTGTCTCTGACTAAATCAGGCTTAAGCCAAGAATTGGGATTCAACTCCCAGAAGACCCAGGGAGAATTCCCTTCAGGCCATTTCAGGCAGGAGGGACCTGGGAGGCTCACTCCCCAGGCAGCTGAGAGGCATGGAGGGAAGAGCCAGGGACAGGAGAGGCTTACCCAGGCTCCGAGAGCAGCAGCAGAAGGGGCCAGCCACAGGGTGGGCGTGGACCTGGCTGGGCACGTGAGGAAGACGTGCTGCCACTGCCATCTCACCCTGTGAACGTGAGACTGTGCAAAGTGTTCGCAGCCAGCAGCAGCCTTGATACACCCCGAGTGCCCTTCATATGTGTATGTGGAGATATATATATATATACTCGTTATTTTTAACTGAAATAAATGCAACGGATTCAGGTTCATTCCCCTTTGCGATGAGTTGCTCAGTCCCCTGCCCTGACGGGTTCATGCCTTCGGGACTGCCGCCAGGCTCACCCCCACTGAGGGAAAGTGGCCCTGGGATGCAGAGAGGAGAGGACACACACCACAGCAGGTGACCGGGAGGAGGACCTACCTCGCAAGACTGTTTCTAACTCTGAGAACCTAAGGGATTGTGAAGGACTCAGAGAGGGGGCTGGGGTTAAAGGTCACTGGGCTTTTTATTGCAGTTGAAGCAGACTCGGACAGGATGGTCCCATCCACGAGAAGGGACAGCCCAGCAGTCATGGGAGCACTTGTTGGCAGGCCCAGCAGTGGTGCTTGGAAATCTTGATGCTGAACTCCTTCCAGCAGTTGTGGCAGTGCACGATTTCTTACCAGGCACCCAGTACACAGGCCTGGCCGCATCCTTTACCAGACCTATGGCAGGCAACAATGGTCAGGACACCCAAAGCCCAATACCCCGAGGCCCAGCTAGCAAGAGGGTATCCTCAGATGCTTACTGGCTTATAATCCCAACTGCACAGAACCACTGACAGAGCTTTTTAAAAATGCAGATGCCCACGCTCCACCACTCACATCCAGATCAGAGTCTTTGGGTCTGGAACATAGGCATCGATTTTCCCTTTTCCTTTTTTTTTTTTTTTTAATTGGAGTCAGAGTCTCACTCTGTCGCTCAGGTTGGAATGCAGTAGCATGATTTCAGCTCACCGCAACCTCTGCCTCCTGGGTTCAAGCATTCCTCCCACCTCAGCCTTTCAAGTAGCTGGGACTGCAGCCATGCACCACCACACCTGGCTAATTTTTGTGGAGACAGTGTTTCACCATGTTGTCCAGGCTGGTCTCGAACTCCCAGCCTCAAGTGATCTGCCCGCCTCAGCTTCCAAAAGTGCTGGGATTGTAGGCATAAGATTATAGGCATGAGCCACTGTGCCCTTTCTTTTTCTTTTGAGACAGGGTCTCACTCTGTTGCCCAGGCTTGTCTCAAATTCCTGGGACTCAAGGGACTCTCCTGCCTGAGCCTCCCAAGTAGCTGGGATTATAGGCACATACCCCCACACCCAGCTCCTCAGTATTTATATACCTATGAAGCCCTCCTTGTAAACTGAAGGGGCAGCCATGTTAAGAACCTCTGGAGGAACTATAGAAGTCTGGGCTCTGGAGTCAGACACTCAAATCCCAATTCTATCGAGATCAGGTTAATCAGCAGCTGCTGGATTAAGAAAGGTTAGCTAAGGCTGGGCGTGGTGGCTCACACCTGTAATCCTAGCAATTTGGGAGGCCAAGGCGGGCAGATCACTTGAGGTCAGGAGTTTGAGACCAGCCTGGCCAACATGGTGAAACCCTTTCTCTGCTAAAAATACAAAAATTAGCCAGGCGTGGTGGTGTAATCCCAGCTACTTGGGAGGCTGAAGCATGAGAATCGCTTAAACCTGGGAGGTGGAGGTTGTAGTGAGCCAAGACCACGCCACTGCACTCCAGCCTGGACAATAGAGTGAGACTCTGTCTCAACAAAAAAAAAAAAAAAAAAAAGAAAAGAAAAGAAAGGTTAGCTAACCTCTCAGGGGCTTACTCATCTTTAACAACCCACCTTCAAGAGCTGTGATGAGGATGAGAAGAAAGAACGTGCCTGACATACTGGCCTGGTACTGAACACCCTGTGGATGCTCAGGATGGGAGCACTTGATGAGCACAGGTTGCAGGCTATGCTCTGCCTTCTGTGCCAAGGACAGTCCTTGCCTCTCCCAGGTACCCCTGAGGACAGATCCAACCTGAGATTTAAGCTTGGACAAATCCAGGAATTCCTACATCATCTACTCACTTTGTGAGCCACAATGAGGAAATCTGCTCCAGGCCATTTTCATCACTACCCACTTTTGCTCGCTCCCCTACAGTATGCCACACTACCCCAGGCCTGGCCAGCCTTGCCTAAGCCCACCGTGCACTGGTTGATTTCCCTCCCTCTCCCCCTTGCCATCCTGAATACAAATACCCCTCACATCCAGAGCTGGGAAGCTATTTTAAATCTTTTTTTTTTTTTTTTTTTTGAGACAGAGTCTCACTCTGTTGCCCAGGCTGGAGTGCAGTGGCACAATCTCAGCTCACTGCAAGCTCTGCCTCCTGGGTTCACGCCATTCTCCTGCCTCAACCTCCCAAGTAGCTGGGACTACAGGCACCCACCACCACGCCCAGCTAATTTTTTGTATTTTTAGTAGAGACAGGGTTTCACCGTGTTAGCCAGGATGGTCTCCATCTCCTGACCTCATCATCTGCCTGCCTCAGCCTCCCAAAGTGCTGCGATTACAGGCATGAGCCACCGCACCTGGCCTTCTGAAAGCTTTTTAATAGACAAAGATGATTCTAAATCGTTCCAAATCTTTCCAAATCTTCGCATGATGAATGCCCTTGTAAACATTTTCACTCTGGCTGGAATGTTTGTCAATATCCGGAGTTTCTGGCTAAGTACAATTTGTCTTTCAAAACCCTACCTTAAGTCTACCTCTTTCAGGAATTCCTCTGGGGCAGAGCTGGCTCGCTGCCCACCAAAGACTTATACTTCCTTTCTGTAAGTCAGAGCTGATTTTGGAAAAAGGCTATCCAGCCAGGGAATAAATTTCCAACCCTCTAAAGCCTAGATGGGACCATTTGATTGGTTCTAGCCAATAAAATGTGAGGAAAGGGATGAGTGTCACTTCCAGGCTAAGATAATTAAAAACTGCATGTATCTTCTTTAATCTCTCTCTTCTCCTATCAGCTGGTTGGAGTTCAACCCTCATAGAGACCCCAGAAGCCACCACATGTTGGAGATGCGTGGCCTCTATTGGATTGAGTCTCCAGACACATAGAGTAGAACTTCTCCATCTCCCTACTCCCTCACCCACAACCCCAATCCCCACCTACCAGAAACACCTGCAATAAACTATTAGCTGGATAAGAAATAGCTTCCATAAAGTCAAGCCATTGAAACTCTGGATTTTGTTGTTGTTATTGTTGTTGCTGCGGCTGCTGCTAAAGAAAGTATTATGATGATGAATATACCCTCGAATCTCTCCCATATAGTTTAATATTCGTTTTTAAGCTGTACTAGAACAAGAGTCCACGGCTGCACTTGCTTTGTTATTATATAACAGATATTCATGTGTCCGTCTTTCCTACCAGTTTATATCTCCTGAGGGGAGGTACTGCGTCATTCTTGAACTCTGCATGTCTAGCTACTGGAACAGAATGGCTAGTCATTAATGTTTGCCAAATCAGTTTTTGAAGAAAAGAAATGAAATTCTGTGATGTTTAGCAGTTTACCCAGCACTTCCCCATATTTGATGTCAGTTTGATCTGCACTCATTTAGCGTATCTTTGTATAAAACTGTTTGTTCTCTGAGTGGGGAGACTCTGGTAATATGGTTCTTGTTATCCTGGTTTTACCAAAGAAAACTTTGACACTCAGAGAGTTTAGATCATCAGAGTGGCCTGGCTAAGTACGGGTACCATGTGCCACATAGGAGGGTGGCCAGTAATGACTGTCTCTTAAGTGATTCCCACTTAGATGTATGTGGTCAGGGTGACCTAGATAGTAACTTGCCTTCTGCTGTAGCAACATATTCTCTCTTTCTTCTTTGAAGAATTATTCAGAGATTTCACTGCCTGGTGAGGTATATGAGGAATATCAATTCTCTCATCCTCAGGCCTGCCTCAGCCTAGCCTGTGCAAATATTGTCTCAGAAATCTAGGTTGCCATAAAACATATACAATTACTTTGTAAATCACAGAGGCAATAGCAGGTGAGCTGGTGCCCAGATACATGACTACTGGATTTAATGCAGTGTGCTGTACTCTGGAATCACTGATGGGTTTAAATCCAGAAAATTAAAGTGCAATACTAAATGCCAGAGGTCAGTATCCTGGCACTGGCACCGCTATCTGTAGCAGACACTGTTGGCTGCCTACTCAACGGTCATCTTCCTCTTCTTCCTAAGAAAATCTGATTTTGTCCAAGGACAACAACCTCCCCACACAGCCACGGGCTCCTGCTTTAGGGATGGGCATGTCATGCGATGCTGGCCCAGAGATGTAAGGAGAAGTCTGCTGGGGACCTCCTGTGAGAGAGAAAAAAGAGACACAGGAAGAGGTGATCTTCCTTTTTCAAGTGAATGTGGCCAGTTTGGATGTGATGTATGGAACTACTGCAGCCAACTTGGAGATGAAAGCAATGCACAGACAAGGCCAGAGCCAAAAGATATGCAGGGAAGAATAGCTGGAGCTCTGAAGTATCACACTTCCAATCTGTCTGACCGATGGGCTTCCTTCCTATGTGAGATGATAAATTCCTGGGCCCATTAAGCCATTTTGAGTTTACTTGCATTTGAACACACTGTAAACAATACATTACCAATATCAGCCAGTCATTGAATTTGGTTAACTGTAACAGAAAACTCAAGAGAAGCTGAACCAGGCATGGTGGCTCACGTCTGTAATCCAAGCTACTCAGGAGGCTGAGGGAGGAGGATCGCTTGAGCCAGGGGATTGAGACCAGCCTGGGCAACACAGCAAGATCCCATCTCAAAAAGAGGGGCAGGGGAAAAGAGAGAGAGAGAGAGAGAGAGAGAAGCCTAAATAAGAAAGGAGATTATTTCTGTCCTGTAATAGCAAGCCTAGAGATAGATAATCACTGGCTTTGGTTTATTGACACAAGGATGTCAGGGCCAAGATCTCTAAAATTATCTTGGCTTTTTCCTCATTTGGAAGAAAGATGCTTCAGCTCCAGTCATTGTATCTGAGTTCCAATAATGGTGAAGGACCAGAAGGAGGAAGGCATAGTGTTTACTTTAAGAAAGCAAAACTTTATCAATAATCCCCAGAAGGTTTTTGTTTACAACTACTGTTTTCAAAAATGGTATAGAATAATAGTTTTTCATCTTAGCACAATGTCATTCTCAACAAAGGAGTTTTTGTTTGTTTTGTTTTGTTTTAGTAAGGAAAAGGAGGAGAATAGCTACTGGGTAGAAAAATAGAAGTTTCTGCCATATCACTTTTTAATGTTGAGAGCTGAAACTCCCATTGAAAGAAGAGCCTGTGTCTTCAACTGGAACATCCAGAATCCAATCAAAGTAGGCAAGGAGTAGTCAAAAAATACCATGCATGAATGATCTCTGACACCATAAAAGATCTAACAAAGGAGAATTTTTGTAACCAAAGGGGATACAAACAAGGAATCTGGACAACAAAGGTGAGCGTTTAAACAATCATCTGAGCATGGACCTCAAGATGATCACGGCAAGGAAATGATGCTTTGCCTCAGCCTGGGAGCTGTTTGGGAATGAACGAGTTGCAAGTATTGTTAGTCCAAGATTTGCTGAGACGGTAAGTGGAGAATCTGTCTGTATGTGGAAGGAGAGTACAAAAAGGTAGCTCCACAACCTCACTTAAACAATGTTATTCTTCTATTCAAGAGCTTTACTAGCCTGTTCCCAGATGGAAAGTGAACCCCATGCAATCATCTTCCTGCTCTCCCAATTTTCTAATAAAATGTCTAAGAACATAAAGACAGAAAAATCTGTATCAGTGCAATGGAGAGTACCATCAAATGCAAGAAATTTTACAGAATTCATGTCAATTGAAACTGGTTGAAGAAATTTTTACTCATCTCCTAGTTGATAGCATGTAAAGAAAAAGTTATTGTAGGCAGCAAGTGGATGTATCCCTAGTAGAACTATTCTTCAGCCATTCTTTTTCTCTTGTCACTCTGAGATTCAAATTGCTCATACAGCTGGTCTCTGTCTGATATTGTCCAGTGGTATGCTGGTTAACGTGTAACAATAAGCTCTCCAGGGAGCGAGAGATGTTTCCTGATTTGTGGCATTTGCTGATTTCCATGATAAATAATTCCACTAAGGTCAATTTCAGTTCAGTTCTTTGTCACTGAACAAACAGTTGGAAATATATGTGCATAACTGTCTCTCATAAGCTAGTGAAAGCCAGCTGTACTACACCACTGGCATTGTGGCACAGATTTTGAATGCTCTGTTCTGGGTTTGTTGTGGGTTGTTGCTTTTTAAAAAAACTTTTTCCTTTTTAAATTTCATTTAGCTAATTTTGATTAACTTATCTTCAGGTTCACTGATCATTTCCTTGGCTGTGTTGTGTCTACTAGTGAGCCCATATAAAGCATTCTTCTGCATTACTGTGTTTCTCAGTCCTAGCATTTTCATCCACTTACTTCATAGTTTCCATCTCTCTAATAAAATTAACCATCTGGTTCATGCATGTTGCCCACCTTTTCCATTATCATTTTTAACATATTAATCATTGTTTTTAATTTCCTGTATAACAGTTCCAACTTCTGTGTCACATCTGAGTCTGCTATGGTTTATTTCTTTGTCTCTTCACAGTGTGTTGGTTTTTTCTTGCTTCTTTGTATGCTTCAAAATACATGTTGAAAGCTGATAGGATATTAGAGAATGTATTAAATAAGTATTATGCCTGGAAATGCCTTTCCTTCTGGCCAGGACTTTTACATGACATTTGAATCAACTTAGTTGGAAGTTAAACAAGTTCTGGAATTTGTTGTTGTTATGGTTAATCTCAGTGTTCTATAGTCTTCAAAATTCTCCAGTGTTGCTTTTTGTTGAGAGTAGGGGCTGGTATGCCAGAGAGGGTTTCTTAACAGACGCTTTACTCACAACTTTGGGGCTTCCCTTTGCACTGAATTTCTGAGATTTCTTCCCTTGCTGTTGTCCCTCTCCCAGAATATACCACTGTTACTTGACATTTATTAGCCTGATGAGGTGAGTGAAAAATGGGGGGCAGCATTTTCAGTTTTTTTTTTTTTTTTTTTTTTTTTTTTTTTTTTTTTTTGAGACAGAGTCTCGCTCTGTCGCCCGGGCTGGAGTGCAGTGGCGCAATCTCGGCTCACTGCAAGCTCCGCCTCCCGGGTTCACGCCATTCCCCTGCCTCAGCCTCCGAGTAGCTGGGACTACAGGCGCCCGCCACCGCGCCCGGCTAATTTTTTGTATTTTTTAGTAGAGACGGGGTTTCACCGTGGTCTCGATCTCCTGACCTCGTGATCCGCTCGCCTCGGCCTCCCAAAGTGCTGGGATTACAAGCGTGAGCCACCGCGCCCGGCCGCATTTTCAGTATTCTTAATTAAGCCTCAGACATGGACAGGCATGGCATCCACAAATCTTAAGGGTGGACTATTTTCAGTGGTCCTTCCCTGCCCCCAATTGTAGGTCTGGACTGGTCACATATCCTTACCCATCTCTTAGGGGCAGAGGGTTTTTTCTATTTCCTTCCGCTTGCTGCAATGAGTTTTCACCAGTGCCCTATAGGCAAAGTATTTTTCCCTATCCCACAGTACTTGGGACTTTTGTCTCAGAGAGAAGACACTGTTCCACTCCCTCAGTCCTGCACCAGCATGGACACTTTCTTAGGACTCTCACCCTGCCCCTAATCTTTTTTCTGAGCACCTGTTGAAATCCTTGAAGAAGAGTCTCAAGTGGGCGGGAATTCCCTTTTTGTCTGTGGTCCCAGATACTATATATTCTCTCACTAGCCCACACTCTGCCTTTAACATTTTGTTAAGGTTTTAGCTGAATTCTTCTTACCAGCATCCACTGCCATCTACCCTGGGTAAGGAAATGCTCATGACCCATCTCTCCTTAGTGATGCTGCTTTTCCCTAGATTTTATTTCAGTCAGTTGTCCTGCAGCCTCAGCTCTCTGATGAATTCAAGAAAAGCTGTGTATTTGTAGGTTTCCAATACTGTCTTAGCTGTAAAAATGAAAACTATTTTCCTCCCTGCTCTCCACATCCCAGGCAGAAGCCGGAAGCCCCAAATATGGACTCTCCATATGTAAATTATAAGACGATGCTGTGTTCAACTCTGTAAAAATAAATTTCAAAATCTCTGTGAAAAATATATATTCAAATTTTACTTGCAAAGTTATATAAAACATTTTGCTGTTGTTATTAAAGATTGAAGATATGAAACTGGTTTGTTGATGGTCTGAACTCAGTGGGACATACACATGAATTTTTTTCAGAGTCTTCAACTCTGCCTTGTCTGTTTCTCTTATCAACACCTTGATGACACTTAGGGCAAAACCTACATAGCTTTCTGGTCACTTTTAGGTAATTTTCTTTTAAAGTCCAGTTGCATTTAAAACTTAAACTTCTCATTATCCTGTCTCCTCTCCCAAGTGTTCTCTTAGTTACACCAACTGACCATCCATGCCCTCCATGTAGCAGGCACTCAAGTGCTGGCTCTTGAGGAGGTTAGAGGCAGCGAAGCATGAGTTTTTCAGAAAGGTACTCTCCGTGACACAGGGAGATGGCTCTGGCACCTCTCTCAATGTGGAATATTTAGTATTTAGTATTTATTTTCCTCAACTTTAAGGCATTGACAGCAATTCTAGACAACACAGAAAGCCATGTTTATCAATATTCTTTCACACAAGCTTCCCCCTCTCTGGTATATCTTCTGCATTTCAGAGAGAGAAACCACATTCAATAATGCCATCTGATTATCTTTGAGCAGCTCGCCATCACTAAGAGGACAATGCTTAAATTCCTTAAGGGAAGAGGGGCGAGGAGCTAACATTTGCTGAAAGTCTACAGTGTGCCAACCACTTTACATGGGTTATTTTATTTGAAGTTATAACCCCCTTGAGAGGTAAGTCTTATTACTCCAAGTTTTTAATTAAAGAAAGTCAGTCACAGGAAGATTAAGTAGTTACCTACAGCACATAGCTATAAGCATAGATGTGGGATTTGAACCTGATTCTAAATCTAAACTTAAAACCTGAACCCCGGTTTCCAAGGCCCAGCTGATCCCACTACTACACTTTGCTGCCTTCCTTCCTGATGTGGAACCTTTGTTTCTGAGCAGGGGCTCCCAACCTAGGTTGCACATTGGAATCACCTGGGAAACTGTTTATGCACAGGTGGGGGTAGGGGTGGTCTAGAGGAAGATAGCTTTTGAAAAGCCCCAGGGATTTTAGTGTGCAGCCAAGGCTGAGAACAACTGCTTTAGAGCTCATCTCTGACCTCTTTCTTCCAAGCGCTCTGCTCTAACCTCACAGAGATTCTTGGGGGCTCTCCCACATGGGGCTTGCTTATTCCACCTCCAGGCCTTTGCACATGCTATTCTCTCGGAGTAGAAAATCCCCCCCCAATGATTTCTCATCATACAAGATTCAGTCCCAGTGTCATCTCCTCTGTGAATCGTTCCCCAGACCCCACTGGCACAGTTTCTTGCTCCTTTATCCTTAGACACATTATGTATAAATCTGTTGCCATTTATCCCAAGTTATTTTAATGATTATTGAGCAATAATTCTTCCCTTTGAGAATCTGAGCTCTTTGATAAGTATTCTCTGTTTCTCCATCTCATAACATCATCCATGACCCATATCAGGCCCTCAGAAATACTAGTTAAATTAATAAATTTCACTTACATAGGAATAAAAATCATAATTGGGCAAGGAAGACTCTCCTTGTTCTCAGATTCTTCTGTCTCCGCCTATAGTGAGCTTGACCTTGAAACCACATGGGTGGGGACTTGACATACAAAGAGTAATAAAGCAGCTGCAGGAGAGAGCTGGCATTGCAAATGTAGCCCCTTAAGGTGACAGCTTATGTGGCAGCTGGTGTTCTGCTACCACAGCCAGGCCCAGTTCCTGGCCGGGCCCTTCCTTGCCTGCTGTCCTGTTCCCTGGGCTCCATCTGCAGAACAGGACAGCTCCCATTGCCCTTTCTCTTCACTCCAAGGAACACAGCATTGTGGATTTAACTTGAAGTTCAAAATTCCCAGAAACACTCCACTTTAGAATAGTGACCCTCAGGAGTGGAAGGTAGGGCTGGCACCTAGCGCATCCTCTCAGAGCCTATGAGCCACTGTCACATATATCTTCTCCTATAAGCCTCTAAACTCTTCTCAAAAATAGGCATTATCATACTCATTGCACAGATCAGGAAAGCATAGGTCAGCAGGAACAAGGGACTCATTGCTCATTGCATAACTAATCAGAGACAGAGCCGGGATCCAATGCCAGGTCCCCAGGCCCTGGAGCCAGCACCTCCATCCCTCAGGGCCTCCTGATTCCACTGGGGACATTCCTAGGAGGTGAAACAGAGTTTCTCAACCTTGGCACTGTTGACACTTTGGACTAGATAATTCTGTACAGGGGCTGTGCTGGGCATGGTAAGATGCATCCCTGGCCTCTACCCATTAGATGCCAGTAGCACCTCCCAGTTATGACAACAAAAAATAAAAATTGCCAAATAACTCCTGGTGGCAAAATCTCCCATGGATGTTCACAATGTAAAGGATCTGACCCCATTCCAGTCTGAGATCTTGCTTGCAAATAACTGAAACTGATCCTGGTTCACTTAAGGGGAGAAAAAAGGGATGCAGTGGAAATGGTATTAGATGACTCATAAGATCCATGGGGATGCTGTAGAATAAGATTCAGAAAAAAAAAGGAGGGAACAGAGGGGGCCAGATCACTGAACTCACACCACAGGAAAACTTCATTCATTCTTCCAACAAATATTTAATTTAACAACGATGGATGGAGTGCCTACCATGTGCCAGGCCCTTGGGATACATCAGCAAACAAAACAGACAAAGCGCCCATCCCCATAAAGCTTGCGTTCCAGTGGGGAAAACCATAACAATAAACATTTTAGAAAGTAAGTAACATGGTATATTAGAAAATGGCAAATGCAGGGTTTTTAAAAAGTAGAGGAAGATAAGGGGGAGACATGGATGCTGAGAGGGGATAGGGAAAGATAGGCCTGATTTAGTCTAGCTGAGACATCGCTGCCACACGCAGGTCACTCACTACTTCTGGCACCTGCCTGCTGCCCACTGGAGACGATGAATATCACTTCTATCCTGAGACTGTAGAGGTCATTGCTAGAGGAATGAATTCTCTGCCCCTTGCTTCTCCGCATCACTAACTCCAGCTTTACTGTCTCAGGTAGGGGCATCTGCTGGACAAGCCTGGATCACATGACTGCATCCCAGCTCACATGACTGCAACCCAGCTCCCCGGACATGGGATGGCAAATGTCTGGCCATTTTGGCTTCTATAGTAGGACGTACACATCAGATGCCGGGCTGAAAAAAATAAAAGAATGCCCATTGTGAGGACATAACCTCAGAAATTAGGCCAACAGGCAGGGCCAATGAGAGGAATGAGGTAAAGAGATCAGAGCACATTAGCAGAGGGTTTATGAGATGAGATTCTGATTTCAGAGGCCAGTTCAGTGGAGCCCATTGTGTCTTCTGATAAACAGGTCCTTTTAAAAAATCCAACAAACTGTAAATAATTCTGTACAAACTAGATTTCCACTTCAATGAGCCTGTGTTAAGCAAAGTCTGATGAAGAAAAATCGAGCCACTTAGATTGCTGTTTCCATAACCAGCACTGAGTATCACATTTAAATTTGTAGGAACGGTGATTAGGGCACGGTGTGGGGGGGTCATCGTTTCAAACGCAGCATCTCTCTCTGTGTTGTGTTAAGCACCTCTTCTGGCTGTTTGCCTGAACACGAGGTCTTGATTCATCCTCTAATTGTTGTCAAGATGCAGTTCAGTCACGAAGGTCAAAAAAACAAAATGTCTAAATCGGCAGAGAAATGAATATTCATGCTCCTTCCCATTTCGTTAATCTATTTAAGCCAATTTTGCATCTATTGTTTATGAGATTTTCCTATTGGCTGGTGGCTTTGCAGCACATGTTCAGTCAGGACATACTGTCACAGCCATCCTGTTGTTGATGGCCAAGAACTACCAAGATTAGTAGGCAGCCATGCTATACCGGACACTAAATATTTGAATACCTCTCTGGTAGAGCCTTGGGGGAAATTGGCCCTTCTTCTATATAAGTCATGAAATGGAAATTTGGAAGTGACTTTACAGGGTATGGGATCCACTTCACAGGAGTGAAAACAGAGGCCAAAGAAAAGCAAGGACTTCCTTAAAGATACACAGTAAGCCCCTGCCTTCCTGGCTTTCTTCCTGGTTCAGGATGAGAATTAAGATCGGCAGAACCTAGAGCAGCTCTGGCCAGTGGAAACACAAGCCACAAATACAAGCTGCACATGTCATTCTAAATTTTTCAGTAGGCACATTTTTAAATGATAAAAAAAGGACCAAGTGAAATAAGCACAAATAATATATATTTTACTCAGTATATCCAATATATTATCATTTCAACATGTAATCAATAGAAAAAACTATTAATTCTTTTACATTCTAAGTCTTCAAACCCCAGTGTGTGTACATTTTCTATTTGCAGTACATCTCCATCAGGAGTAACTGCACGCAGCTCCTGAGGCTACCATATTGGACAGCAAGGGAGCCTGCTCTATTTTTGCATCTGGGAAGTTCTTTCTCTAATTAACCAATGAGTTCTCAAAAAACTCTTTTAAGGGTTAGCAGAATGTGGAAAAAAAAATAGTGTAATCATTAGAATTTCAGGTTGGGCAGTTGGAAGAATTTCAGTGCCTTGCAATGTGTTTCCAGGGAAGATTAAGTGCGTTTCCCTCTCTGGCAATTTTAAGGAACAACTGGACTCCACAAATGGTCATTGAGGGCTGACAGTGCACCAGATACTGAGCCAGCTGCTGAGGATGCCCCATCAACAAGACAGGCTTTCCCTGTCCTCAAAGCCCTTGGCCCTCAGCAGAGGAACGATCTATGCAAAGAAGGGGCTGGGGATGAATCCACACCATGTCTGTGGTCATGGGATTCTAGCATCACTCTGTGGGACACCCCTGGCCACTGGAAAGATAACAGAATAAAGTGCTAGAATGTAGAGTGCTAATAAAGCATTCCTCTTCTTTCTAGGGCTTTAACCAATTGAGAGATGTCACAGAATTCAGATGGGGATCAATGTGTCAGTCTGATGGCTGCTAGTTAGCTCCAAGGATAAAATAGTCTTCCTTCTCCTTCCCCATGAGGGAAATCCTAGTTACAGAGAGAACAGCTGTAACTCCTAGTTACACAGAGAACAGCTGGACACCTGTGTCTCTCCTCACCAAGAAGCTAGGCCTGCCACATGCAAGAATGCAAGAAAAATTCCCAGAAAATGCCACGAAAAATGCCCAGAAAAAGAGGGCCAATGAGAGGGGAAGTTAGGCTCTGCAGGGGCATTGCCCTATTCTAACCTCATCATCAGGTGAGACATGCCAATGGCACTGGAGGTGAGAAGAGCAGTGCCTTCTCCTCAACCCTTCTGTAACTCTGGAAGTTCCCAGGAGCCAGGCTGGTCAGGGAACAATGGTTTATCTTACTCAAGGTGACTGTTCTAGGGGGCCTTCACAATGAAGCACATGGTCAACCAGGAGCACTGGTGTCCCCTGAGAAATGGGACAGAAGAAGGAGACCAGACTTTCATCAAGACATCATCCTCCTTTCTGTGTGGCTCCTCTGCAAATAGCAACCTCTCCTTTGGGAGTGAAGGCAGCTCAGTTTTTGCTGCCATTCCAGAACTCGGGATGGATCTAAACAGCATATTAGCTAAAGGCCATACAGAACTTTAGGCCAAAAAGGCAGTGACTATTCTATTTCTAATTTTAAATTATGCACAGCCACACTGTCTAGATAGCCCACTCAGAGAGTAAGTAACAAATACAAATGACAACACAGAATTTCTCCAAGAATTACAATGCCAATCATATACATAGTGCTCTAATTTGGACCTCCTCTCATGTCTAATTTCCCAAGAGAAGTTCAAGTCCAAAAACATAAGCTCCCTTCCCTTGTAACTTAAAGTTCATGCAAATTCTTATGGCTTCTTTTGCTCACTTATCCTTCAATTCAATCTGTCAATCTCAGCCGTTAAGTTTACAGCCTGAGTAGAGAGAAGCCTCTGTCAGCAGCTCACAGTCTGGGCTCTTTTCCTGGAGTGGCTTAAACTCTTTCGGGCTCAATATTTTAGACTCTAAGTGTCCATAGGCTACAGAAAGGTATCAGAGCACCAGCCTCAGCCACCATCATCCTTAGATACCAGAGCAGTTGTCCTAGGGGACATTCATTTTTCAGGATGCAGTGCCCAGTGTCACCCAAACCCACATTGCTATTGTCGGAAAACAATCCAGTAGAGATTTAGTGGCCTCTTGGGCAAACAGAAAAATTCTGAAAGGAAAGAAAAAGCCTTCTTTGTTTCAGTTGTGCCAGGATGCTGGCCGGTCCATGCTGGTCATCTGGAGTTCACGACCAGCGAGCGTTCACTCAAGTGGAAGAAACCTCCCATCAAGGTCACAGCTGTGCTCCCAAGTCCTTCTCCTCCCCAACCAGGCAGCAGGTGGAAGCTCTCTCAGCCCTGGGCTTCCCGTGGAAACTCAAAGACAGGCAACGTCCTCCACCATGTGCTTTTCCCCCAAATCTTGCCTTTTCAGCTTTTAATTTCTCGGGCCTTAGTTAACCTTCTCTGCTCTGATGGGAGTATAAAAAACCTTTCCACCTACTCTTTTCCTGTTTCAGCAAGATTTGATTTATCCTGGATGCCAATCCCTTAACCAGAGCTGAAAAAAAGGGATGAAGGCAGAAACAAGCAAAAAAACAAAAAAAAAAAAAAAAGGATTTGCCTTTTATCCACAATCCTCAGCAGTGCACAAACTGTAAATGCTAGAAATCAATGCGTGTGCACTTGAACCTTGTGCCCCAGGGACTAGGGCAAAACACCATGAGGGTCTACCTCCTCCCCTACAGTCTAGGAGATGGCAAAGGCCTTGCCCTCTTCATGTGGGACTCTGAAGTCCCCAAGGAGTGAAGCTGCTTCCTCAGTGTCAGCTCCCTAAGAAAGATCGTCCTGAGACCCAGAGAAGGAAAAACCTACTTCAGCCTGAGACTAGACTTCTGCATGCTAAGGTCCCAAACAAGTCCATCTTGACCTATGATAAACAAGGCAAAGCTTTGCTTGGGTAACCAACTGACCAATGAGGTCCACTCATATGAAAGAAGCCTGTTCAGCCAGCACCTATTTCAACCGACTATACACCTAAAAACATCAGTCATGATACAAACTATTGCAGACCACAAATACCAAGTGATCTAACTAAACCTTCCAAGCTGTGCCAATCAAATCTCACCATGCAGGATTTTAGTTACTATGCCACTACTGTTTCTCGCTAGGGTTTCCCAGTCAGTATACCATATGTTGAAGATTCAGGACAGTGGTTAATTACACTCCTTCCCATTTCATAATGTGGAACACACCGATCTCATAGAAATCAAAATATCTATTTATTGCTGGTAAAGTTGGATGAGGTTAGAAAATGGAAATTATACCCAAAGGCAAAGTGATTTTTCCCCATCCAACTGCAAGCAAAGGATCTAGACAAGTTCATGCTGCCCCTGGGGCCTCCTCACTGTGCCCTTGCAGAGACAGAGCCTGCCCCACATTGCTCATTGTGTGCAGGAGGCAGAGAAGAGGACAGGAGGCAGGTGCTAACAAGATTCCAAAATAGGCCAGGCGCGGCGGCTCACATCTGTAATCCCAATACTTCAGGAGGCCGAGGTGGGTGGAATGCCTGAGGCCAGAAATTCAAGATCAGCCTGGGCAACATGGCAAAAACCCATCTCTGCAAAAAAATACAAAAAATAAGCAGTACGCAGTGGCACACACCTGTAGTCCCAGCTATTGGTGAGGCTGAGGTGGGAGGTCGAGGCCACAGTAAGCTGACATTGTGCTACTGCACTCCAGCCTAGGCAATGGAGACTCTGTCTCAAAAAAAAAAAAAAAAAATCAGGCAAGGACACACATGTGTGATGGCACTTTTCCAAACCTCACCCATGAAACAGGTGCCCTGCCCCTGCCTCCAAGGGAGAAACAAATAAGGGGTGGAGGAAAAGACAGAATCCATCACCCAGGGCTCTCAGGGTGCAAGTTCCCAGTGCAGGGAGATGAAAGGGATGGTTCCTTTGCAGAAATATATGAAGAATTAGTTTTGCTAAAACTCTTCAGAAGTCAGTGGAAAGTTGGTGCTAGAGGGATCTTAAGATCCCAGGGAAACTAATTGACTTGTTCATGGTCATACAAGGAAGCTCCTCTGAAATCCCAGACCTCCTGGTACCCCAGCATGTGCTCTGTACTGAAACCACACAGGCTTATTCATGTATTTTTAAGCTAACAACTACTAAGCACTTACCATATGCCAAGTATGTGGTATTACATTTAATTTATACAAGAATCCTATAAGAAGGGGACTATTATATCCATATTATAGATGTGGAAATTTGGGCATAGAAAGGTTAAATATCTTTCCATTATCTTATCTACAGCGTGCACACACTGTACTGCCTGCAGTCCGGCAAGTGCCTGCGCCTGGAAGGCAGGCCCCTTGTCTCAATTACTGTTCTCCCCAGTCTTGGCTTGCAGGAGGTCCCTGCTCAGGGATGGAACAGACTTGGTAGGATTGTTTGGGAACTCTCTCTCTCACCTGCCTAGGAAGAGACTCACCTCCTCGTCTCCTATATTCACAAAGACACCACCAGATATTTCCTTGGTTTCGAGGTAGAACGGTAAGCAAGATACTGTCCCTGCCCTCTGGAACCCACAATCTTCTCAGAAAGACTGACCTGTAAATAGGTTATTACAAAACAATGTGGTATTGCTTAAGCAGTATTGCTGAAGCAGGGATGTATACAAGCTGCTGTGGGGTATATTAGTCCATTCTCATACTGCTATAAAGAACGACCTGAGACTGAGTAATTTATGAAGAAAAGAGGTTTAATTGACTCACAGTTCTGCAGGCTACACAGGAAGCATGGAGGCCTGATTTTAAGTTTCCTTCCTAGGAGGCTTCAGGAAACTTACAATCATGGTGGAAGGTAAAGGAGAAGCAAGAACACCTTACCATGGTGGACCAGGAGAGAGAGAGTACCAAGGGGGAAGTGCTACACGCTTTCAAACAACCAGATCTTGGGAGAATTATATCATGAGAACAGCAAGGGGGAAGCCATCCCCCTGATTCAATCACCTCCCACCAGGCCCTTCATTCAACACATGGGGATTACAATTTGGCATGAGATTTGGATGGGAACACAGAGCCAAACCATACTGGGGGCATAGATGAGAATGTGATTAACTCTGTGTCAAGCAGGGTCCTTGTAGGACTCATATGATGCACTCAAATGGGTCCATTTGAAGACAGACTAAGAAACAGACTATCTACAAAGGTGAAAGCAAAAATTAAATACAACGCCTGGAACAGCCCAAAGCCATCACCACTCCCAGGTGTGTCAGGCAGCCCTCTGCACCCATCTCCCCATTCCAGATTCCAGTAACTACCCATTATCTCCAGGAAAGGTAACTTTTAAGAATTATTTCTGTTGGCTACTAACTGGATCCTTGTTAATATATACTAAGGAGAGTGTGATAGCAACTCTTAAAATTGCTCTTGGCTGCTGGATATATTTTGCTGCATGCAATATTGACTTATGCTGAGCTGCTTGGAGGTGGAGCTCTTATCTAGATTACCTATTTACAGAGATTAATAAAATCATGCATTCTGTAGGAAGCTTGGTAAAGGCAGAAGGATGGAGGCAGAAGATATGGGGGATGGGATTTGCTGAAAATGTAGTTTTGAGCCAGGCTGAGCATATTCTTGCTGTCCATGGAATGCTTGCTGGGGAAATACAAAGAGAGAGTCCTGGGTCTGATCCAAAAAGTGAGAACTGGACCAGGAGGGACGGAAGAAACAAATCCTAACTGGAGAAAACTACAGGAAGGTTGATTGACTGAAGCAATAATCTATGAGGATTGAGGTGCCAGAAAGCTAGTAATTAAAGTGAGTGCTGAATAGAGAGAGCTATACATGCCTGAGACAGTGTGTACTTGAAATGTTTTGCTGACCTAGGATCAACTCTGAAAATGGCAGAGTCTCCAGTTGGCATGAGATTCCAACAGACTCTCTCAGTTAAGGACCCATGGCAGCCCTGAGCAAACTGGAAGTTGAAGCCCAATAACCAAATGTGATGGCTGAAGTCAAGCCATCAGAGTTTGACTTGGAAAGCTGTGTTCATGTTTAGAGAAGAATCCTTTCCTGGCTTTCAGGATTTCTGACTTGGAGTGGGAGAGAAGGGAGTGATAACAGCACCTACAGTGGAAAGAACAGAGGCTAAGTTACATCAACAGCAGTGGTCCTCATCCTGGTCTTTCTTTGAAGGCAGAGGAAATGGGATACAAAACAGTCAATCAACTGGGTCATCAAATGCCAAGAAGAGGTGGCAAAGTCAACAGTAATAGGAATCTCAGGAGGGTCCTACAGGAGAACAAGGGCCTGGCACTGCCTATTCTCCACCCCACACTCTGTGCTCATGTATTAGGCAGTTCTGGCACTGCTTTAAATAAATACCTGAGACTGGGTAAGTTACAAGAAAATAAGTTTAATTGGCTCACAGTTCTGCAGGCTATACAAGAAGCATGGCAGCATCTGCTTCTGGTGAGGGCCTCAGGAAGCTTCCAATCATGGCAAAAAGTGAAGGGGGACAGGCACATCACATGGCAAAAGCAAGAGCGAGAGAGAGGGAATGCAGGTGATTGTGGGGGCCAGGGGTAGCACATGCCACACACTTTTAAATGACCAGCTCTCACAACCACAAAGACAGCACCTAGCCATGAGGGATCTGCCTCAATGATCCAAACATCTCCCACCAGGCCCCACCTCCAACATTGAGGATTACAATTCAACATATTTGGGTAGGGACAAATATCCAAACTATATCAATTCACATACCTAGACACTTGTGCAGGGCATGAGTGTATTTGGAGACCCGTCCCTTAGCTGGGTGAGCTCGAAGGGTCAAATGCTAACATAAAAATAACTAGGTAATCTCTAAATCTAGGGACCTGGCCACACTTGTAAAGGGAAGGTCAAATACGGGCATTTAGAAATGGGCATGTTTTTCATTAAACAAAGCACCTGAGTACATCAAAGAACTGGTAAGGTGGCTTTACTGCACTGACAGTTCTGTTATTCAGCCAGAATTTAATGAGCTCTGTCTGAAATAACATCACTGAGAATGCTTGCAAATCATGTTTGCTAAGAGTAAACAGACAAATTTTCAATACACCTCACTTAGAAATTAGCATAGTGCCTTGAGAGTAATTAAACATCATTCCTTTAGAACCAAAATGTCCCACACAGTGGAAAAATAACTGCATACATTATTGTCTAGACACTCCCTTAAACAAAAGATAGCCCAGTCAAATAGGGAGATGGGTGATGGAATTGGGTTGACTTTTATATTGGTGTTGTTTTTCTGTGTGGACCTGCCTTAAAGCCCCACAGTGGTGGTTTTCGTAGTTTTCATGTGTTGTTTTCAACTAAGAATAGAAAGTTCTTTCATGTTGACCTGAGAGGCTCATATTCCTTCTTTAATATCATTATGTGTCTTATCGCAAAGTATTTATGGATACTACCTGCCTTCTCATGTCGAAGCCCTAGGAACACAGTGAGCCAGGACTCCTGGCCTTGGCCCCTCACAGCATACGTGCACATCAGGTCTAGAGCAGGGTTTTCAACCATGGCATTCTTGACATCTCAGGCTAGATAGTTCTTAGTTGTGAGAGGCTATCCTATGCGTTGTAGGATTTTTAGCAGCAGGTGCCTGTAGTACCCTTCCCCCAAGCTGTAGCAACAAAAGATGTCTCCAGACATTGCCAAATGTCCCATAGAGGGCAACATCACCTCTGGTTCCAGCACCACTGGCCTAGACAATCAAGGTCTGCATGGAAGCCCTTCTACCTTTTCAAGGTAAATGGGGAGTCAAGGGCCTAACTCAAGAAATGGCCTTGTAGACATTTGCCTTGAACTCTAAAATGGACCCCCCAGTCTGGGTGCCAGTAATGTCAGCTAATAATCTACACAACCAGCACAAGAAAACCACTAAACCAGTTTCAAAGCTACCCTGTTTTAGACTGTGGTTACACTATTCAGAAAAATGTCCTTCCCTGTTAAGAAGTATCTGACAGAAAGTCAGATGTAAAACAACTAAATAAAGCAAATAAGTTGTCAACATAAAGTGGTTATTAATTTTTTTTTTAAGTGACAGGGTCTTGCTCTGTTGCCCAGGCTGGAGGGCAGGGGCATGAACATGTCTCACTGCAGCCTTGACCTCCTGGGCTCAAGCAATCCTCCCACCTCAGCCTCCCAAATAGCTGGGACCACAGGCATGCGCCACGACACCCAGATAGTTTTTTAAAACATTTTTTGTAGAGACAAGCTCTTGCCATGTCATCCACACTGGTCTAACTCCTCAACTCAAGTGATCCACCCACCTCAGCCTCCCAAAGTGCTGGGATTACAGACATAAGCTGTTGTGCCTGGCTGGTTATCAATTTTTTTTTTAAAGAAGAGGATTTAAAATAATTAATAGCTTAGCAATGTTTGGTTGGTTGATTGATAGTGATGTACATCACTGTCTGCTTCCCACAAGTTTTTAAGACCACTAATGTGGTTCTTTTCCTGGATGAGCAGAAATAGTGGCAAGTATTTTCTAATGGATTTTTTATGATATACAATATTTGTACATATTTATGTGGTACACGTGGTCATTACACATTCTATGCATGTGTCAAGTTTTTGTGCAAAAGAACAGCCAGATTGGGGGCCAAGACAGCTGGTTAGAAGCAGCTACAGTGCATGGTGCTCACAGAAAGGAGCAAAAGGGACAAGTAAATATAGCACCTTCAACTGAAACACCCAGGTACTCATACTGGGATTAATCAGGGAAACAGCTTGACCCATGTAGAATGGAGGAAAGCAGGGCAGGGCAATGGCTCACCCGGAAGTGATGCAGAGCCAGGGGAACCCCCACCCCCAGCCAAGGGAAGTGGTGAGTGAATGTGCAACTCCAGGGAACCACACTTCTCCCATAGATCTCTGCAACCATGGACCAGGAAGTCCCCTCATGAACCCACTCCACCAGGGCCTTGGGTCTGACACACAGAGCTGTGTGGAGTTTTGGAAGAGTAGCTGCTCAGGCATGCACAGAGACCCAGAAGCTTTATATACTGCAGCTCCAGGATCCCCGGCAAAGGTGACTGCAACTCAGGCAAGGCAAAAAGTCTGTACATACCCCTAGGAAGGGGGCTGAATCCAGGGGGCCAAGCAGCGTCAGTCTGCAGGCCCCACTTCCATGACACCCCACAAAAAAAGACCGACTGGCTTGGAATTCCAACCAGCCACCAGCAACAGGGTAGTGCCTACCTGAGATGGGAGGGAGCTCCCCCTCTTTGCTGTTTGGACAACTCAGCCTTTCCAGCCTGTGGGCTTTGTAGAGTCCAAATGGACCACAGGAGAAAGGGATTCCACAGCACAGCACAGCTGCTTTACCAAAACGTAGCCAGGCTGCTTTACGCAGGACCCAGATCCATTCCTCCTCACTGGGCAGGACCTCCCAGCCAGGGTTTCCAGCCACCCCTGCCCATATCCAAGGACTGGTCAAGAGTTCTGATTTCTCCATGGGATAGAGTGCCTGCAAGGAGGGCGGGCCGCCACCTTTACTGTTTGGGCAACTCAGCCATTCCAGATTGTGGGCTTTGGAGAGCCCAAACCAACTGAAGTGGAGGCAATACCCTAGCACGCAACAGCTGCTTTGCAGAGGCATGGCCAGGCTGCTGCTTTAAATGGGAACTCGATCCATTCCACTGCACTGGGTGGGACCTCCCAGCCAGGCCATCCAACTACCCTCAGCCATGTTCTACAGCCAACAGAGTTCTCATTTCTCCCTGGGACGGAGTGCCTGGGGAATGGGGGTGGCCCACCACCTTTGCTATTTGGGAGTTTCAGTCTTGGAGAGCCCAAACCAACGGGCAGCTGAAGGTATTCCCCAATACAGCATAGCTGCTCTACCAAAACACAGTCAGACCACTTCTTTAAGAGGGTTCCTGATCTCATTCTACTAACTGGGTGGGACCTCTTAACTGGGATCTCCAGCCATCTCCTACAGGTGCATTAAGGCCAGCAACAGGTCCATACCCCCCTGGGATGGAGCTCCCAGAGGAAGGGGCAGGCTGCCATCTTTGCTGTTTTGCAGCCTTCACTGGTGATACCTCCAGGTACTGGAATATCTGAGGTGACCAGAGTATGGAGTGGACCTCCAGCAAAGTGGAGGATCCCTGCAGAAAACTGACCAGCCTTTTAATAGAAAGACAAACAACAACAAAAACAAAAATAAACCTCATCCAAAAGGTCAGCAACCTCAAAGATTGAAGGTAGGTAAACCCAAAAAGAGAAGAAATCAGCATAAAAATGCTGAAAACTCAAAAAGCCAGAGTGCCCTCTTTCCTCCAAATTACCCTAACACCTTTCCAGCAAGGGTTCTGAACTGGGTTGAGGATGAGATGGCCAAAATGACAAAGTAAGCTTCAGAAAATGGATAAAAACAAACTTCGCTGAGCTAAAGGAGCACATTGTAACCCAATGCAAGGAAGGTAAAAATCATGATAAAACAATATAAGAGCTAACAGCCAAAACAGCCATTACAGAGAGGAACATAACTGACCTAATAAAGCTTGAAAAATACACTACACAAACTTCACAATGTAATCACAAGTATTAATATCAGAATAGACCAAGCAGAGGAAAGAATCTCAGAGCCTAAAGACTGGCTTTCTGAAATAAGACAAGCAGATAAGAATAGAGAAAAAAAAAAGAATGAAAAGGAATGGACAAAACCTTCAAGAAATATGGGATTATGTAAAGAGACTGAATCTATGACCAACTGGGGTACCTGAAAGAGATTGGGAGAATGGAACCAATTTGGAAAACATATTTCAGGATATCATCCAGGAGAACTTCCCCAACCTAATTAAACAGGCCAACATTCAGATTCAGGAAATGCAGAGAACCCCAGTAAGATACTCCACAAGATCATCCCCAAGACACATAATCATCAGATTCTCCAAGGTCGAAATGAAAGAAAAAAATGTTAAGGGCAGTCAGAGAGAAAGACCAGGTCACCTACAAAGGGAAGCCCACCAGATTAACAGTGGACCTCTCAGTGGAAATCCTACTTGCCAAAAGAGATGGGACCAATATTCGACATTCTTAAAGTATACAAATTCCAACCCAGAATTTCATATTTGGCCAAACTGAGCTTCATAAGCAAAGGAGAAATAAGATCCTTTTCAGAGAAGCAAATGCTGAGGAAATTCGTTACCATCAGATCTGCCTTAAAATAGCTCCTGAAGAAAGTACTAAATATGGAAAGGCAAAATCATTATTAGCCACTACAAAAACACACTGGGATGCACAGACCAGTGACACTATGAAGCAACCACAAAAATAAGTCTGCAAAATAACCAGCTAGCATCATGATGACAGGATCAAATTCACACATAACAATACTAACCTTAAATGTAAATGGGCTAAATGCTCCAAATAAAAAACACAGAGTGGCAAACTGGATAAACAATCAAGACCCACTGGTATGCTGTCTTCAAGAGACCCATCTTGCATGCAAAGACACACATAGGCTGAAAATAAAGGGATGGAAAAACATTTACCAAGCAAATGGAAAACAGAAAAAAAGCAGGAGCTTTTCTGCAATCCTAATTTCTGACAAAACAGACTTTCAAGCAACAAAGGCCAAAAAAGACAAAGAATAGCATTACATAATGGTAATTATGAAATTTAACAAGAAGAACTAACTATCCTAAATATATATGCACCCAATACAGGAGCACCCAGATCATAAAGCAAGTTCTTGGAGACCGTCAAAGAGACAGACTACCACACAATAATGGTAGGAGATTTTAACACCCCACTGACAATATTAGATAGATCATCAAGACAGAAAATTAACAAAGATAGTCAGGACCTGAACTTGGCACTGTATCAAATGGACCTGATAGACATCTACAGAACTCTCCACCCAAAAACAACAGAATATACATTCTTCTTACCACCACTTGGCACTTACTCTAAAATTGATCACATAATTGGAAGTAAAAACGCTTCAGCAAACACAAAAGAACTGAAATCATAACAGTCTCTTGGACTACACAGTGCAATCAAATTAGAACTCAAGACTAAGAAATTCACTCAAAACCATACAACTACATGGAAATTGAACAACCTGCTCCTGAATGACTTTTGAGTAAATAATGAAATTAAAGCAGAAATCCAGAAGTTCTTTGAAACTAATGAGAACAAAGATAAAACATACCAGAATCTCTGGGACACAGCTAAGACAGTGTTAAGAGGGGGAATTTATAGCACTAAATACTCACATCAAAAAGCTAGAAAGATCTCAAGTTAATAACCTAATATCACAACTAAAGAACTAGAGAACCAAGAGCAAACAAACCCCAAAGCTAGGAGAAGACAAGAAATAACCAAACTCAGAGCTGAACTGAAGGAAATGGAGACATGAAAAACCCTGCAAAAGATCAACAAATCCAGGAGCTGCTTTTTTGAAAAAAAAAAATAATAAAATAGACCACTAGCTAGACAAATAAGAAAAAAGAGAAGATTCAAATAAACATAATCAGAAATGATAAGGGGGATATTACCACTGACCCCACAGAAATACAAATAACCATCAAAGAATATTATAAACACCTCTATGTGCACAAACTAGAATATCTAGAAGAAATGGATAAATTCCTGGACACATAAACCTTCCCAAGACTGAACCAGGAAGAAACTGAATCCCTGAACAGACCAATAAGGAGTTCTGAAATTGAGGCAGTAATAAATAGCCTACAAACCAAAAAAAAGCCCAGGACCAGAGAATTTCACAGCTGAATTCTACCAGATGTACAAAGAGGAGCTGGTACCATTTCTACTGAAACAATTTCAAAAAATTGAAAAGAAAGGACTCCTCCCTAACTCATTCTATGAGACCACCATCATTCTGATACCAAAACCTGGCAGAGATATGACAAAAAAAGAAAACTTCAGGCCAATATCCTTGATGAACATTGATGCAAAAATCCTCAACAAAATACTGAATTCAGCAGCACATCAAAAAGCTTATCCACCACAATCAAGTGGGCTTCATCCCCAGGATGCAAGGTTGGTTCAACATATGCAAATTAATAAATGTGATTCATCATATAATCAGAAGTAAAGACCAAAAACAAAAAGACGCATAATGGATGATGGCCAGGCATGGTGACTCACACCTGTAATCCCAGCACTTTGGGAGGCTGAGGCAGGCAGATCACCTGAGAACAGCAGTTCAAGACCAGCCTGGCCAACATGGTGAAATCCCATCTCTACTAAAAATACAAAAATTAACCAGGCATGGTGGTGGGCACCTGTAGTCCCAGCTACTCGGGAGGCTGAGGCAGGAGAATCACCTGAACCCAGGAGGTGGAGGTTGCAGTAAGCCAAGATCATGCCACTGCGCTCCAGCCTGGGCAACGAGAGCGAAACTCCATCTAAAAGAAAAAAAAAGATTATCTCAATAGATGTAGAAACGGCTTTGCTAAATTTGCCATTTCTTCATGTTAAAAATTCTGAATAAACTAGATATTGAAGAACATAGCTCAGAATAATAAGAGCTATTTATGACAAACCCATAGCCAATATCATACTGAATGCACAAAAGCTGGAAGCATTCCCCTTGAAAACTGGCACAAAAGAAGAATGCCCTCTCTCACCACTCCTACTCAACACAGATTGGAAGTTGTGGCCAGGGCAATCAGGCAAGATAAAGAAATAAAGGGCATTCAAATAGGAAGAGAGGAAGTCAAACTATTTTTGTTTGCAGGCAACATGATCCTATATCTAGAAAATACCATTGTCTCAGTCCAAAAGTTCCTTAAGCTGATAACCAACTTCAGCAAAATCTCAGGATACAAAATCCATGTGCAAAAATTGCTAGCATTCCTATACACCAACAACAGGCAAGCTGAGAGCCAAATCATGAATGAACTCCCATTCACAATTGCCATGAAAAGAATAAATACCTAGGAATACAGCTAACAAGGGAAGTGAAGGACCTCTACAAGGAGAGCCACAAACCACTGCTCAAAGAAATCAGAGATGACACAAACAAATGGAAAAACATTCCATGCTCATGGATAGAAAGAATAAATAGCATGAAAATGGCCATATTGCCCAAAGCAGTTTATAGATTCAATGCTATTCCCATTAAACTACCATTGACATTCTTCACAGAACTAGAAAAAAAAAAGATTTAAAAATTCATATGAAACCAAAAGAAAAGCCCAAATAGCCAAGACAATCCTAAGCAAAAAGAACAAAGCTGGAGGCAGCATGCTACCTGACTTCAAACTATACTACAGGGGTACAATAACCAAAACAGCATAGTAGAAGAACAAATACATAGACCAATGGAACAGAATAGAGAACCCAGAAATAAGACTACACACCTACAACTATCTAATCTTTAACAAATCTGAAAAAAAACAAGCAATAGGGAAAAAATCCCTATTTAATAAATTGTGCTGGGAGAACTAGCTAGTCACATGCAGAAAACTGAAAATGGACCCCTTCCTTGCACCATATTCAAAAACAAACTCAAGACGGATTAAAAACTTAAATTTAAAACTGAAAACTATAAAAATCCTAGAAGAAAACCTAGGTAATACCATTAAGGACATAGGCATGGGCGAAGATTTCATGATGAAATCACCAAAAGCGATTGCAACAAAAGCAACATTTGACAAATGGGATCTAATTAAACTAAAGAGCTTCTGCACAACAAAAGAAACTATCAACAGAGTAAACAGAAAACCTATGGAATGGTAGAAAATTTATCCAAACTATGCATCTGGCAAAGGTGTAATATCCAGCATCTATAAGAAACAAACAGGCTGGGCGCGGTGGCTCACACTTGTAATCCCAGCACTTTGGGAGGCCGAGGCGGGCGGATCACGAGGTCAGGAGATCGAGACCACGGTGAAACCCCGTCTCTACTAAAAATACAAAAAAAAAATTAGCCAGGCGTGGTGGCGGGCGCCTGTAGTCCCAGCTACTCGGAGGCTGAGGCAGGAGAATGGCGTGAACCCACGAGGTGGAGCTTGCAGTGAGCCGAGATTGCACCACTGCACTCCAGCCTGGGCGACAGAGCGAGACTCCATCTCAAAAAAAAGAAACAATCAAATTCATAAGAAAAACAAAACAACCCCATAAAAAAGTGAGCAAAGAACATGAACTGACACTTCCCAAAAGAAGATATACATGTAGCCAACAATCATATGAAACAAAGGTCAACATTACTGATCATTAGAGAAATGCAAATCAAAACCAAAATGAAATACGATCTCACACCAGTCAAAATGGCTATTATTAAAAAGGTCAAAAAACAATAGATGCTGGCAAAGTTGTGGAGAAAAAAATGGAATGCTTTTATACTGTTGGTGGGAGTATAAATTAGTTCAACCATTGTGGAAGACAGTGTGGTGCTTCCTCAAAGACCCACAGACAGAAATACCATTCGTTCCAGCAATCCCATTACTGGGTATATGCCCAAAGGAATATAAATTGTTCTGTTATAAAGACATATGCACGAATATGTTCATTGCAGCACTATTCACAATAGCAAAGACATGGAATTAACCTAAATGTCCATCAATGATAGACTGGATAAGGAAAATGTGGTACATATACACCATAGAATACTATGCAGCCATAAAAAGGAACAAGATCACATCCTTTGCAGGGACATGGATGGGGCTGGAGGTCATTATCCTTAACAAACTAATGCAGTAAGAGAAAACCAAATACCACATGTCCTCACTTATAAGTGGGAGCTAAATGATGAGAACACATGGACACATAGAGGGGAACAATACACACTGGGGACTACTAGAGGGCAGAGGTTGGGAGGAGGGAGAAAATCAGGAAAAATCATTAATGGGTACTAGGCTTAATACCTGGTGATGAAATAATCTGTACAACAAACCCCCATGACACATGTTTATCTGTGTAACTAACCTGCACATCCTGCACACGTACCCCTGATCTTAAAAGTTAAAAAAAAAAAAAAGAACAGCCAGGTAACATGATCTTTTTCTTTCTGTTTTTGATGGACAAGAGAAAGATGAACAAAGATGATTAAAAGAGTGAGGGTACCACAATGCAACTTAAGGCCTTTACCCAATGGAGAAAGAAGGGAGAAAGGGCATTAACATTTATTTTGTGGCTGCTCCCTACTATGAACTTCACCGGCATGTATATCCTCATTGGAGGGTTGTAAAGTGGGTTCACCATGCACTAGTTCCCAACTTGTCTGAGTCAGTGAGACAGAACACATTCATACACAAGTGACAAGAAGCAGGTTCATTACTTGCAGATAGACAGCAAGGGATGACAGAAGCCTAGCATTTACTGTGACCTGGTCCCCCCAAGCTTAGAAAAGCTGCCTGGGGTGGGTGGAGTCTTATCTTCACATGGCACACTTGCACCACAACTGAGGAACCCCAAACGGCAGCCTGTCCCGGATTATATACCTCTGGGTAATATGACACACTGGGCGAAGGTGTTGAAGAGCATCCTGTTCTCCAGCGAGGACTTAACAGAGCCTAGGCTGTTCCAGTCAATTCCCCCTTATCTCAGGATGTTGCATTGCCAGCACATTCTACGGTTATATTTGAGAACTACAAATGAGACAGGTGTAGGGGAGAAACTAAGTCAGCTCAAGGCCACCCAGAGAATTGTCCCGCAAGGGTCACCTCATCCTTTGAATTCAGACAGAATTGACTCAAACTTCCTCTTTTGGGCTCTGTGGGGAATCCAATCCCTCTCTAAGATTTCTGTGAATTCCTTCAGCCCTAGATTCTCGTAGGAACACCTTTACTCAAATGCCCTGTGTCTTCTGGGTTTCACTCACATCCCACTCCATTTGTTTCTCCCTCAAACATGGAGCACATTGTTTTTCTTTGACTTCTCCAAATTTTATTTATCTATTAATTTATGTATCATTCTTTCTCGTGCCTTCCTCTCTTTCTTTCTTCTCTTCCTTCTTTCCGTTTGTCTTCCAGTCTTCCAAACAAACATTTGTTGGGCATTTACCATGTACTCAGCAACTATGCTAGGCACTGAGGACAGACTGATGAGTGAACTCAGACATGCTGTCATGCAGCTTACAGTAGAAAAGATGGATAGGAGTCAAATAATGATGCAACTTGATACAGAATCATAGAGTCATAAGAACAAAAGAGCTGTCCATAAGGCTGGAGAGCACCTTACAGCCTGGTGGGTCAGAGAAGACCTCCCTGGGTCAATGACATATCCTTGAATTCTAAGGGATAGATAGAAATTGACTCAGCAAAGAGAAAGCAGAAGAGAATACCAGGCAGAGGGAATCGCATATCCTAAGGCCCTGTGGCAGAGGGAGCCAAGGAAGCCAAAGAGTGCCATGTGAGCAGTATATGCAGAAAGAGGGCAGGTGCCATGAGAGACAGGGGAGGAGCTGTAGGTGGGCTATGGCATGCAGGTCAAGGCAAACATGTGGTCTTTAAGCTGAGAGCAGAGCAAAGACAGCAAGGAATTTCAGGTGTTGGTGGGAGGGAGAGTCTAGGGTGGATTAAGGAGTGATGAAAGGCATGGCTATAATTTTCAAGAAAAAAAAGGTAGCTGGGTGCGGTGGCTCACGCCTGTAATCCCAGCACTTTGGGAGGCCAAGGCGGGCAGATCACGAGGTTAGGAGATAGAGACCGCGGTGAAACCCTGTCTCTACAAAAATACAAAAAATCAGCGGGGCGTGGTGGCAGGCGCCTGTAGTCCCAGCTACTTAGGAGGCTGAGGCAAGAGAATGGCATGAACCTGGGAGGCAGAGCTTGCAATGAGCCGCGATTGCGCCACTGCGCTCCAGCCTGGGCAACAGAGCCAGACCCCGTCTCAAAAAAAAAAAAAAAAAGTAAAGAAAAGGTACATGTACAAATCAATGAGTATTTGAGTATTGCAAATGTAATTACCAGTATAACCAATACCCAAATAAGATACAGAATAGTTCATCTCCTCAGAAAGTTCTGTCAATCCTTTCCAGTCAACCTCCAACACCCCCACCCACAATTACCACTGTTTTTATTTTTCTCACCATAAAATAGTTTTGCCTATTCTTAGAGTACAGTGGAATCATATGGCATACATTGTTTCATATACCATGGCTGCAGTGTGAACAGAAGATTGTAGAGAAACAATAGTGGATGTGAAGTGGCCCAGAGACAGATAAAGACCATTCAGACAACCATAGTGATGGTGGAGATGGAAAGAAAGTGCATGGATTGAGGAGGGAGCTATTTCTCTCTTTTTCTTTTTTTTTTTTTTTTTTTTGAAATGGAGGTTTGCTCTTGTCACCTAGGCTGGAGTGCAGTGACGCAGTCTCGGCTCACTGCAACCTCCACCCTCCTGGGATCAGGCAATTCTCCTGCCTCAGCCTCCTGAGTAGCTAGGATTACAGGCACCCACCACCATGTCCAGCTAATTTCTTGTATTTTTTGGTAGAGATGGAGTTTCACCATGTTGGCCAGGCTGGTCTCAAACTCCTGACTTCACGTGATCCACCCACCTCGGCCTCCCAAAGTGCTGGGATTACAGGTGTGAGCCATTGCGCCTGGCCAGAGGGAGCTATTTCTAAGGTAAAATCAACAATGAAGGACTGGATGTAGAGCTTGAGAGAGAGAGAGGTGTCATGGGTAACATAGGCATTAGTGTGTTTAGCAGACTTTGAAAGTTTAGAAACTTGGAAAGTCCAATAGACCCAAAAACTTAAAATTGTGCATAAGAATGGTGGTTCCTTAAAATATTAAACATAGAGGCCAGGCACGGTGGCTCACGCCTGTAATCCCAGCACTTTGGGAGGCCAAGGCGGGTGGATCATTTGAGGTCAGGAGTTCGTAACCAACCTGGCCAATGTGGTGAAACCCCATTCTACTAAAAATACAAAAATTAGCGGGGCATGGTGGCGGGTGCCTGTAATCTCAGCTACCCGGGAGGCTGAGGCAAGAAAATCGCTTGAACCCCAGAGGCAGAGGTTGCAGTGAGCTGAGATCGAGCCACTGCACTCCAGGCTGGGCAATAGAGTGAGACTCCGTCTCAAAAAAAAAAGAAAAAAGAAAACATAGAATCACCATTTGATCCAGAAATTTCACTTCTGGGTATAGACCCCAAACTACTGAAAGCGGGAATGTGAACAGATTTTGTACACCCATGTTCGTAGTAGCATTATTGACAATAGCCAAAAGGAGAAGGCAAGCCAAATGTCCATCGACAGTTGAATGGAAGAATGGATATACAAAATGTTGTATATACATACAATGGAATATTATTCAGCTTTAAAAAGGAATGCAATTCTGGCATATGCTACAGCATGAGGGAACCTTGAGGACATTATGCTAAGGGAAATAAGCCTGTCACAAAAGGACAAATATTGTAGGATTCCACTTATATCTTGGCACCTAGAACAGTGAAATTCTTAGAGAGAGAACATCGAATAGTGATTACCAGGCGCTAGAGGGAGGCCAGGAATAGGGAGTTAGTGTTTAGTGTTCAGGTTTGGGTTGATAAAAAGAGTTCTAGAGCTATATTGTGGTGATGGTCACACAATAGTATGAATATACTAAATGTCTGTACATTTAAAAATGGTTAAGATGACGCCAGGTGTGGTGTCTCATGCCTGTAATCCCAGCAATTTGGGAGGCTGAGGAGGGAGGATTGCTTGAGTCTAGGAGTTCAAGGCCAGCCTGGGCAACAGAGCAAGACCCGCATCTCCACAAAAATTAAAAATAAATTAGTCAGGCAGGTGGCACGTGCCTATAGTCCCTGCTACTTGGCTAGACAGGAGAATCACTTGAGCCCAGGAGGTCAAGGCTGCAGTGAACCATCATTGTGTCACTGCACTCAGACTGGGTGACATAGAGTGAGACCCTGTCTCAAAAAAAAAAAAAAAAGTTAAGATGATAAATTTTATGTAATGTATATTTTGCCACAATAAAAAATCTATTCAAAAAATGTGATAATATCATTGAATATTCATTTTCAGTGTCAAATTTTTAAATATATTTTTAAAATCACACATAAGACAATCTTCTTAAAACGCACTAGGCATTTCTTCAATAGTCTGAAAGCTCCCCTGGTGGTTTTCCACAGGTGCCCACCCATCCACAGTCTCAGTCCCAACCACTGTCTCTGCATCCTCCCCCAACCATCTCTTCTCTGCTTCACCCCAAGTTTCTGTCAATCCAACTATTAATGTTTCTTCCATCTGCGGCCCTGGTTTCTAGTTCCACCTTACCTTCCATGAGCCATCCTAATGGGCTTCCAAAAAGTCCTACATTTTTGTTTAAGCTGGTTTCTGTTAGGTTTTCACACCAGGAAGCCAAAGAGTAAAGGACTTCATGTGTTTATAGTAAATGCAATGCAAAAAATATGACTATTGACATCAAACCTACCACTAATATCAATAAATGTACATAGGCTAAACGCACCCACTCAAAAAAACTGTTAACAAAATAAATACAACCCTATGTTTTTTCAAGAAACACATACAAAACTAAGTAATCAGAAAGATCAAATTAAAAAGTAAAAAAAATTAATTTTAAATGGCAAAGATAAAATGAAAACAGGTGTCATGGTCAAATATGCTATCATTTAGAACTAAAAGCACTAGACAAGATAAAGAAGGATACTTTATAATGCTAAAAGCTATAATGTATAATGCTGTTATTGTTGGGTTTTTTTTTTTTTTTTTTTTTTTTTTTTGAGACAGAGTCTCGCTGTCGCCCAGGCTGGAGTGCAGTGGCGCAATCTCGGCTCACTGCAGGCTCCACCCCCCGGGGGTTCACGCCGTTCTCCTGCCTCAGCCTCCCGAGTAGCTGGGACTACAGGCGCCCGCCACCTTGTCCAGCTAATTTTTTGTATTTTTAGTAGAGACGGGGTTTCACTGTGTTAGCCAGGATGGTCTCGATCTCCTGACCTCGTGATCCGCCGGCCTCGGCCTCCCAAAGTGCTGGGATTACAGACGTGAGCCACCGTGCCCGGCCTATTGTTGTTAATCTGTATGCACAAAATAATACAGCAACAACTTTTACAAAGTAGAAATTATAGAAGACAAAAGGAAAAATAGACAAACTCACACTAATAATAAGAGAATTTAAAATACCTCCCTCAGACAAATTAAGGGAGAAATACTTAGCAAGGATATAGAAAATCTAAATCAATCAAAAAATATATCTAACAACTATATATTCAAGCCTATATCCTGATAATCTCCTTCTCCGGTACATATAGATCAGTTATGAAAAGAGACCATATTTTTAGCTACAAAGAAAATCTAAATTAATTGCAAAAATAGAAATGTCAAAAGCTTATAACCACAATACAATGAAACTATAAATTACTGACAAACTGTTTGAAATAATGCCTTTTACCTGGAAATGTTTTAAAACTCTTTATTAAACAACTCGGGTCAAGGGAAATGCAAACTGAAATTGCAACATTTCTAGAAAACCCCAATAATGACAGTACTAGATACTAGTCACTAGTATCTAGAAATACAACTAAAGTAGTGCTTTTAGAGAAAAAAAATCTATATATCCTTAAATAACTATATCAATAAGGATAAAAATGAAAATAAGTTATTTAATACCCAACTCAACTAATTAGAGAAACGAAAATGAAACAAACCAGAAAAAGAAATAAGGAAAACATTCAAAAGAATAAAAGCAGAAATTATTAAACAAAAACTAATATATTTTTAATTTATCAATTAAAAAGAAGTAGGTGAAAATGTGAGTATACAAAATAAGAAATTTCAAAGAAGAAATATTCATGACAGGAAATTTTTAAATCATGAGAGATTAGTATGTACAAACCTATACAAATAATTTTTCAAAGATAAAGTGAGTAACTTCCTGGGAAAATATAATTTACCAAAACTGATCGCAAGACAGATATAAAGTCCAAATAGGACACTGTCACTGAGGAAATAAAGTCATCAAAGTGCGTCTCCAATGACCCCTAAAACAATCACCAGGTGCAAATGGTTTCACAGGAAAGTTCTAACTAAAGTTCTAAAGATCAGATTATTTGCAATGGTAATATTCTAGAGAATAAAGGATATACATGTAAAAATATTTTAATACCAAAACCTACAAATATTACACAGAAAAAGTCTAATCTCACTTAACAATAGGAATGTAAAAATGAATAAGTTTAGAGCTCTAAGTACATGAGGACTATAGATAATAACATTGGTCCAAATATAGGATTCATGCTAAGTGAATATATTTTAGCTACTTTTGCCTCAGGAAAGTGGGTAGCAATTTGAGATAACAGGTATGTTAATTTACTTTGCCATAGTAACCTTTTTACTATCTGTATGTATCCTATAACATCATATTGTATACCTCAAACATATACAATACAAATTTGTTTTTGCTTTCATTTTGTTTTGTTTTGTTTTGAGACAGGGTCTCACTCTGTCACCCAAGCTGGAGTGCAGTGGTGCAATCATGGCTCACTGCAGGCTCAACCTCCCAGGCTCAAGCAATCCTCCAACCTCTGCCTCCTGTAGCTGGGACCATAGGCACAAGCCACCATGCCCAGCTAATTTTTGTATATTTTATAAAGACGTGGTTTTGCCATGTTGCCCAGGCTGGTCTCAAACTCCTGAGCTCAAGCCAACCTCCCACCTCAGCCTTCCAAAGTGCTGGGACTACAGGCATGAGCCATTGTGCCTGGCCTAAAATTTATTTTTTTTAAATTTATTAAATAGAGTTTAATGCCAACAACAAAAACACATCATGACTAAGTATGATTCATTCCAGGAATGCAAGGAAGGTTCATATTAAGCAGTCTATTGGCCAGGCACGGTGGCTCATGCCTGTAATCCCAGCATTTTGGGAGACCGAGGCAGGTGGATCACTTGAGGTCAGGAGTTCAAGACCAGCGTTGCCAATATGGTGAAATTCTGTCTCTACTAAAACTACAAAAATTAGCCATGCGTGGTGGCAGGTGCCTCTAATCCGAGCTACTCGGGAGGCTGAGGCAAGAGAATGGCTTGAACCCGAGGCGGAGGTTGCAATGAGCCAAGATCATGCCACTGTACTCCAGCCTGGGCGATAGATCGAGACTCCATCTCAAAAAAAAAAAAAAAGAAGCCTATTAATATAAGTCCCCATAATAACAGAGTTGAAGAGAAAAATCACAGAATCATCTTCACAAGTAATAGGTAACTGTAGTGATGGGAACTTCTGGAATTTCTCTTATAGTTGCTTCTAGTTTCCCAGTGAAATAGGAAACAAGGTCATCAGCTGAGAGTGAGAAATCAGGAATGGGGAAAAACATGAAACATGAAATCGTTGTCTAAGAAACTGTTTATCTTAACTAAATTAAACTGTTTCAACTATAGAAGACTATTTCTACAATGCTCCTCTGAAGAAATGTTTTTCTAACTCCATGTTAGCCAAATCCATCCCTTTTCTCCAATTCAAATACATTATTTCTGTTCTGTCACTAACAGGACTTGAGGCCTTAAATCACAAAAAATGATTCCTATAGAGTTGGAACTCTATAGGAATATCCTATCAGTACCTTCCCCCTGGGCAGTCCCTAAACTCCCTCTCTGCTCCCAGTCTCACCTTCTTCCAGTTCATATTTCATGTTCAGGCATTCAATGTAAATTCACTAGCAATTAGTAAAACAAACTCATCTTTCAAGATGATATAGATGCCATCTCAATTCCACATCTAAGAATTTACCCTACAAATATATTGGCCCATATATTTAATGGTGTATGTACATGTATGCTCACTGCAGAATTATTTGCCTAGAAAACAACTAAAATGACCATCAACAAGGGACTGGATAGAAAACATTGTTACCAGCCTACAACGGAAAACTATGCATCCTTAAAAAGAAAGTTAGGTAGATCTAGGTATGCTGATTTGGAAAGCTGCCCAGGCTATATTATGAAGCATAGGGGAAATATATTTTAGAACCATATTAATAATACAATTCCATCTTTTTAAAGCTGTATATTACAAATAGGAATTCATCATTATCCAAGAAGTTGCATATCAGTTGCAAGGTTATGAAGAAGTAAAAAAAAAAAAAAAAAAAATTGTTCTGAGATGAGATCTTGCTATGTTGCCCAGGCTGGTCTTGAACTCCTGGGCTCAAAGAATTCTCCTGCCTCAGCCTCCTGAGTAGTTGGGACTAAAGGTATGGGCCATGATGTCTGGCTCCAAAAACCTTTATAATAAGAAAATATTATTATTACCCCAGGTGTACTGACTCACACCTGTTATCCTAGTGCTTTGAGAACCTGAGATGGGAGGATCGCTTGAGCCCAGGAGTTCAAGGTTACTGTAAGCTGTGAGCTGTGATCATCTCATTGCACTCCAGCGTGGGAGACAGAGTGAGACCCTGTCTAAAAAAAGAGGAAAAATTAAAATTAGTGCCCAAACACATCCCATGCCAGTCGCAGCTAAACACTTTAACCAATTTCTATCAACTCAATTAGCATCTTCCTCAGGTGGCCACCGGTCCACAGGAAACATTAAGGGATGTACTCCCCATCTCTGCATCATTTTCAGAAGCACTAGGTTTTTCTGATGCTCCTGTGCCACTATTTATAGGAGCAATCACTACAGCACCCTATAAATCAGGAAATTAGATCTCTTATTTGCCAAGTGACTTGTTTAAGGTCATATATCTAGTTAATGGCAAAGTTAAATCTTGATCATGCTCTTATTCCCAAAGGTTGTGCTGCTATTTATATCATTCAGCTGCCTCATCCTAGCCATCCTTCAGGGCTGCCCATCAGATGTCACTTACTCCATGAAGCTTTCCAGTATGCCCTTAGCAGGAAATGACATCTCCTTTCTCTGAACCACAACAGGACCTGAATCCCTCTTGTGGACTTTGTTGCTACCTGCTTTGCTTGAACTGCTGATATAAGGACATATTCTCCAAGTTCTCTTTGAGGAAAGTGCATTCATTAACTATGTTTGTGTAATAGCCAGGGTCACGATTGGGGTGAGGCAAATGGGGGGCCTGGAGTGCAAAATTTAATGAGGACTTCACTCTCAGAGTCACACATGTACAGGGTTATTTGTCTCATCTTAGTTCCAACCCTGATAACATTTGATAGAAATAAAAGTCTATCATATTCTGTAATATAGTGTCCTGTACTGTAATAATCAGAACAGCTTTAGATGGGTGGGTGAACCACCCAAGGTCAGCCAGCTAGCCATTGATGACACAGAGATCCCTATGCTTGTAGACTTCCAACTTATAACATGGCATAGAGCATCGCACTGGGTTCCTGGGGAAGACTAGAAGGGGAGGGAGATTGGAAAGATGGTGAGACGGCTGGGCGCAGTGGCTTACCCCTGTAATCCCAGCACTTTGGGAGACCGAGGCAGGTGGATCACCTGAGGTCAAGAGATCGAGACCATCCTGGCCAACGTGGTGAAACCCTGTCTCTGTTAAAAATACAAAAATTTGCTGGGCGTGGTGGCGTGTGCCTGTAATCCCAGCTACTCAGGAGGCTGAGGCAGGAGAGTCGCTTGAACCCAGGAGGCAGAGGTTGCAGTGAGCTGAGATCACACCACTGCACTCCAGCCTAGCAACAGAGCGAGACTCTGTCTCAAAAAAAAGAAAGATGGTGAGACATGTGTGCCACCTCAAAATGCTCACATACAAGGAGCCCTGGACAGCAGCTACTAAGTTCCAAAGTTGATTGCAGATGAGAGGCAATCTCCCTTTGCCAAATTCCATTTTCTGTCATTTCCAAAACAGTGATTTATTAAATAAATCATGAAATAATTTAAAATTAGATAACAAAGTAAAAAGAAATTGGATAGATAAAATTAGGCTATTTATCATTTTGTTTTAGGGTCTGAAGCACTTCCTTCCATTTGTATTCACAATTGAATGTGCTCATTGCTAGGCTGAGTTGGCTAGTAGATGAATGAGGCCAACCAGCCAGCTCCCAACATACTCCTCTGGGCCATCTAGAGGGTCCTGGTGCTCAGGCTCCATTCTAACCATCTGCCAAATCACTCCTTAGAGATGGGGAGTGGGGAATTGAGTTAGGCCTCTGTTTGCAATAATGGAAATAAGAACTGAGGATTCCACACGGGCACAAAGAGGGGAACGACAGACACTGGGGCCTATTCAAGAGTGGAGGGTGGGAGGAGGGAGAGGATCTGAAAAAATAACTATAACCAGGTACTACGTTTAGTTCCTGGGTGACGAAATAATCTGTACAACAAACGCCCACAACACAGATTTACCGATATAACAAACCTGCACGTGTATCCCTGAACCTAAAATAAAAATTAAAAGAATAAGAAAATTTAAAAAAAAAAAAAAAAAAGAACTAAGGGTTCCATCGACTTGTGGCTGAACTGTTCTTAGATTGCAAAGAAGCCTCTGAAACCAAGCCACTCTCTATGCCCCCAGGTGGATGCATGATCCAAAAGTCACTCTCCCCGGACTTGATATTGCTGAGAACAGCAGCCAAACCAGGCGAGTCAGTACGGAACAGCATCCAGGGATGACGCCCATATTTATTCTACCAAGATAGGCCGAATCAGGAGCCTCCTTTAAGTCAGCTTGATCTGTCCCGAACTGCTGGCCTTCCTTATCTGTGCCTGTGACATCTTCCAACCAATCAGCAGACGCATGCATAACGTACCCTGTCTCATAGCTTCTCTACAAAGGTGGGTGAGATACGGTGTCTCACTCTTATTCCTCCCCTAACCTGACAGTCTCTGGGGTAACTGGAGCAAACACAGCAAAAATTCATTGGTTAAAAAAGACTTTCAAGTTGATAAGTCAATTTAAAGAAAGCAAGAAATTCTTAATCCTTTTTGGCTGACGTGCAATCATCAAATCACGTTATCACAGACCTCTGTTCCTTAGCGTTTTTTATGTTTAAACTGTCCTTAGTCTTCTCAAGAAGACTAAAGACCATTACACACTATATCATAATTAATCGCTGATAAACAAATAAACTAAGGACCTACTAAGCACCTACCCTGGATAAAGCACAGGGTTAGACATGGAGGTAGAAAAACAAAGAAGATACCAGCTCTCCTGAGAGCTCTGGATAAAGAACTCACTTGCGGTAGAATTAATAGGAAACAAAGTCCTGGGAGGGATGAGGCTGACGAAATGACAGACCTGTAGCACTGGGAGCTGGGAGCGAGGTTCGAGGAGGCCGGTCCACTGTGTCTAGTCCTTTCACTGTTTTTGAACAGGTGGTTCATTCTGCTTGAAATGGCTTTTTCCTCGTTTTCCATCTGGTGAGGTACCTCTCATCCTTCTAGCCAGTTCTGGTCAATCAGAGGATAGCATTTGGGGCAGGTGCACCTTGTGATGAATGGAAGCCCCACGTGTAGGATAGTTTGGCCAGCATTTACCCATTTCCCTTATTTCCCTTTCCCAAGGTTATCTGCCAAAAAAAAAAAGCACTGGGTCTTTCAGTTTCACTGAATTCATCTGGGCTGCCCCTAATGCAAAGCTATGTCAGGGAAGTCAAACTGCCTACATGTAAGAATTAGGACCATCTCAAGACCAAATTCCTGAAATCTCAACTTTAAGCCTGACTGGTTAGAAGATGCATCTTCGAATTTACACCTGCTCCTTATTATGTTCCTGATCGTTTCTCTACCCAGAGCAGCTGTAGCTTCCCCTAAGGGCGGCCCTGCCTGTGGCCCTGTGAATAAACACGTCTCTCCAGACCAAAGGAGTCATAGGGGCCTTTGTAATCCCAGCTCATGAGTTGTATACACTTACTTAAATGGGCTTGATGCTGTTGATAGTGCTGTTTCTGAAAAGAGAGCTGACATAGGGAGAGAAATTCCAAGCTTTACCTGTTTCTTTAGCAGCTTTATTGCGATATAATTCAGATACCATATAATTAAGTAGTTTAAATTGCACAATTCAATGGTTTTAGTATATTCACAGAGTTGTGCAACTATCACCACAAGCAGTTTTAGATCACTTTCACCATTCTAAAAAGAAACATCATACCCATAGCAGGCACTCCCCATTTTCCCCCAACCACCCTGCCCCAAACAAGACACTGCACTTTCTGTCTCTATAGATGTGCCTATTCCGGACATTTCATATCACTGAAATCATACAGTATATGACCTTCTGTGTCTGTTTCTTTCACTTGGGATACTGCTTTCAAGGTTCATCCATGTCATAGCATATATCAGTACTTTATTTTTATGGCTATGTAATATTCCATTGTATGGATAGGCAACATTTTGTCTTCATTCATCAGTTAATGGACATTTGGAATGTTTCTAAATTTTGGCTATTTACATTCAACATATTTGGCTGTATGTTCAAGGTTTTCTGTGGTTGTGCATTTTCATAGCTCTTATTTGCTGGATCACATGGTAACTCTGTATTTAACATTTTGAGGAACCCCCAGACTGTTTTTGTAAAGTGGCTACATGATTTTCCATCACCACCAGCAATGTATGAGGCCTCCAATTTCTACCACATCCTCATCAACAATTGTTATCATCTGTGTTTTTTATTTTAGCCATACTAGTGGTTGTGAAGTGGTATCTCATTGTAGTTTTTATTTGCATTTCCCTAATGACTAGTGGGTTGAGCATCTTTTCATGTGCTTTTTGGCCATTTTTGTATCTTTTTGTTTGTTTGTTTGAGACAGGGTTTCACTCCCATTACCCAGGCTGGAGTGTAGTGGCGCAATCTTGGCTCACTGCAACCTCTGCCTCTCAGGTTCAAGTGATTCAAGCCTTCCGAGTAGCTGGGATTACAGGCACCTGCCACCTCACCCAGCTATTTTTGTATTTTTAGTGGAGACAGGGTTTCACTGTCAAGGCTGGTCTTGAACTCTTGACCTCAAGTGATCCGCCCACCTTTCCTCCCAAAGTGCTGGGATTACAGGTGTGAGCCACCACGCCTGGCCCATTGTTGTATCTTATTTGGAGAAATGCCTATTTAGATCGTTTGCCTATTTTAATTGGGTTGTCTTTTTACTATTGGGTTGTAAGTGTTCTGAATACCAGCCCCTTATCAGGTTGCAAATATTTTCTTCCTTCCCATGGGTTCTCTTTTCACTCTCTTGACGACATCCTCTGAAACACAAAAATTTTTAATGTTGACAAGGTCCAATATATCTATTTTTTTCTTTTGCCACATTTGCTTTTTTTCTTTTTTTTTTAAAGACGGAGTTTTGCTCTTGTTGCCCAGGCTGAACTGCAGTGGTGCAATCTCGGCTCACTGCAACCTTTGCCTCCTGGGTTCAAGCAATTATCCTGCCTCAGCCTCCCAAGTAGCTAGGATTATAGGCACCTGCCACCATGCCCAGCTAATTTTTGTATTTAGTAGAGACGGGTTTCACCATTTTGGCCAGGCTAGTCTTGAACTCCTGACCTCAGGTGATCCACCCACCTCGGCCTCCCAAAGTGCTGGGAACACAGGCGTGTGCCACCACGCCCGGCTCCCACATTTGCTTTTAATTTTATATTTAATAAACTATTTCCTAACCCAAGATCATGAAGATTTACTCCTATGTTTTCCTATAAGATTTTGTAATTCTATCTTTGACATTTAGGTCTTTGATTCCTTTCAAGTTAATTTTTGCACATGCTGTGAGGCAGGGGTCCAGCTTCACTCTTTTGCATATGGATATTCAGTTGTCCCAGCATAGTTTGTTGAAAAGAATATTTTTTTCCACACTTAAGTATCTTAGTACCTTTGTCAAAAATCAATTGACCACAAATGTGAAGGTTTATTTCTGAAGTCTCAATTCTACACCATTGACTTATATGTTTATCCCTGTGCTAATACCACACTATTTTGATTACTACAGCTCTGTGGTGAATTTTTTTATTTTTATTTTTTATTTTTTCAGTAGAGATGAAGTCTTGCTATGTTGCCCAGGCTGGTCTCAAACTTCTAGGCTCAAGCAATCCTCTCAACTCGGCCTCCCAAAGTGTTGGGATTACAAGCGTGAGCCACTGCACCCACTCTTATGGTAAATTTTGAAGTTGAGAAGGCTGAGTTCTTCAATAATTTTTTTGGCTATTCTGGGTTCTTTGTATTTCTATATGAATTTTAGGATCTGCTTGTCAATTTCTGCAAAAATGGCAGCTGAAACCTTCATAAGGGTCGCCCTTTTGTACTTTTTACATATCCTTGTTTTGCTTCATTTGGTTTCAGTGATGGGATTTTGATTTATGGACACCTTGATCAAATTTACTCCATTGAACTAGAGCCGTTATGTTGTTTGTTTCTTTGATGCCAACTGATGCCTTAAAGTCTATAAAGTGCTCTGAGAGCCAATGAGCCAAACCAGCCTGTCCTTCCCTTTGACACCCCATCAGCCCACAGACTATAGCTCCTAAGGGTGAGAGGTCTGAAGCAGTGACAAAAAAAATCCTCTTCTTTCCCCCATTCCAAATATTTTTATAAACCAGAAACCGTATGGTTATTGTAATCAATGTTTTGAGGCCAGGCATGGATATAAATCATCCCTTCCATTAAATTGTATTTGTTTGGATGTGCTACCCATCTCTCTCTCTCCCCATCCTCTCTCTCTCTCTCTTTCTCTCTCTCTCTCTCTCACACACACACACACACACACATACAGAGAGAGAGAGAGAGAGACAGGCATTTCCAGTTTGTCTTGCACAGATTTTTAACGTCTAGATAAGTTCAATCATATCAAGAAAAGTGCTTTTTCTTTCATTTGATAATAGTTTTCATGAGAGGCCTGGCAAAGCTGAATGCTCAGCTGTGGGGCTTCTTTTAAAAGAAAAAATTGGCTTCTAATAGTACGTACATGATAATAAACAAGATGTATATATATATATACTTTCTTTTTTATTTTTTTGGAGACAGCATCTCACTTTGTAGCTCAGGCTGGAGTGCAGTGGCGCATTCATAGCTCACTGACACCTCAACTCCTGGGCTCAAGCAATCCTCCTGTCTCAGCCTCCTGGGTAGCTGGGACTACGGGTGCATGCCACCATGCCTAGCCTAATTCAAAAAAAAAATTTTTTTGTAGAGATGAAGTCTCCCCATCTTGCCCGGGCTGGTCTCAAACTCCTGGGTTGAAGGGATCCTCCTGCCTCAGCCTCCCAAAGTGCTGGAACTAGAGGCATGAGCCACCACACCTGGCCAGAATAATATTATATAGACCAAATTTGCATATTCCAATTAGCATCACTTAACTTCTCTCCCCCCAGCAAAAACATAGTAGAGGATGCCTTAGTCTGATTAAATTTAAATATTCACATAGACCTCAGCTGTCCCTTGGTGTTTGAATAGCGAGTATATTTGGCCAGATGTGATGGCTCATGCCTGTAATCCCAGAACTTTGGGAGGCCAAGGCAGGAGGATTGCTTGAGCCAAGGAGTTCAAGACCAGCCTGGGCAATATAGCGAGACCATCTCTATAAAAAATAAAAATAAAAAATAGCTAGTATATCCAATTACATCAGATAGAAAACCATTCTCACCTCCGTGTTCTAAAAATGGACTAACTTTGCCTTAAATAAATTTTTTCTTCATCATGAACTTTAAGTGGAGGCTGACTCTATGAATCAGAATGCATAGCTGAAATTCAGGTTCCACCATGTACTAAATGCATTTTTGTGAATTCATCCTTTGGGGACCAGACCTATGCTTTGCATATTCCATACATAGTAATCAGGTAAAATTAATCATACATTGCTGAGCTTGCAAACTGTTATCTTTACAGGGTCCCTTGTGGTGCTGGAGAGCAGAGAACCTAGAAGTAGGAAAGTAAATGAAATACAGCAACTTACACAAATGATGTTTCATAAGCCGTTGTATGAGGAAAATGTTAGTTACTACTATGATCGTGATGATTAGCATTATCAGAGTAGAAATCAGGAGGCCCTGATTCTACTCTCTAGCACAGTTCTGTCTTTGTTAGTTTTCTGATGTTGGAGGTCCTTGGCCAGATGTGATGGAAGCTGGGCTTTTGTCCCATGGTACCCAATGAGCAGAGCAGGATTTCTATTTTTATTATTGTTTTTTCAACTTTTATTTTACATTCCAGGGTACGTGGGCAGGATGTGCAGGTTTGTTACATAGGTAAACTTGTGTCATGGTGGTTTGCTGCACAGATCAACCCATCATCTAGGTATTAAGCCCAGCATCCATGAGCTATTCTTCCTGATGCTCTCTCCTCACCCTAACCCTGACAGTCCCCAGTGGGTGTTGTTCCCCGTGATGTGTCCATGGATTCTCATCGATCGGCTCCCACTCATAAGTGAGAACATGCAGCGTTTGATTTTCTGTTCCTGTGTTAGTTTGCTGATAACAGCTTCCAGCTCTAACCATGTCCCTGCAAAGGACATGATTTTGTTCCTTTCTATGGCTGCACAGTATTCCACGGTGTATGTGGTACAGAGCAGGATTTCTAACCCACAAGAAGGGATTGAAAGAGGCTTTCTCTTTTCTGAGTTGAAGACCACAGGCCTCTCATATTGGGATTAATCTTTGGAGCTTGACTCCAAACTCCCAGACTCTCCATCTCTTCAACCTTTTTCCCCTCCTGCCCTGCCACACTCTACCCACTGCAATAAGAAAAGCTGAGCCCACACACAAAGAACCTGAGCTTTGGAAATACAGTTCATTAATGGCAGGTGTGTGGAAACCTACGCGGAGAAAGTGGAGGAGACACAGTCCCTGCTATCTTATGCAGCAAACTAGGATTTCTGATGCAAGACATGCAGTAAGGTAACGAGTGAATAGTCCTACATAGCCCCGGTTTGGAGTCAGGGAAGAACACTACATGCGTCCGACTGTACAAAGAGATTCCCACGCTCAGTTCCCTAGGCTGCTAGACATGAATTGTCTCTGTGCAGCTGCTGAGAAGATGGAAGAATAGGTGTCCTCTTTGGCCAACTGATGCTGCCATGAGTGCACAGCCCACTGGAGTCATTAAGGCCATCTAAAACTAAGTGGCCATATAAAAGTCATTAAGGCCATATGAAACTATACTCCTTGTTCACAATCCCACCAGATACAGAAAGACGGGAAGAGGAGTCTAGTCCTTTCTACTCGTTCCCAAGTCCTCTTCCACCAAGGCAGGTTATCACAGAAATATTCCAGGATCTGGAATGAGACACTTGGATTTGAGTCCCAGTTCTTCCACTCACAGACCATGTGACTTTGATTGACTTTGATTGGCCCTTTTGACCTTTTTTTTTTTCTTTGAGACGGAGTCTCGCTCTGTCGCCAAGCTGTGCAGTGGTGCGATCTTGGCTCATGGCAACCTCTGCCTCCTGGGTTCAAGTGATTCTCCTGCCTCAGCCTCCCAACCCCTGGGATTACAGGCCCCCGCCATGGCGCCCAGCTAATTTTTGTGTTTTTTAGTAGAGACAGGGTTTCACCATCTTGGCTAGTCTCAAACTTCTGACTGCATAATCCACCCACCTCAGCCTCCCAAAGTGCTAGGATTACAGGCGTGAGCCACTGTGCCCGACCTCTTTTTACTTTTCTAAGTCTTGGTCTCTCCATGTGTAAAATGGGGGTCCCCTGAACTACCAACCTCACAAGGTCTTGCTGAGAATCAAATGAGATAATGGATGGAAAACTCCTTTGAACCAAAATGTACCATGTATGTTGTGATTTTTCTACGTTCCTCACTAGTTTGAGCTAATAAGCACGTAACTGTGGCCACCAGAAAAAAAAAAAAAAGGTCACTGCAAGTAGCAGTTTTCTCTCCCGGTGAGGACAGTTCAGTAAAGGCAATATCTTACTGTAAGGTACAGGTAAAGCTGAACTCTAGATCTAAATATGAGCGTATCTGTGCCACCAACACCCTTTTACAGAAAGAACAAGGCCAACATTTTATTCTCCCTATTGCAAGGCTGTTGACTGTCCCAGACACCGAAGGGGAGACTGTGACATGGCGGCCATGAGCATTCATCTCACAGATCTCCAACTACAAGGAGAACAACTGACCAAGGACTCTGGCTGCCTTTGAAATATATTATCATGTTTGAGCCCAGGTAAACCTTCCCAAAGCCACTTCCAGCCACTGACTAAGCGCAGCAGGGCTACTAAGGTGAGCCCTCCAATGGCTAATTGTAGCTCTAGGACTCCGCAACAGCTTTGCCAAATTTTTCTTAGACTGCGTAGCAGTCTAGAAGGCTTCTACCTATCTTTTCTTTCCACAGTCCTTCACTCAGTACAGACATTCTTCATGCAAAGAAAGAGGCCTGTTCATAGTGCACACAGGGGGCCAACTTCATATGAATCACGTGGTGTGAATGGTATGGACTGAGGCCCCTTGACAACCACATGTTCTGTAGCTCTGTGTTTCTATTGCCAAAGGAGGCATTGGTCAAGAAAAGGCAAAAGGGAGAAAATAAGGAGGAAAAGACTTTTTAGTTTTAAGGAATAACTATTTTTGAAAAACAGAGCTTGACAGAAACATTAGTTGAGGAGTAATCCTAAGACAGCATTGACTGTCATAGGAAGCAGGGAGGCCCCTGTTCCTGAAAGTGCTGAGTCAGAGGATTGAGGCTATTTTGCAGGGATTTCATGATATGATATGCAGGGGGTCCTGAACTTGATCAATCTGTAAGGTCTGTGACTCTAGAAGTCATTCAATTCAATACAAACATGGGTCTGGATAATTCCAGTACTTTAGAGTTGAAATGATCCTGAGTTCCTGCCTCTAAATGACAAATGTACGTATATGAAAGTGACCAGTGGACATCAACTCTTACTTGCTTCTGTTCTAGACCTTGAAAGAAACTCCAGGTGGCCAGCTAGACCCCAGTGCCACCCTTCCCAGGATATTAGCACCCTCGGTGGGTGTGGGATCCGACACCAGCCTCCTTGATGAGAAACACTGCGCACTGGGCTGCCTCCAGAGCCCTTGACTGCTCACGCCCCACGAGTACCACCTGTACTTGAGGACAAGGCCGTCACTTGCTAGCAATCAGCAGAGGGTTGTCACAAAGCCAGGAGCAGGAATACACCAGGGCAGTACGGCGACCCCAGGTACACACAACCACAAAAGGCTGGTATCCCATCTCCACTGGGAATTGAGAAGATTCACCAGGTTCCTGGGGCTGTGCTTGAGGGGAAATGGTAGGTAAGGACGAGATCCCTGCTCACAGTGAAAACTTGTGTCCATAGGAGAAGAGTAAACTTTGTCCTGGGTGGCTTGTTCTTGGCCACCTGCCATTCTAGGAAGATTCATCCACACTCCTCCAATTTCCCACCGCTCTGCCCTCGGCCTGCTGTGGGTCAGCTCCAGCCTCCAACACTCCATGACTTTGTTCTCATCAAGATCACCAGTGACCTCCAGATTGCCAGATCCAAAGCCCACTTTTCCAGGCCTCATCATACTTGCCCTCCTGGCAGCATCCAGCAGTGTTGGCCACTCCCATCTGCCTCCTTACTGGTTTTCTCTCAAGCCTTCTTTTGTCTTTAATCCCTGCACGTCACTCCTTCAACAAATATTTATTGAGCATTTACCATGGGCTAGCTACTGACCTAGGCACTGGGAACACAGCGGTAAGAAAAAGCAGACATGATTCCAATCCTTATGGAATCTACACTCTAGCAGAAAAGTCGTATGCTCTTCAAATAACACACACACAAATGCCGAATGGCAATCAGACTCTGTGAAATAGGTAAAACACTAAATATTCCACAGAGAATTGAGCAGGTACAAGAAGAGGGAAAAAAAAGTTAGGATTTTTAGCTTTTAAAAAAATCACTACATATAGATATAGAAGGTACAATAAATTTTATGCCTGTTCATGGTAATCTATGTACTGAGATACATAGCTTTAACAACTCAAGCTCACTCACAATTCAGTCTGACTTTCACAAACTAATTTCATATCACTGTATATATAGAACAAGGCAAATATACCAATCCTTTATTGAACAACTGTGCTAAGCTTTGCATATGTTATTTAAGTAGTGCTAGATTTTATAAAAATCGGCTTTTCTAATCCTTTCAACAACCCATAGGAAAGTATAATTATCTCCATTTTACAGGTGAGAAAACTGAAATTCAGAGAGTTTACCAAGCTGGCACATGGTAGGCTCTGAAAATAGACCCAGAACTTCCTTTTGACCAAAAAAAAAAGAAATTTACAACCAAAATATCCAATCTTGCATACGCAAATGAAGCTTGCTCCATTCAAATATGTGCTCTAGAGACCACAAAATAGTTTTCCCTAGAAACAGCTTTGCGAACCTGAAGCACAATCTTCTGAATGTTCTCATTGCAGTCAAGGCTTTGTCCTCGAAGAATGGAGTTGATTTTCAATAGTCATTTGGAGCATAGGCTGGTTGTACTGGGAGGGGGAGGTCAGTGGGTCATAGAGAACACCTGTCCTCTCATCTGGCCAGCCACTCTCTGTCTGTGATGGAATGGGCTCTCCCCAGCCCAAACACAAGTACCTCTTCTGACTCCTGAGTTCAAGGTGGCCACTCATGCTACCTCATGCTTCTGTCCAGTGTGTCTGGCCCCAAAAGTGGATATATGATCCAAGTAAGGCAAATCAGAAAACCTCTGTTAGATTTAGCACATCAATGTTGGAAAAAAGGTCTCTCTTCTTTTTGGGTTGTATATCAATTTCCCATTGCTGCTATGACAAATTCCAACAAACTTCATGGCTTGAAATAACTTGAATTTATTCTATTATAGTTCCGAAGGCCAGAAATCTGAAATCAGTTTCAGCAGGCTAAATTCAAGGTGTCAGCAGGGCTGGTTCCTTCTAAAGGCTCTGGAGGAGGATCTTTTTCCTCGCTTTTTCTAGCTTCTAGAGGCTTCCCACATTCTTTGGCTTGTGGCCCGTTACTCCGTCTTCAAAGGGCATTACTCCAAGTTCTGCTTCATTGTTCCCTCTCCTTCTTCCACCTTCAACTTTCTTTTTTCTTTTTTTTTTTTTAATTGAGACAAAGTCTTGCTCTGTCACCCAGGCTGGAGTGCAATGGCATGATCTCAGCTCACTGCAACCTCTGCCTCCCAGGTTTAAGCAATTCTTCTGTCTCTGCCTCCCAAGTAGCTGGGACTACAGGTGCACACCACCACGCCCAGATATTTTCTTTTGTATTTTAGTAGAGACGGGGTTTCATTGTGTTGCCCAGGCTGGTCTTGAACTCCTGAGCTCAGGCAATCCACCCACCTCAGCCTCCCAAAGTGCTAGGATTTCAGTCGTGAGCCATCGCACACAGCCAACTTTCTTACCCACCTCTTATAAGGACGACATTGGACCCACCCCGCTGATAATCCAGGATAATATTTCCATCTCAAGATTCTTAATCACATCTGCAAAGTTTCTTTTGCCAGGTAATGGAACATAGTCACAGGTTCCAGAGATTAGGACATGGACATCTTTTGGAGGCCATTATTCTGGCTAACATAGACTGCAGGTTTTGGGGCTGCCAGTGACTATGACAGCCATGTTAAGAAGGCTTGACTGTAGGGTATGGGGTGACTAGAAAGAAAAAAAAGTAAGAGAGAGGGAGAGAGCAAGAGAGAGAGAGATGACAGCACCTTTGAACTTCTAGATTCCAGTTGTCCCTGAGAGAACGACAGAGCGGGAATTCTGGGCTGCAACATGGAGAAAGCATGGCTAAGAGATGGAGAGAGATGTGTTTATGGCCTTTAACCCAGTTTTGCCCACAGCCAACTGCACTCTCAGATATCCAGTTGCGTTTTGTCACAAGGAATTAAAAGTGAAAAACTACCACGCTTTAGTCAAGAGGGAAGTGTGACTACTAAGAATAGATACTGATTTTCTTTTAGTGAAAAGTAACTGACCCTAAAGCTGCTCCTCAAAGAAAAGTACTAGGGTGAGGAATAAAATAAGTACATAGGTTTTGGGAAAGGCAACTGGCATCTCCGGGTAACTGTAAGAAAACAGTACTCATTTGGAAAGCTATATATACTTGTAATGTTTCAAATAATTTAATATTTTATAGAACAGATACTCATTGTTTCTTCTCCTACCCTTTAATTCATCCTTAGAAAATGCATCCATGATTTACTCTCAAAGAACCACACAATAAGATCACTGTTGATTGGGTCAGGGGCTGATACCCAACCTAACCTGAACCGGTTAAATTCTCTCTAGACATTTGAAATTGGAACTCAGAGATACTAGTTATAATTAAATGGTGCTTAACCAGAGATTCAGAGAAAGCTGGCCTATACAGAAAGGAACCATGTGAATACACAGAGAAACAAAGGTGGGAGGCCAGGGAGAGAGAAAGAGAAAGCAAGCAAATATTAAAAAAATAATAATAATAACATTTGGGAAATCTGGGTGAAGTGTATCTTGGAATTCTTGGTATTATTCATGCAACTTTTCTCTAAGTCTGAAATTACATTTAATTTATTTATTTATTTATTTATTTATTTATTTATTTATTTTTTTGAGACAGAGTCTCACTCTGTTGCCCAGGCTGGAGTGCAGTGGTACAATCTCAGCTCATTGCAACCTCCACCTTTCGGTTTCAAGTGATTCTCCTGCCTCAGCCTCCTGAGTAGCTGGGATTACAGGAGCATGCCACCACGCCTAGCTAATTTTTGTATTTTTAGTATAGACAGGGTTTCACCATGTTGGCCAGGCTAGTCTTGAACTCCTGACCTCAAGTGATCTGCCTGCCTCTTGGCCTCCCAAAGTGCTGGAATTATAGGCGTGAGCCACCACACCCAGGCTAAAATTTTTAAAGTTTCAATAAATAATGTAAACAATATAAACAAGTAAAAGACATTGTTAAGAAAATTAAAAGATGGGTGCAGACTAGAAAATATTTTCAAATTCATGTATCTGTTAAAGAACTTACATCCAAAATATATAAAGAATTCATCTAAATAATAAAGAGATTAACCCCAACTTTAAAAGTGGACAATTTGAATAGTTGCTTCACCAACGAAAATAAACAAAAAAAGATGCTCAATATCTTTACTCATTAGAAACATGTAGATTAAAACCACCTTAAGATACACTTACATGCTCACTAGAAAGGCTAAAATTAAAGACTGATGATACCAAGAGTTGTCAAGGATGTGGGACAACTGAAACTGTCATACATGATGGTGGGAATGCAAAATGGTACAGCCACTTTGTAAAAGTTTCATAGTTTCTTATAAAATGAGACATGCACTTACTCTACAGCCCAGAAATTCTACTTATAGGTATTTACCCATGAGATAAGGAAACCTAAGTTCACACAAAGGCATGTACTTTATTCAGAAATGAAACCCAAATATGTATCAACTGCTGAACAGATAAACAAATTGTGGTGTACTTATAGAACAGAATACTATTCAGCAATAAAAAGGAAGAACTACTGATACATGTGAGAGCATGAACAGCTCTCAAAAGTATTATGCAAAATGAAAGAAGTCAGACACCAACAGACACTGTAGAGTCCATTTCTATGAAATCTTCACAAAGCAAAACAGTGACAGAAAGCAGATCAGTGATACCAGCGGCCCAGGTGTTGGGAGAGGACTGGCTGCAAAGGGGCTCATGGGGGTGATGAAATGTTCTCTTTCATGATTGTGGTGGTGGTTACATCTTTGTCAAAGCACATCAAATTACAGTTTTTGAATTGATACATTTTAGAGTATGAAACTGATATTTAAAGTTGACTTTTAAAAATTCTCTTCTCCCTCAAAGCGAAGACCACATCAGGCCTCCAAAATAAGGAGCTAGTCTTTTGCCAGCCTTTTGAGAGAAGGAAGGAGAAAACACCTAATTTCTCTACCAGGTCATCCTGCCTCACTTATAAAGCATCTCCCTTTACTTTAATAAGTACATTGATTTCTCTTACTTGCAACCAAAAGATCCCTAAGATATTTCTGATGGAAAGAAAATTAAGTTTCTTAACTAACTCAGGGAGTCCAAACTACCTACAAACATAATGTCATAAAATCTTCTAATGTTGTATGCAGATGGCTTTATCCCTTCTGGAATGCTAATTTTCAGCTTGCTGTCTTGCCAACATCACTCCAGGCATGTTCAGTGCAGTTCACCACCCGACTTGTACGACATCTATTCCAGGACTAAACTCATCATCCTGGCAGAATGGTCTCAATGTTCATTATTCTTAGGGATGGAACAATTTAAAGTTCAATTATCTGCAATTGCTCTGTTGAAGGAATAATCTCCATATAGATGAAGGCAGCCCAGTGCCACTCTTGCTTGGACTGTAGCATTCTCAAAGCTCTGTGTTTCCAGCAAAGAGTGAAATGACAGAGCCCCAGGTCCCATCTAACTCCCAAGGATTCCTGAGCCAGTAGCTCCTGCCTCCTAGTCCTTGGGCCCCTGTGACAGCTCCATGGAAAATATAACCTCTTTGTGATTATGAGCCCTTGTTGTACATGCTGAGAACAACAGCACTGCCAGGCAGCAAGTGTCGCACAGGGACTACCTTGGCCACAGCATAATGGCTCGTCATGGCGTTACAATTCCATCTGATGCTGGGAGTTTCATCCAAGACCAGCAGCCAAACGTTTAAGGGTTTGTATCATGACAAACATAATTACGAGACAGAGCCTATTAGTTCTACTATGTAATTTTAAATCTCAAACTGCCAAAAAAAAATACACACACACACACACAAAAAAAAAACCCTCTTCATCTTCTCATTTGAGAAGGCTGTCATTATTCCAGGGTCCCTACCTAACAGCTCACTCAATGGCTGGTTAAGTGCCGCTTCTTAGCTGACAAGACCTCATTCCATGTTGGTTCAGGTTAGATGCAGGAGGCTGGGCCAGATGACCTGAGGAAGCCCTTGGATTCCGTAAGCTCGAGTGTGGAATGCTGGATAGAACAGGCCTTCCTTGTTTGTTTTTAATAAGGAAATTGAAATTGCCACTAACAGGTTTCTGCACATGTGGGTCCAAGTGTGCACACACTGGCATTTGTGTGAATGCGTGAGTCTCCAGGGACATGTGTGTGGCCGTCCATGACCGATCATCCAAATGCTCTTCTCTAAGTGTAGATTGTCTCAGGGCATGAGGACACCCTTCACAGCCTGGGCCTCCCTGCCAGCTCTGTCTCCACACTCTTATCCACTCGGTGCCATATATGCACAGCCTTATGGGTCCTGGTGATGGAAAGGAAAGTGCCCTGGGTAGCAGGCCAGGCCTCCAGCTGATTCACTGGTCAGCGCTAGGCAAATTGATTTACCTCTCTGATGTATCCCTATTTTCCTCTCTGCAAAATAAAGACAAGAATATCTAATCCATAGGGTTCATGGGAGGATTTGATGAGCAAACATGTGCAGAAGCATGTTGTCAGCGTGCTTATTGTGTAGTCATAATAATAATGGAATAGTAGAGTATGATGCAGCAACAGTGCTTGTCTTAGTTTGCATTCTTCCACAAGTAGACTCCGTAATAAAGATTCAAGGTCAAGCAGTTTGTTTGGGGTGGGGAGTCGGAAGAAGACAGAGAAGAGAAGTCAGCCAGTAAAGGGTGTCTTGTCAAACCAGCCACCATTATGGGCGACAGGAGCTTACCCCACAAGAACACTGTGGACAGTGGTGTGGAATACACTCCTCTATGTTACCCCTGCCTGAGGGAAATGATGGAGTTGCTGTCATCTGCCCTGGCCAGGATCTGGTGGGTGGTTAGTTTCTCAGCACTTGCAGTCTGCTGTACACAAGCGCTGAGAGCTGCAGACCCTAGTATTTGGAATGTGGCCAGTTCCTGCTGAACCCAAGACCCGAGGGCCAGGAGCACGGGCTTGGCAGCAGCTGCTTCAAATTGGATCATTAACACTGCAGAGCCACGTTTCACAAGCAAGGAACTAAACACGGGGCAGACTTGGATTCCAAAACAAGAAGTGCAAAAAGGGCAATTTCAGGAGGAAGATGAGCCAAAAAGGGAGATCTTTCAGGCCTCAGGGCATTTGCGCCTCTCTTCACAAAAATAATTATTTTTCTGCTCTATGTAAACCTTGTACTAAGTGCTGCAGATACAGTGCTGACCAAGACAGAATCTGCCCTGCCCTCCTGGAGTTCCAGTGCGGATGCCTGCCTTAAACCATCACAAAAGCAAATAAGCAATTACAAATAATAATGAGATAAGTACATGTGAGTGTAAGTTGAACTGTGAATGAAGGTGAAGGGATGTCAGGGAAGACATCTCTGAGTGACATTTGAGCTCAGACCTGAAGGATGAGTAGGGGTGGTGAGGTGAAGGGGAAGGAAATTCCGAGCAGTTGGCTTAGCATGTGCAAGGGCCCGAGGCAAGAATGAGCTTGGCACTCTCCCTGCACTGGCGAAGGGAGCTGGAGCCTGGTGAAAGGGAGGCAGGGGAAATGAGGCTGGAGAAGTAGGGAGGCGTCAAACCAGACAGTCTGGAGGCATGAGAAAGACAGTGGATTTTATCCTAATGCTGAGGGGGCCAATGAAGCATTTAAAGCAAGGGAGTGACCTGATCAAACCCAAATTCGGGACAGCGCCTTTGTGGAAACAGCATCCCTGGAGCAGCTCTGATCATCAAATGCTCTCTGAGCCCAGCTTCATGTGGAGTGTTGGGGGTGACCACACTCTGGGAGTTCTGATGGGCATAGCACATGGTAGACATGCTGAATTCTGTAAGAGAGGTCCAAAGAAAAAGGCTCAGAGGAGGTGAGGAGGGGGATCCAAAGAGCCCTGCAGGGGGAAATGGCATCTGAGCCAGGCCAAGAGTGTGGGTGATGCTGGACCTGAGTGTTGGTGTGGAGAGGGTATTCCAGGCAGAGGCGCCAGAGTGAGTAAAGGTGAAGCCCACCAGGCAGTTGTCCTCTCTGCTCCCCAGGCGGTGGGGTCCAGGCAGGAGGTAGCCTGAAGGGGCACAGCTCCTCTACTCACTTGGCCACCATGTTCAGCTTCTTGGCTGCCAGTGCAGGTCCCAGTGATGGCTTAAGCACCTGGACTGGCTGCTCTGATCCCTGTGGGGGCAATATGGTCACTCAGGCTGGGTTGGAGATCCAAGATACCTGAGAGTCAGCAGGAAGCCACCAAGGGCATAGTTGGACATTGGCTGGGGAGGCTGAGTGGTGGGGTCATTTACCTTCTAAGTCAAACTCACCCTGGCCCCAGTCAAACCCAATGCAACAAGCAAAAAAACAATGACAACTAGTTTTCTGTTGGAGAATTTCAGCAAACCTCTGAGTGTGTGTGTGTGTGTGTGTGTGCGTGTGCATGTATGCACATATGTGTGTCATTGTGACTGTCCATCTGGAGGGGTTTGTGAATGTGCTCCCATGTCAACGCGCATGTAAATGACAACAGCTCATGTTCACTGAGCTTGCCACGTGCTCCATGTTCTCACCTGAATCCTTCTATTTAATCTCCACCTTATTAGAAGAGAATATTGTCGTCCCCATTTACAGATGAAGAAACTGTATGTTAGATTAGTTTCCACAGTGGGATGTGAGCTAGACTCCTATGTGCAGAATGACTTTTTGCTCCTAGAATTCTAAATCATGCAGGATTTAGACTAACTCTTAGCAGGAAAGAGATTTTCTAATTCTAACTCTTAGCAGGAAAGAGATTTTCACCTTTCCTCAAGGTCATGTGGCAGAGATAAGAACCCATTTCTTTCCTGTAAAATCCTTCAAAACATTGGCTCTGAAATAAAAGTGTAACATTTTCCAATGCAGTCTATTATCAGACAACTGCCACAAATATTAGGAAGATGCATGCAGTCCACTCCAGAGAAAGAAAAGTACTCTGGCGCTGCACAGCATTAAATGGCGCGTCTCGTGACTCCTCTGCTTTCTAATAAAGGAAGCAATGACTCTGATCTCTGAAGATACCTGTTCTAACCCCACCATGTGACTTACCTCTTTAAAAAACAAACAAATAACATTTAATTTGCTTGTAAAGAATATCGTTTTTAGGTTTCCAATGTATTAACAAATTGTAGGTAAAAGGCGTTCAAATCATCTTGGCTTTCCAATCTCTTAAATCATTTCGGCTTTATGTCCGGCATTTGACAACCCAAACTGACTTATAAAGTGCTCATGTTAATTAGCATGGAGGAATTGTGTATCTGTGTGTGTGTGTGTGTGAGAGTGTTTGTATGTGTGTCTGTGTGTGTGTGTGTGTGTGTGTGTGTGTGTGTGAAGTTGCTAGTATTCCCTTTGTGCTGACTCCAAATAAAGCCCTGAAAGGCTTTGGAAGTGTTCCCTGCCCCTTACCCTTTTCCTTTCTTTCCCGAGAATTCTTGAAGCCTTCAGAGCAGGGCCCAGCACACAGCAAGCACCAGGAAGTGTCAGCTAATGGTCTAATGACGGTGATGGTTGGCACCATCACCACCACGCCCTTTCCTCCTGTTTCTACTAGGAAACCTGCATCCCCTCAGCCTGCAATAGGAAAGAGCCTCCCATGGCCCTGCACACCCTGTATCTTATCCTAGAAGCCAGCAGAGTCCCTTCTCACCATGGCCCCCGGATCTCTCCACTTTCACCGCCTTGGCCTTCCCTGACTCCCTCAAATTTGCTTCTCCCTCAAATGATAGACCCTGCACCCTCTGTTCCCAGCCTGCACACCCTTCCTCCTCTCTTCTCCCAGTTAACTCCCGCTCATCCTTCAGATGGCTGCATCGGCATCATCTCCCCAGGAAGCCTGCTTCCATCTCCCTGACTTAGTCCACTCCCCCTATAATGACCTTCATCACACCATGTCCTGCTCCTTCAGAGTGCGTGTCACAGGGAATGTTCACACTTGTCTGGTGATGGCCTCCGCCTCTCTAGAGCATCGCTCCTGTTAGACTGAAATTCCAACAAGGCAGAGCCATGGAACCCCAGAGCCAAGCACAGCTGATCTGGAACATAATTGGCACTCAGTAACGTCAGTTGCATGATTTTACAGAAAGGGGTTTGAAGTAAGTGTCAGAAGGAAAGGACTAAAAGAAGAGTGACAGTGATGGGAGAGAGAACAAGGCCAGATGCTCACACTGGCTCTCCTTCATCCACCCTCTAGGCCTCTCCACCCCTCAGCCTGCCTCCTTCCCCAGCCGGGAGACGCAGATCGGTGCTGGGAGCTTCAGAGGCCATCTGGCTGCAGCACGGTCACTCTGCTTTGAGCTCTGAGGATGCACCTGGTACATCTCCAGCGACAAAGTGATTCCAAATAATACCCAGGCCCTGTGTCCAACCCTCCTTTCTCTGCTCCCTGCCCTGAAAGGGAGTCTTATCACATTCCAGCGCCATCTGCTTGGGCACAGCATGCCAGGCCCTGGCTGAGGGCCCCTGCTGGCAGCAAGGGTTCCTGGGCCACCATGGAACCAGCACCCACAGGAGGCAGGCAGCGTCCAGACACATGATCTGGGTCAGGGACACAGTGCCAGCCGCTGAGTCTCATGGAGGACAAGGGAGGTGAGATGGAAGTGTCTGTGGGTGGCACAATGGTAGAACAGCCAGCTCTAGGTGAATCTGCCTTAAATTCAAAACTGTCACACAGCAACAAAGGATGGTATCCTGCTGGCAAAGGTGTGCCCTGATTCCAAAGGGTCAAATTAAGGAAGGAATCCAGGCATGGCAAGGTGGGGAGTCTGGCTGAGCATCCTAAGGCCCAGCCTGGCTGGAGAAAAGTGGCCTTATAGTGGGTCCTCATGTAGCCACTGGGGACAGGCTCGCAGGTTCCACTAGCACAAGGGGACACAGGGGACATCATTCAGACAAGGAGAGTGGCCACCAACAACAAATCCAGAGTGTGCGAGTCCATGGCACTGCCCACTGCAGCAAGGTCCTTGGTGCTAGGACGAGGCTGCTGCCATCTGTGTGCTCCAGGCTCACTGGCGGCCACTCCCTGGGTGCAGGAGTTGAGCTGGAATTCGCACCTCCCAGATGTGGGTGCGAATTCCAGCTCAACCCTTACCAGTAAGCTTTACTATGTGACCTCAGGTCAGTCAATGAACTCCTCTGAGCCTCCACATTCATAAAATGGGAACTGTAAATCAGCCTCAGGGGGTAGAGAGGAAGAGTTGTTTAGTCAAAGCCTACTATGTGCCCGGTGGTGAGGAAGGCTCTGGAGATATCACTGTAAGCAACACCAGGCATGGCGCCTGCACTGGTTGGGCATACAGCCTAATGACAAAGATGGACGTTAAGCAACTCATCCTGTAAATAAACATTTCATCACAAACCACAATAAACTGTAAGAATAAAAAGCACCAAATATTGGAAAGTGTTTAACAGGAGGCCTTGACCTAGTATAGGAAGAAGAGGTGCCAGCAGTCTTCCTGGAGGAAGTGACAAGTGAGCAGAATTCTGATACAGGGAGGGGGGCACCCACTGTGTCTGAGGGCAAAGGGCCCGGGGAGCATTCTGGGAGAGCAAGGGACACATGCAGCAGCTTCTGGATGGACTGAGATGAGAGAAGGCCACAGAATGCAGCCAGCAAGGCAGAAAGCAGCAGGCAGGGGTGGGGTCCCAGAGGGCACTGCCAACCTGACAGGAGGTGGTGATGAGCATCCCAGGGCTGGCTTAGCAGCCACCAGAATGAGAGCACCCAGCATTACCCACAAAACAGCATCCTAGCTAGAGGCCAGGCCCAGCAACTGACCCTTCCCGGGATGCTTTCTAGGTTATTTAGATGTTCCTTTGCGAGCATAGAGCAGCCTTAGTTCCAAAATCTTGATCCCTTTGCCCCCAAATCAGGCCTTCGTCCCAGGAGGCCTCTCTAGTATTTCTCCCAGGAAGCCCAACACATGATTCTCAGGAAAATGGGGTCCTGGGGAGCTTGTGTTAAGATGCCAGGATTCTGAGTAAGTGTGCAGTGAAGGGAGGCTCCTGGTCCACCTGCCCACTCGAAGGGATAAGCACAATATTCATATGTAGAAATCTCTTTGTCAAAAGACCAGCAGAGATCTTTTTTTTCTTTTTTCATGGAATGCTTCACAGATTTGCATGTCATCTAGCAAAGGGGCCATGCTCATCTCTGTATCGGTCCAATTTTGGTATCTGTGCTGCTGAGCAAGCATGGGACTCTATTATTCAATCCTTAAGTTCCTCCTCCAAGACCCCTTTTTTTGAGCCACTGCCCATGAACTCCACAGCTACAGCTTCATAAAAAGGTAAATGCAACACAGCAGTTTCCCATCTCTCACCTACTCTAAACCTCTGCATCTGCAGTCTCTCCCTCTGTCTGTGTTGCCTCTTTTAGAGTGTATAATCAAGCCAAGAGAGCCTGGAAAACCCCTTCTAATCAATAATTCAACATGTTGGTCTCCTGTGACTTTCTTTCATTACAATTCTCCAGGTCAGGCATTCGTGAATTCTACAGGATAGAGTTCCCTGCTGGGACACCAAAGTAGAATTAATGTAGTTTGGGGGTAATTATGTGTTTTTTAATTATCCATCTTTTTCTTTTCCTAAACAGCCAGAAAGAATTGTTTATAAATAAAGAAAAATGTTATGCTCTCATGAGTTAGGCATTTGTAAAGAAGCAGATTCAAATGAGGGTACAAATTAGAGTAACAGGAAACATTCTGGGTATTTGCTGAGTCAAGAAAGACCGATTTAGAAAGAGGTGAAAATAGTTCAAGTACCGTTTAAAAACTGCTGACATGGCATTTCAGCTTTATAATGAGCACCACTGAGGCATCAGTGGCCTTGCTCTTTTTATTTCCCTTTTTTTTTTTTTTTTTTTGAGACAGAGTTTCCCTCTGTCCCCCAGGCTGGAGTGCAGTGGCAAGATCTCGGCTCACTGCAAGCGCCACCTCCTGGGTTCATGTCATTCTTTTGCTTCAGCCTCCCGAGTAGCAGGGACCACAGGCCCCTGCCACCACACCCAGCTAATTTTTTTTTTTTTTTGTATTTTTAGTAGAGATGGGGTTTCACCCTGTTAGCTGGGATGGTCTCAATCTCCTGACCTCGTGATCTGCCTGCCTCGGCCTCCCAAAGTGCTGGGATTACAGGCCTGAGCTACTGCTCTGGGCCTTTTTTTTTTTTTTTCTTCTTTTTTTTGAGACAGAGTCTTGCTCTGTCGCCCAGGCTGGAGTGCAGTGGTGCAATCTCGGCTCACTGCAAGCTCCGCCTCCCGGGTTCACGCCATTCTCCTGCCTCAGCCTCTCTGAGTAGCTGGGACTACAGGCGCCCACCACCACGCCCGGCTAATTTTTTGTATTTTTAGTAGAGACGGGGTTTCACCGTGGTCTCCATCTCCTGACCTCGTGATCCGCCCAGCTCGGCCTCCCAAAGTGCTGGGATTACAGGCCTGAGCCACTGCTCTGGGCCTTTTTTTTTTTTTTTAAGTTGGAATCTCATTCTGTAGCCCAGGCTGGAGTGCAGTGGTGCGATCTCCGCCTCCCAGGTTCAAGCAATTCTCCTGCTCAACCTTGCAAGTAGCTGGGACTACAGGTGTGTGTCACCACGCCCAGCTAATTTTTTTATTTTTAGTAGAAATAGGTTTTCATAATGTTGGCCAGGCTGGTCTCAAACTCCTGACCTCAGGTGATCCACCCGCCTCAGCCTCCCAAAGTGCTGGGATTACAGGCATGAGCCACCGCGATTCTCACGCTCTGCGTCCTCCTCTCCCGAACCCCCAACCCATCACTCTTTCTTCCTAGCTGCGGTAGACACTGCTGCTAGTGGCTTAGCTAATACCCATTCTCTCCTTCTCTCCATACTCTAGTCCAACAATAGGACTCTGATTTTGTTCAGCATGGCAATATGTCCAATTAAAAATACCTCTCCAGTTCCACTACAGCTAGACTAGGTGAACCCGTCCAGCCAATGAGATGCAAACAGAAGTCTACTGTGTGAGAACTTAGGAAAACAAAACTGATTCAGCTGGCATGGTCTGTGCCTTTGCCTTTCTATCTTCTTCCTGCCTGGAATGTGAAAGTGAGGGCTGGAAGAAGAGCAGCCATTTTGCAGGGATAAAACTCACACATTAAGAATGGCAAAGCAGAGAGCCAAAAGAAACCTGGACAATTGGACTTTTGGTTTATCCTTCAAGGAACTGAACCAGTCCTGGACAGGCTTCTTTAGGATTCTTGTTACATGTGAAAAACTAACTCTTGTGTGATTACACCACAGTTAGATGAGTTTCCTGTCATATGCAACCAATGCAAGCCCTAAATGACATACATTTCTATATATCAGGACACTCACAGAGCCAACTATATCATCCCAATTTGCATAAGCACCCCTCTTTTGGACCCAACAATTTTGCTGACTCTCCATTCCAGAAAGAGGCTTTAGCAAGGCCTAATATGGAACCTCGTGGAAAAGCTGTCCTCCACCCACTTAAAACAGGAAAGGACGATGGGCACTTCTGCAGGTTCCACCAACCTGCAGACAGGGAATGCAGAATTGAATGATACAGTTTTTGAAAGCAGTAACCTCAGTGGCTACAATGAAAACCGTCCAAGATAGTTCAAGCTCACCTCACACTTGCTGGAGCCCCAGTTCCTCAAATCCCTTCTGCATCAGCACAGCATCTAGATGACCCAAGCTACCTGAATTCACTTGGCCTCGTAGCTCCCCTGACACAGGTGGCCACTCCATCCTACTCGAAGTAGCTTCCTCTCTGGGCTTCTACAGGACCACTCTCTCGCTTCCCATACTGCACTGGCTTTTCCACTCTGGGCAGTTATCACTTCTCCCTCTCCTCCTCAACCTCTAATTGGTTGATTTCCACAGGACCCAGTCTGGGTGCTCTCCTTTAACTCTCTCAGTGGCCTCCTCCATGCCCTGCACAATCACTTATGTGCCGGTGACACAAACATTAACCTCTAACCCTACCTTTCTTTAGAACTCCAGCCTCTGACATCCAACTGTCTGCCTGACACCTCCACTGGGATGTCTCACAAGAATCTCAACCCAGCATGTCAAAACTTAAATTTGTATTTCATGCAAATCAAAACCTTAATAAGGTACCATTTCACACCCATTAAAACGGCTATTACTAAAAAATAAAAAATAAATGTTGACAAGGGTATAAAAAATTGCAACACTTGTGCACTGTTGCTGGGAATGTAAATGGTATAGTTGCTATGGAAACAATATGGTTTCTCAAAACCTTAAACACAGAATTCTCCTGTAGTCCAGCAATTCCACTTCTGAAAAATGAAAGCAGGGACTTGAGCCCCTATTTGTACATCAATGTTTACAGCAGCACTATTCACAATAGTCAATAAGTGGAAGCAACCCAAGTGTTCATTGAGAGATGAGTGGATAAACAAAATGTGGTATATCCACACAATGGAATATTACTCAGCCTTGAAAAGGAAGGAAATTCTGGCACATGCTATAACATGGAAGAACCCTGAAGATATAATGCTAAGTAAAGTAAGTCAATCACAAAAAGATAAATACTGTATGATTCCACTTATACAAGGTCCTAGAGTAGTCAAATTCATAGAAACAGAAAATGGCATAGTGGTTGCCTAGGGCAGGAGGGGGGTCAGAGAATGAAGAGTTACTGATTAATGGTCACATGGTTTCAGAGTGAGAAGATGGAAAAATTCTGGAGATGGGTGATGGTGATGACTGTACAATAATGTGAATGTATTTAATGTCACTGAACTGTACACTTTAAAATGATTAGGATGATAAATTTTATGTTATATATATTTTACTACAAAAAAAATCATTTCGCCCTTTTTCTGCCAATCTTCTCTAGTACATATATAGCAGAAGCACCCACCTGCCTAAAATCTGAGAGTCATCCTTGATTTCTCCTTTTTCATTTTCCTCTACAATCAAACCATCAGCAAGCACTAGCAATACTACCTTCAAAATAGATCTTCAGTATCCACCCACTTATTTTCACAACCACCACTTGACCCAAGGTGCCCTCATGTCTTACTGGGATGACTGGAAGGGCCTCTTGCCTTATCTCCTCACATCCTCTCCTGCCCTCCTACCAATCACTCTCCACCAGCAACCAAAGCAGCCACTTCTCTGCTTAACACCTTTTCATGGCTGCCCAATGTATCCAATGCATAAAATCCTAATGGTTTGGCCCTGCAGCCTTGCATAATCCATCCCGTGACTCTCTCTCCAAGTTTATGCCACATTTTCCATGGCTTACTCTTCTCCATCCAAACTGGAAAAAACCACGGCCTTTATCAAGCTGTTCCCTGCCTGGGATGCTTTTCCCACTGGTCCTGGCATAAATCTACTGTTCTTATTTTTCAGGTCTCATCTTGAAAGTCATTTTCTGAGAGGCTTTCTATGGCCCCCTAACTAAAGTAGGTCCCCTCTGTTATTTTCTATCATATCATCCATTTGTAACTCTGTGTCTGTTGATTTGTGTAATGTCTATCTCCCTTGCTAGACTGGGAACTCCGGAAAGGGAGCAACCATCTTTGTCTTGGTGACCATTGCATTCCAGCCAGTGCTGGGCATCACAGTAGGTACTTAATAAGTGTTTGCTAACTGAATAAAAATATGGAGACTGCTAAATTCTACTATTTCCATCAGGAGCCAGCAGCTTCTAACCAGGGACAAAGTGGCTCCTGTCTTTGGCTCCTATTATTCTTAGATATCTACTAACAAAAGTTACGCGTTTCATCCCAGTGACATTAAGCTCTGTGCCTAGAGGTCTCACAACTACAGAGAAGAATGCTTCCACCAGAGGACACACCAGTGGTTCCACTGACCTAGATGCTGAGTCTGCCACCCAGCCACTCTGAGCCCCTCTTGTCATTGAGTCATCAGGCAACAGGGGTCACTGCACTGGCAAGAATGATTGATCCTGACTCTCACGGGTAAAATGGGTTGGTCCTACATAATAGGGTAAGGAGGAGCATGTCTGGGATTCAGGAAATACTCTGGGGTGCCTTTTAATACTCCCTTGTTCTATGAATAAAGTTAACGTAAAACTACAATACAACCCAATTCAGGCAGGACTGCTCGTGGCCATGGCCAGTGATCAGCCCACAGGCCAAATCCAGCTTGGTAAATCCTGTTTTTGTAAATAGTTATTGTTGTAACACAGCTATTCCCAGTTGAGTAGTTGTGACAGAGACTGAATGGTCCTCAAAGCCTACATTTTAATATATGACCCTTTAAAAAAAAAGTTTTCTGATTCCTGGCCTAGACCTACAACCTGCCGTTCTTGCTGAAGGCAAAAGAAATGTTGAATGAATAATGAATAAAGGTGGTTGTAAATACCAGCTATGACCATGTGACCAGTTGCAGAAATAAGGATTATATTTGTGAGTATGTCTTTCTAATTTTGATATACATGTTCATATATATGAACCACGTATGTGTTTCCACCTCTGCCATTCCTTTATCTACACAGATGGGGTTAGTAGCAACTGCACATGTATCTCAGGATTTAAGTTACATGTATCAAAGGGAGAGTGTGAAGCAGCTAAGAGTAGACGTTACTCCAAGACAAAAAGGGGTTTTCTATCCTCTTCTGGGGAAAGGGTGAGCATGTGTTTGGCTATATGTGCATTGGTTGTGTCATGTTGTGCAGAAGCATGACTTTGCTCTTGTCTTTATTTGGAGAGTATGGTTGAAGGTGATCCATGTGAGTGTCAAGTTGACAGAAGTGGACCACAGTGAGCTTCTACTGTGACAACTTGGTTAAGATGAACTACATTTCCCAGAACTCCCTCTCCCTGTAGGTTTCCCATTAGGGAAGGGCCCAAGGGAGATCCTTATGGGAGATTTGGAGAGAAGAGAAGCAGCAGCCTTTTGCTCCCGCATGCTGCCACTGATGTCACTCACAGCCGGGCCTGCAACTGCTCCATCTTACCCTGCATCCTGCTTCAGCTTCTCCAACTCCCAGGCCAGGAACATATGCTTGGCTACAGGATGAGGGGCCCTGGCTTTTGTGGAACACCTATACCATCAAGGTCAGAGGCAAAAGAAGCAACCCGGGGCCCAGTCCATCCCATGGTCTCCAACTTGTGCTTGGGGGTTCCAGCATGCTCTCGCTCTCCTCTGCTTCACATCCATCTTCTCTACCCAACAACCTGGTATTTGGACTTCAAGCTCTAGCACAAGATGCAAAAGCCAAATTCCTCTAACAAATCCTATAACAAAACCTAATATATATTAATGCACGCAGGACCTCCTGGTGGTTCTGCTTCTCTGATTGAACCCTGATTGATACACCAAGTAGCTACTAAATGCAAGGTACACTTGAAGTGGTGGCAAAGAGGAACAGACATAAAACCATAAGCTCACATTATGATGGAAGGAAAATTGGCTCAAATTGCTCAAATAAAATGGAACAAAAGGATAAAGCCTACAATGCATAAACAATGTGTTCCAGGGGCAAGAAAGAAGCAAACACTTTAGAGATAGCCAGACCTGAATTATAATCCTGGCACCACCCACCACCAGCTGCGTGACCTTGGTAAATGTCACCTAGGAGTTGTCTGCTCCTTCCACTTTCCTCTCTCTGAAAGGGAACGTCTGGGAAATAGAGATTGTTTTTGACAGGGGGGAACACGTCAGGAAAGGTTTTATATTAAAGGCTGTCGCGTTTCACCTTGCAGGAGCGTGGTTCGGCACAGCATTTTTCCCATCTTGTGCAGAAGGAGTTAATGCATTTTGGTGGGTTAGTGTGGGAAAAGGTCATCCTGCAAATATTCAAAAGCAATTTCATGAAACAGTGGGCTCTCATCCATCTGCTGTAACAAACTGACTGGGCGCTGTGGAGCCTTAAGCACTATACATTCAGCGAAATTATGACTCCCACTGGGGATATATCATATTTTTTTCAAGGCTGAAATGAAAAGATATGCAGTGTACTGTATACACAGGCCTATTATGCTGGGGAAATATCAGAACTAGTTTTTGCTGTTTATGGAAGATCAATGATAAATCAACCTGTATAATCTGCAACTGACTCATTTGTTCTTTAATGTTCCACTGATCTTTTGGAAATGAAGGAACTTCACATAAAACATGTAGTTTGATGAACTTTAATCTTACCCATAATTGGATAATAAAATTGGGTACGTGCAGTAATTAAAAGGATTGTGATAAAAGAGTCGATCTGCAGTTTCACATTGAGCTTCTTCCATAAACCAAGGTGTTCAGTTCAGGGCATATTAGGAATCAAAAAACAGCCCCGTGGCCTACAAAGCTACATTTTTATTGTTGTTGTTAGAGGGAAAGGTATTTATGGAGAAGATAGACCATGTCAGTGAGGGCTAATATTACCACCTAGGGAGCTCTGAGATAAGGACATCAGTTTTAAAGATTAGGCTTCGACCTGCTAGTGAGTAGGAAGTAAACTGCTCGATTTTTCCTTAAGTGAGTTCATTTTTCCAGACTATCTTTAGATTGGTCCATCTATTACACATTTTCCATTGCTGTCTGTTTTACAGAAATGCAGACTTGCAATTTGCACGTAAGCCTGCATGTGCCAAATCCTTGTTTCTGGGCTCTCCAGTGGTGCCTGTCATGCCTGCTCACAGCCTTAAAAACGTCTCTCCTTTGCCCAGCTAAGCCCTGCTGGGCTGGCTCCCCACTCCTTTCTTGAGGCCTCCAAGTCCTGGTATCTGACCCCCAGGACCCTGAGCTGAACCTCCAGCAAAGCTACCACGCATAGAGCATCCCCTCAACCTGGAGCAGTTCTCTCAATCACTGTTTTCTGGCTTTTTCAACATTTCTCCTAGGCCTGTTCCAGTACCGGCCTTGATCTGCTCCCAATCTCCCCATCCTCAACTACTAACTGACCCCAAACCCAGCCTTGTGGATCATCTGCCCTCCAGACCAGCTGTAACTCAGCCACTGCACCAGGTCATTAGGCAGGCTACTCTAGTTCCTTCAAATGCTTAACCTCCAATAACCCTTAAGAAGCTTTTCTTTGTATCACAGTACATGAAAATAAGGTTAGTTTCTCCACTGGAGAGGAGCCATCAGGGGTGATAAAGGGTTCCAGAGATGAGGGTCAGAACTGCACTCTAGTCCTACCACTGGTAGCTGGAAAAAGAACCTAATTTGGAGATACCCAATTATCAAGTGATAGTAAAATAGCCAACAGCCCACAAAGTTCTGATCCACAAGGCACAGATGTGAAATCAAAGTAAAACAATGGTTAGCAAAGGGACTGGTAAAGCACTGAACAGACATGAATGCTGCTACATGGGGCCAGATCTACTTTATAGATGAGGAAACTGCCCATCAAAAGAGCCAAGGTGACCCATCCAAAGCCTCACAGAGAACAAGAGGCAAATTCAGGACTAGAATGCAGGCCAGTCTTCTTACATGCTAGGAATCTGAATTTTTGTTTTCTTCTTCTCTTTTTTAATAGTCATATTACTTAGATTTTTGTGTATGATAAAACACACAAGACAGACATGGTAACATTTTGCATCCATTGATCTTTTTTCTATGCTGGTTCCTCCCCACCAAAATGCAATTATTGTGACACACTGCTTTTATTTTATTTTTTTAAAAAAGAGCTTGGACATTCCTCCTCTTTAAATATTTGTGTATGATGTTTTTAATGACAACAGAGTGTACAACTGGCATGAATGTAACAACCCCTTATTATTGTATGGTTGTATTTCACTGGGTAGCAGCAGTCATCACTATTACAATAAAACAGCCTCGTGCTGAATATACTTGTATATAACTTTTGCAAATCACATACATTATTTCACTGGGATGAATTCCTGAAAGTAGAATGACAGGGTCAAAAGTCATAGAAAATTATAAGATTTTTGTTATATTCTGCCAATTTTCTCTCCAGAAAGACTAAAACATACACTCTCCAGCAGTATGAGTGTCCATTTCCCTGCATCATAGCCCAAATTTAACTTGTTTGATTTTTACTACTCACATGGTTTCAGCTTGCATTTCTTTGATGAAATGTGAAATTAAATATTTCTTATATTTGTGGCTATCTGTGACTCCTCTTGTGTGAATTACCTGTTTATGTCCTTTGCCCCTTTATCACTGGGCACACTTCATTGTTTTCCTACTGATTTGAGTAGCACTTACTGGGCAGCGACGGACTAGGACAATCATAGACCTCCAAAGTGGGAAGCATCCTCACATGAGCCAGAGAGAACCACAGGAACTGGTCTTGCTAGACAGCCCTGAGAAAAGGAATTGGACCATTTTGCCCTCCTGCATGAGCTCCGCTTCTGCTGACAGCTGGTCCTGGAGAAGGCTGAAGCAGTTGAGGGAGGGTCCACAACAGGACACTACTGCCTCTGTTCTGATTCTGGAACGGGGGAAAGAAGATTGGGGTGGAGATGAGGAGAAGAGAAGGGAAGGACAAGAGAAGAAAAGGAGGTGGGTGAGAGACGAAGGGGAGGGAGTTGGTGCAGGACAGTGGGGAATCCCCTGGAGAGGAGCCAGCAGGGGTGAGAAAGGGTTCCAGAGACGAGGGTCAGAACTGCGCTGTAGTCCTACCACTGGTAGCCGGAAAAGAACCTAATTTGAAGATACCCTCAAGCAGGCAAAGGAAACTTACATTAGTGGAGGGAGGAAGGGAAGGGGCAAGTGACTACTACAATTCCCAAGCCAAGTACTCTGGGCTTATACCCGATCCCCAGAATCCAAGTCCCTTTCCACAACATCCCTCTGCCTTCTGCATGAAAGCCATTGCAAATTAATGTACCTCTAAGAGGCAAATAACTTCCTCTTAGATTGAACTGCTAGCAAAAGACCAGTCATTTTTCATCTCTGATTAAAATGTCCATGGAAAAAATTAGAAATAATTCAGCAAAGAGAGCTACCACTCTCTCTTTGGAGAGAGTTACAGAATGCAAAATAAAGTCGAAGGTGGTAGTAAAGGCAGCATGCTGCCCCTCTGCATATCAGAATAACCAGGCTCTTTCCTGCCTCTATATATACAGGGTTCACTGGGTGGGTGGGGTCACTAGGGTCACCAGAATATGCAACCAGAGCAAGAAGGACTCTAAAGAGCCACTTATTCCGTGCTTCTCAAGTGTGCCTTTGTTAGAAGCACTTGCTAGCACAACAAATCAGTCTTTTTTTTCTGGAAATTCGGGTTCAGTACATCTAGGATAGGACCAGAAAAATCAACATTTTTAAACAACAGCCTAAGGTGGTTCTTATGATGTGGCAAGGAGTTGATTTTGTCCAGTGCATCTTACATTCAAATCATCTGAAGAGATTAAAAACCATTATCAGGGAATTCCATTGCTGTCTTTGATAGGCTAATATATTCAGATCAACTCTACTACCAAGAACAAATAGAAATGCCCTGTTTGAACGCATCAGAGAGCTATCAAATGTGGTGAGGTCTTAAGGCACCAAGATCTCAGAGAGAAAGCACAGAACTGAACCTGATATTTGGCACAGCTTTTTGCCTCAAAGCATTTGTTGCTTCTTAAGAAAAACTTAAAAGCTGAGAAGTTGTGCTTTGTAGAAACTGATCAGTGAAGAAGCCAAGAGGAGAAATGAAGTAGAAACTGGCATCCAGGAAGCTACAAAGCTAAGCAGAGCTTTGCTGCCCCACCATCCTGGGGAAACAAAAATAGTGCAGCCATTACCAAAAAGGAGCGGCCCTGGTATGCAACCCAAGCTTTCAGAAGGAACTCCTGAAGCCTGGGAATAAGGACTAACCCAAATAAGCCAGTATGCACAAAGACTAAAACCTGGCTTCAAATCTGCTCAATCCCAGATTGGATTATAACAATCTGCCCCTATCCTAACTTCCAAAAGCAGAAGTAAATGCTCTAAGGGGAAAATAGCATCATCCAGAGGCTCAAATTCTCTCTTTAATTTTTCATACACAAAGCCTGACATTCAATAAAAAGTTACAAAAACAAGACCAGGTATGGTGGCTCTCATGTCTGTAATCCCAGCACTTTGGGAGGCTGAGGTGGGCAGATCACGAGGTCAGGAGATCAAGACCATCCTGGATAACATGGTGAAACCCCATCTCTACTAAAAATACAAAAAAAAAAAAAAATTAGCCACGCATGGTGGCATGTGCCTGTAGGCCCAGATACTTGGGAGGCTGAGGCAGGAAAATCACTTGAACCCAGGAGGTGGAGGTTGCAGTGAGCTGAGAGATTGCGCCACTGCACTCCAACCTGGGCAACAGAGTGAGACTCCATCTCAAAAAAAAAAAAAAAAACTTTTTTAAATAAATGAATTATAAAGCATATTGGGAGATGTGAAAGGCCAGAAACCAAGAGAAAAAATAGATGTAGAAAGAAAAAGCTCTAAGGAGACTCTGATGTTGGAATGATCACACAAAGACTTTCAAAATAACTGATTAATATGCCCAAGAAAATTAATTTTAGCAAACAGTTAAAATCTATTTTAAAAAATCAAATGAAAATTCTAGAACTGAAAAATACAATAATTAAAACTAAGAACTCAATAGATGGGTTTAATAGCAAACTAGACACAGCTGATAAAACTAGACACAGAGATAGGTCAATAGAAAATATCCACACTGAAAGAATGAGAGGAAAAAATGAATGGAAAATACAGGTGGTAGTAGAGGGGTGTGTATGGGACATAATGGGACATGGCAAGTAGGTCCAACATACATGTAATTGGAGTCCCAGAGAGGAAAACAATAAACGAGTCAGAAACAATTTTTACAGAAATGATGACTGAGAATTTTCCAATACTGGCAAAAGATATCAAATCACAGATTCTAGAAGTGTTATGAACCCTAGAGGAGTTCAAAGAAAACCACATTTAGGCACATGTAGTAAAACTGCTAAAAAACAAAAACAAACAGGAAAATCTTAAAAACAACCAAAGTTAAAAAGTAAATCAATTTTTAATTTATTAGCCCATTATTTACTTTCATTATGTATTAATGGTCAATTATACCAGAATCTCTGAGAGTTAGGCCAGGGCATGGGGCAAGTGGAGAGGGCTTTTTACAAATATACATTCTAGAGCACCATTAGAGATTGTGATTGAGCCAACTTGGGGCAAGGCCCATGAATCAACGTTTTCAGCCATCAACAATGGAGTTGATTCTGATGTAGAAGTTCATAAACTACACTTCCTCAAACCTAGCTCTGTCCTTATCCCTTTATAACTAAGGAAACAGAGGCCCAGCCAGCTAAGACTGAGGTCAGCTCAAGGTTATAGTGTGAGTCAATGGCAGGGCCACAGATAGCACATTGTACAGTCACATGGCAATTCCAAGAAGCAGCTCTTCTAACCTGGTACCTACAGGCATCCTAGTCCACAGCAGGGAAGGCAGGGGCCCAAGTGCCTGTAAGGATTCTTAGCCACAGGAAAGATATCAGGAAGGGATTTAAAATACTTGCTCACCTCTACAGGACAGACATGTGGGAGGCACTTTTACAAATTTCTTTTGACTCCAAAAGTGGGCCCAACTCTATACCATTTATCCAACTTACTATACTGTATTAAATGCTTGATCCATTATCTCTTTTAACCTTTACCACAAACTTATGAGGTAGATATTATTATCATTCCTCATTTTATAGAGGCACAGAGAAGTTAAGTGACATATACGAGGTCACACAGATAAGTGGGGAAGTCAGGAAATGAACCTATTTAGAGTATACATTACTCCTCCATTCTACTGCCCAAACCTGACTCCCCTATCGCCACCCACCCACCAATTCTCACACACTTACCCTGCAGGTCAAAGGGTGGTTTCTTTAACATCTCCAGCTCTAGACTGTTTTTGGTGATGGGATAAGCCCAATGAAGCAAAAGGAGCACAGGAACTGGAACTGGACCCCTAGGTAATCACCCTAGCACTGCCACTCCACTCTGTGGATTCACCAAAGTTCCTTCCCTCCTGTAGTGGTCAATTTCTTCATTTGGAAAAGAGGGGTTTTCATTCCTATCTCATGATTGTGGTGAGATTAAATACCTTTGAAAGCCTTTAACTACTCCAAACATGAGTGCCAGAGTGTGACTGACATGGAAGGGGATAAGTGTGGGCTCCACTGTTCTTGGAAAGACCTGGGCACCGTGTCCCATGGTGGCTGGCTGCACCGTGGACGGCTCTCGAGAAGCTGGGAGGCTGTCTGCAGAGTGCTGCTGTGCTGCCGGCCCGCAGTGTGCCGCAGTGTTCATTTCCGTGACAGCCTATGCCTTCCCGAGGTAAGCTCATGCTCTGTCCACTATCTGCACAGCTGACAATTCCCACGTTATTAAATGGCTCGCCTGGCTGCACTTGTTTTATAAAATAGCATGAGCAGCCATGCAGTTATCTATGTTTTTCAATAAACGTGGAAATCTGATCATCTCAGTCTCTGAAATTTCCCTTCTGGTGGCTCATGTTGATGAGATTTTTTTTCCCACTTTTATCTAGGCTTTAATAAAAGGCTGATAGATGAAATGGTATGAAAAAAATGCTTTTACAAGTGATAATAATACAGACAGGGGTAATTCTGGGCAAAACTGTCAAGAGAATAAAATGAGGTATGGAACTCTCCCTTCTCCTTTTGTTACCTTTCATCTCTGTGGGGGTTGGGGGAGACCCTCCTTCACCCCTGCTGCAGCTGCCCTGAGCTCAGCGTCCTCGGGTGATTTTCTATGATACTTGGAAATCCTTTATAGCCCCTTTGCCCCTAGAAGAAAACTCCTATTGTGCTGCCTTCTAGCAAATAACATGTTGGAGATTTAGTAATCACGTGACAAAGATCTTTCCTTTGCAGACAGGCCTATCTCCCTGGGGTTCAAGGGGAAGGATTAGAGAGGAAGAGAGGGGAAGGTCGAGACGAAGGTCAGGGCTGAGCAATAAGAAGAGAGGAGGAAGAAGAGACAGAAGGATAAAGGAAGAGAGGAAGACGAAGATGGGTATGGAGGAGGAGAAGGGGGATGTGTAGTGGTTGGAACATCTACAGAGACTGAAAAAACAAGAAATGTAACAACTTGGTGAAGACACAAAGGCTTGTAAGGAAATCAAGAGAAAAGCCAGGTTTGGGGAAAATGTCAGAGTCCAACAGAATAGACTGGCCAGCTGGGGCTGGGTTGAGTCTTGGGGCTTCATAACCAGAGAGAATTAAGCCTAAAGGGCATGCCTAAGCTAATAGAGAACCCGTTGGGCCCAGCCCTTCCTTGGAAGGAGCTGATTACTGCAGACCTGACCTGAAGGGCTGAGCTAAAGCAGCTGCTCTTGCCCTGGCCCAGGGTGTCCTGGTGGGAGGCAAGGTGAGGCCTTTGTGGCAGCCTCTTTGGCCATGTGAGGACAGCCTGGTCTAGCAAGCGGGTGTAGGTCCTGCAGGGGAGACCAAAGCTAAGCACCACAGGAAAGGAGCCCTATTCCCAGCCTTCCTGGTACGGGCCCAGTGACTGCCCCTTCAAATCTGTCACATTCCCATAGAAGCATTGTGGACTCAGGTACATGAGGTAACTCAAGCAACCAGGCCCAAAGTGAGCTGGAAGCTTCAGGACCCCTGTGAGGGCTGGAGAAGAGAGCCAGGTGTCCTCCCCTTCCCCTGCACTCCAAATGAGGAGCAGGTAAAGGGCACTGAAAAGAACATGGGCTTTCAGATCAGAGGATACTTAGTTCCTTGGTTCAAATCCCAAGCCAGCACTTCCTTGGAAGATGGACTTGGCCTCAGCTTCCTGTTCTATAAAATGGGGACAGTGATACTTCATAGTGTTGTGAAACTAGATATGCTAATATATGTAAATATATGGAAAGTAGTTGTTCCACACTTCCACTTCCCCAGCTCCATGTGAGCACATGGAAGGACTTTGGCCAGAGCAACACACCTGTCCTTTCACTCCTCCTCCCCTCACTCCTCCTCACTCTGGGTGGTGAGTTTTATAGAAGGAGCAGAGCATGTTGGATTCAGCCTCATCTGGTTTCTTTATTTTGGATCTGACTCCCCCACAGGAAGAGTGCTCTTTCTTCAACACCACCTGTATTTTCCATTCATTTTTTCCTCTCATTCTTTCAGTGTGGATATGACATGCGCTGAGCTCCTGTCCTAATGAGAAAGCCTACGGTGTCTGGCCAGTTCTTCTTGTGATTGGTTGGAGAATCAATGTGTCTGATGCAGGAGTCTAGTACTCGGAAGCTGTATACTCAGGCTACATCCACCAATCCATTATCAATCAAGCTGATCTTCTGACCTAGCCCCATATGACCCCTGTGTCTGTCTGTCAGGTGGTTCTGAACTCAGGGGAGGAAGAGTGATATTTGGTGGCTTTCTGATACATAGAAAGTACTCATTAGTACCGTCTACATATGCATCCCCAGAGGCAGGGTCCTTCCACTAAATCTTCTCGTGACTCTCAGTCCACCTGAAGGGACACTTATCCCCCTATATAAAGTAACCCCAAATGAGCAAGAATTGGTCAGCAAGCCATAGTCTTCCATTTCAGTTGTATGATGGACCTTGGGAAAAACATCAAGAGTTTTATTTCTAACTTGCCTCTGTCCCAGAATCTTGACACCACTCTGCTCTTTGTCAATGTGTGATCTTAAATGAGCCACCACATCCTCTGCCTAGAGCTCCCATCCTCAACCCACATATTTATTTGACTTCCTCCAAAAAAAACTGCAGATACCATGGTCTGGAAGACACAGGTTGCTTCTCTTTCCTCTCCACTACCCCAGGTAGTTCTGATCACAGAGCCCTGATTCCCAACCCAAACAAGGCCAATCAGAGGCTCCCTTCCAGGGATTTAAATATTGAGCAGAGATACCCTGGTGGTACCCTAAGAGGTTTACAAGTTTCTACCACTAAGATCTCTGGGGCTCCCCTGCTTTGTGTCCTTCCTGCTGCCTATGTTTAGTTTGATTTTGCAAACTCCCCAGTATCATTCTGTTGTAGTTCAAGTTCCCCAGGAAATAGACTGAGCTGGTGATTTGTGTGCAGAAAGATTACTGGAAAGTGCTCGCAGCAACAACACCTGTGAGGGAGGAAAGGAAGCAGGATTGAGCAGAGACTAGGACCTGAAATGAAATTGTGCACTGCACACAGGCCTCAGCCAATTCTTGGGGAGCTGGAGCTAGGACGGCCCTTCAGAGGTGTCCTGCCTTGAAGCAACAGAGGCTTTGCACCTCCAAAATGACCAGGTATTGGGTGTAGGCTGCCACCAAGAAGGGGCTGTAATCTTGGGCAAGGTGGCCCTCTTTAGCCAAGGACAATTGCAGGGGAGGTTTCCGCTCAGAGCTACCTGCCGCCAACATCCTGGGAGCTGGAGGAGAGCATACCTCGTCCTAATGAGGAATCAGGAGGCATGCCACAGCATCTAGTCCTCTGTCCAATAGCTCTCTTTTTTCTTACTTTAGTCTTTGCTTGAAGCAAAGAACCATAACTGATATATACAAAGTAATCTTAGACTATAGACTCCAATATTACCTCCTGCTCTTAGAGACCCTCTTCAACATCTAAATCAAGGTTTATCTGTCCACCTCACATTACCCCCCATTCAAAAACTAGAACAAGAACAAGAACTCACATCAACAGGAATGCTGTGCGAGCTCTTAAGCAGTGTGGGGTTCTGCTTGGCAATCAATGACTGTCAGCTCTTCATTTCCAGTAACGATGTGCAGAAGGATGTTAGATGGGACTTCTCCTTTGGTCTAGAGTTTTCCACAAAGCAAGGACAATAAATGACAAGTATCCTCATATTCTAAAGAGAGGTAATGAACATGTTGTTTTAGACTGGGTCCCCAAAAAAGCAGTGCCTGGGACAAGGAATTGCATGCAGAAAGTATATTTTGGGAAATGATCCCCAAAAAACAGAAGTGGGGACTGGGAAGACGGAAACAGAAGGAAGGCCAATTTGAGGGTGAATTATCCACCTGGTTGCCACCACGGGCACAGAAGTTCGCTGCTACTAGCCTGACAATCCTCTGAGGAATGATGGAGAATACACCTCGGAATTGTCTGCCAAAGGGTTGGGAGAGAAGATAATTTATCCACTGGCTTCTAATCCACACTGGCCAAGCATTCATTACCCCTTGAGGTGTTAACTACCACACACTTCCAGGTTTGTACATGCACCAGAATGACTGAGAAGGTCCTTGCAAGGGTCTCACTCAGATGTGACATTCCAGGGTTGAAAATCATGCAGGTGAGAACTGCTGTCTGGCTTCACCTGTACGCAGCCAGTCTGCTGTACCCAATGGCTGGCGGGAAAAAAGTGGTCTGAAAGGATGTAGGTGCACGACAAGGGATGTCCAACATATACATCCATGCAGGATTTACCAACAGAGAGCCAGAATAGCTCTTTAGTCGCCGCCACCATCCTTCTCCAGGCTGTATTAGAAAACAAGAGATTAAGCAGAGTCTTTGAAGAAAGAGGACTTGTAAGTGTAAGGTGCTGTGACATTTTCCTTCCCCTCCCCACGATTCCCTGCCATCACTCCAAGCCAAGTAAAGGCTGCTTCAGAGCATGGAAGTGTTTGCCAAAAGAGGAATCTACCTCCTGGCAGAATCAGACACCCTGGTGCTACTGTTAGCTCTGGGAGGAGAGCAGCAGCAGTTCCTGGGAGAATGTGACATGTGACTTCCAGCACTTGGGGAAGTAGCAGAACTCTGACAGTTGTGGACTTTCTGGAGCAGCCCTCAAGAGTAGCATGGGAGCAGGTGACACTTCCAGTCTGGTGGGGCAAGCATGCAGCCAATTACCTATTTAGTCAAATAGTCACCTCAAGTGGAACTATTAAGACTCAAGTCATCCTGAAAGGACTTGGTCAAGAAGGCTGCCAGCTGGGCTAGGGAACTTCAGGAGTGTGCTTCTGTAGGGCAGGATCTGAGCAGAGACTGTCAGAAGTAAGCTAGAGAATGGTGCAATACACACAGTGCCAGTAGAGGTTCTCCACAAAAACCACAAAGGAACTCTAAGAAAATCAGCTGGGCATTCGGCATGCAGAAGGCACTGATGGCCAGGTTATACTAGCACTGATTCAAGTTGGCTTTGCCTTTCTCCTTGACTGTCAGAACCTTCAAAGTCAGAAGAAAGGGTGTGGAGCAAGGAAAATGAAATTCTACACCAAGACCACATCTGAGCTGGGAGAGGAGGCGGACATAGAAGAAAGAAACAAGCATAAAGCTGGATAAGAAAATAAAATTTTGATTGAAGATTGGGCTGAAGTTTTTGATCCCTGAAAATGGAACTTCTTTTTATATCTGAAATGTGACAAAAAAATGAAAAGATTTTCCCTAGATATGTTCCTGGGCAGGAAAGGCAGATCCGATCGATCTGAAAAAGAATAAGTTGATTGTACCTTCCAGGATTGGGAGTCATCCTTGAAGCCAGATGCAGGCTGTGGTCCTCACCAGATGTTAGCACTTGGAGGACCAGAAGGCATATGAGACCAGAGAACACAGCTGGGACCAGCCACACACCTGCAGAACGCCACTGGCTTGAGGGCTATACTTCCTCCACCCTATGTAGAGCATTTTTTTTTTTTTTTTTTGAGATGGGGTCTCGCTCTGATGCCCAGGCTGGAGTGCAGTGATACAATCTCGGTTCACTGCAGCCTCGACCTCCCAGGTTCAAGCAATACTCCCACCTCAGCATCCTGAGTAGCTGGGACTATAGGCACGTGCCACCATGCCCAACTAATTTTTTTAATTTGTAGAGACAAGATCTCACTATGTTGCCCAGGTTGCCTATGTAGCTTTGGTGTCAGAAGTCATCTCTGCCAGACAAAACCTGCTGCACCTATAGACAACTGGATATGATTCTCATGGCTGGCAAGAGGGTATTCCAATTTAAGCTGAGCTGCCCCATGTCTGCCTGTGATATTTGCCTATTCTCACATTAAATTTACCTCTGGACAGCAGATTTTAGATCCCCTATAGAAGTGTTCCTCTAATTTTAACATGCATAAGGCAACCTGGGGTGTTTATGTAAAATGCAAATTTCCAACTCCTGTCCCCAGAGATTCTGATTTAAGAGGTAGTCTGTAGAAAACAGTTTGAAAAATAGTGCTGTAGAAAACAGTGCTGTCCAACAGAACTTTCTGCGATGATGGAAATAGAGCACTATTCAATATGGTAGGCACTAGCCAAATGAGCCTAGGTAGCAGTTAAGATGTGGCTACCATCTTAACTGCTTGCCAAGGAAGTTTTAAATTTTATTTAATTTTAATCAATTTAAGTTTAAATTGCCCCATGTGACTAGGGCTTCCACATTGGACAGTGCACCCTAGAATCTTGTTACTCAAAGTGGGCAGCAAACAACAAGCAGCAGCAGCAGCAGCACCCAGGATTTGTGAGAAATGCAGAATTTCAGGCCCCACCCTAGACACCTCAGACCTACTGAATCAGGATCTGCATTGTATCAAGATCCCCAGGTGATCCACGTGCCAATAAAGGTGAATACTCACTTTCTAGAATATTTTGGTGGTTCACTGACTCTTCCATTCCCGAACCACCCACTATCTGTTAACACACTTTTCTAGTTATAGACTAATTATCATATTCAATTGTATAAATCTAATTCTTACCCCACATTGTTGGTACCTAGCATTATTGGTCTGAAGGGTATAAAAAGTGTGTGTGTGTGTGGGTGTGTTTGTGTGCGCGTGCGCACGCATTGAGGAGGGTGGGGAGAAATGGGGATAGGGGGAGAGGGAGAGAGAGAGAGAACGTAAGGTTGTAGCCAGGCTGGAAAGGGCCCTATCTGCAAGCTAAGGGTTTGGGCTTTATTCCTTGGGCAATAGAGAACCATCAAAAGCTGTTAAGCAGGTAGGTGGCTTGGGCAGAGTTATGTTTTATGAAGATAATCATGGAAGTATGGAGGATGGCCTGGAGGAGATGGCCACACAGATAACTAATCTCTACCGTCCTCTGGTTCTTACATTAAGTATACCAACAGGGAGTAGGACTTGCTATCTTATTTTACCCCTAGATTTGAGGAACAGCAAGTACTCAGGACTTACAGCAATGTATCCATTCTACATGGTCAACATCTACAGTATCCCAACCCAGACCTTCAGAATAATATAGTATTCTTTATCTCTAAGCTTGGGAGAAAATAACAAACACTTTTTGCATTTCAATCCTGAAGAGATTATTTCTCGGTGATAAACCAAATGTTTGCCATTTATAGTAGTGAACTCTTTGGGATCTGACTCACCATTGCAACAACAATTTGCTTTGAAAGTGTACTTTTTAAACATACTGTTTTAAGACTAAAAGGATAAATAAGACATTCATGGGACACATAATAATCAAAGCAATAAAATACAACAGGTTTTCCTTCATATATCTTTTTCATTGGCAATGATGTGGTCTGTTGTCATCATAAGCCTCAATATTAAAATGAAAAACAGGCCAGGTACGGTGGTTCACGCCTGTAATCCCAGTACTTTGGGAGGCTGAGGCGGGCAGATCACCTGAGGTCAGGAGCTCGAGACCAGCCTGACCAACATGAAGAAACCCTCTCTACTAAAAATACAAAATTAGCCTGGCATGGTGGTGCATGCCTGTAATCCCAGCTACTCAGGAAGCTGAGGCAGGAGAATCACTTGAACCCAGGAGGCAGAGGTTGTGGTGAGCTGAGATCACGCCACTGCACTCCAGCCTGGGCAAGAAGAGCGAAACTCTGTCTCAAAAATAAATAAATAAAATAAAATTAAAAAAAACAGTTGCAACTGGTGATGGGAAGAGGCAGAAAATGGGAAGGGGAAGAGTAGGGAACTTAAAAAGTATTTCTAGTTTTTAATCTAGTCTTGGAAATCCTTTGATATACTCAGAGATAGATCCTGGCAGCCAGGGGAAGTCTGCAAGGGAAAGACCCAAAAGAAAGGGATCTGTTGTTTCCTAGGTGACAGGGGTCTTAAAGGCAATCTGTTCTTAAAAGAATAACTTAAAGAAGTTATTCCACCCAAATACTGTGGGCAAAATAACAGCCCCAACCAGAGCACTCAGACAGAAGACAAAGAGGCTTGTATTGGGACACAGGGGGACCTGAAAGATGAAGAAATCCTGGGGAGGCCAGTACCAGCAAGAGGCTACACACAGACACAGTCAGCACACACAACAGAGGAGGGATTGATGGAGTTCATGACCCTGTAGCTCAAGCAGAGCTGCTAAGTGGAGTGACCATGAAGTGACCAGTGAACCTGACCCACTGGGGTTTGGGAGGAAGACATTAGAACCCCTATTAATATTTACTTTTCATCTTTAAAAGACAAGAAATTGCATTTTGCTAAAAGTTAAAATTTAGACTGACATCAGCCCCTCCCTCCACTTGCAAATCAGAAGGTCCTGTGTCAGGTACAGTATACAAGCTGTGGTGGGAGGTGGCAGGGGTGTAAGAGTTAGATAATGTGGGAGGGCTGTTTAGTTGATTTCAGCATACTGAGATGTACTGCAGTTCCTAGGTATGTGCCCAGACACAGGGGCTTACCTATTAGGTAGTTTTTACTAAACCGAGCCACTGGACAAGTAGCTTAAAAAGATTCTTGTGGCCGGGCACTTTGGGAGGCCGAGGTGGGCGGATCATGAGGTCAGGAGATCAAGACCATCCTGGCTAACATGGTGAAACCCCATCTCTACTAAAAAAAAAAAAAATACAAAAAAAATTAGCCAGGTGTGGTGGTGCACACCTGTAGTCCCAGCTACTTGGGAGGCTGAGGCAGGAGAATGGCGTGAACCCAGGAGGCAGAGCTTACAGTGAACTGAGATCACGCCACTGCACTCCAGCCTGGGTGACAGAGCGAGACTCCATCTCAAAAACAAAAACGAAGATTCTTGCAAAGAAACAGCAGACAAGGATAATTGTAATACAGGTTGAACATCCCAAATTGAAAAGCCAAAATCTGAAATGCTCCAAAATCCGAAACTTTTTGAGTGCCAACATAAGGCCCAAAGGAAATGTCCATGGGAGCATTTCAGATTTCAGACTTTCAGTTAGGGATGCTTACCCAGTAAGTATATAATGCAAATACTCCAAAATCCAAAAAAATCCAAAATCCAAAACACTTCTGGTCCCAAGATTTCAGAGAGGAGATATTCAGCCTGTAATGCAAGCAAAAATGACAACACTAGCTGATACTTCTGTTCCCAGTGCAAGCTGTTCATCAGCCAGGAAAAAACACTAAGTTTTACCAAGAAGTCAGCCAAAAAATTTATTATCACAAAGATTTTTTAAAGTAGGTATCTGTGTTCACCATGGTTAATGATGAACCTCACTCTTCAGATACACACAATGAAAAGTGTGAAGCCATCACAATTAGCAGAAGCTACAGATCCGGAAGATGAGACAAACTTCCACAATGTGTTCAGCAATACTTAACATCATGAGATACTAACTCCAATACTTGTTAAAGAATGCTCACTAAATATAGTCATAAATGTTTATAAACCTTTCAAAAGTTTTCTCACTTAATAGCAAAAGACAAAAAGTAACATACCATTTAAAAAATACTTGTTCTTCATGCCACGGAAATATGGATGAAATACTGGTGAAACAATTTAGGGGAAAAAAGCCCTGATGTATCTTTTTGTCAGGAAGTACTATTGGATGACAAGTAGAAAACACTGCTGACAATCTGAAGAAATAAGTACAGGAATGAATTTTTCATGGCGTGAGGCTGACTAGAAAGAGAGATGTTTCCAACACGTCTCCTCTTACAGTACCACTGCAGGAAGAAAGACATTAAGGTAGCGATGAAGTGGTGAGGATATATTTCTCAAAATTAATCTACCTTAAAAAAAAAAAAAAAAGTTTGTTTTATGAGCAAACTAAGTCTAATCCCTGATGGAATGGCAACTTTGACTGAAATGTTTTTTTAAAGGTGAGATGGGGCTGGGCACAGCGGCTCACGCTTGTAATCCCAGCACTCTGGAAGGCCGAGGTGGGCAGATCACTTGAGGCCAGGAGCTCAAGACCAGCCTGAGAAACATGGCAAAACCCCATCTCCACTAAAAATACAAAAATTAGCTGGGTGTGGTGGCACACTCCTGTAATCCCAGCTACTTGGGTGGCTGAGGAGGCAGGAGAATCGCTTGAACCCAGGAGGCGGAGGTTGCAGGGAGTCAAGATCGCACGACTGCACTCCAGCCTGGGCAACAGACAGAGGCTCTGTCTCTAAATATATATATAAAATATAATATATAAATATATATAATATATAAAATATGTAAATATATATATAAATATATATATATGTATATGTGAGATGGTGGATTCCACATTAAGAATTAAGCAATAGCATTACTAAATAATTCACAGGCAAGACATTCATGTGCTAACAGTATCACTGATGTGAATTTTATAAAATTAAGACCTTTAACATGTAGTAGAATATTTACAACTCTTTGGGATGCAATAGGAGGTACCCATGAACAATACTTTGATTCACTTAAATTTCTCTGATCGTCTCAAGGTAAAATACTTTTAAAAGAGCTGTAAACTGGCCAGGCGTGGTGGCTCACACCTATAATCCCAGCACTCTGGGAGGCCGAGGCAGGCAGATCACGAGGTCAGGAGTTCAAGACCAGCCTGGCCAACATAGTGAATCCCCGTCTCTACTAAAAGTACAAAAATTAGCTGGGCATGGTGGCGGGCACCTGTAGTCCCAGCTACTTGGGAGGCTGAGGCAGGAGAATCGCTTGAACCCGGGAGGTGATGGTTGCAGTGAGCCGAGATCACGCCACTGCACTCCAGCTGGGGTTGGGGGGGTGGGGGGGCGGGTGGACACAGAAAGACTCTTGTCTCAAAAAAAAAAAAAAACAAGCTGTAAACTTAAATGTGAATTTTATGTGTATTTTTTGCACAAAGAGCAAGTATTCCACATTTTCTGACCTTTCTGAGATTGTAAATGGCCACTAGTAAACTTCAAAGAAATAAATACATCTCATTTGAATTTTCAGAGTGAAAGTTATAGTTCATCACTGAGACAGAAAGGAACTACTTTCAGAGACTTATAGTATGAAGAGTGCATATAAAAATGGTTATTTGCAAATATTTTCATCATTATATGACTATGTTGCCAAAAACTATTAATAGTGTGACACCTACAAACACTTTCACATCTACACAACTAAAAAACTTGTAAGCAGAATTTTTCTAACTTGATTTAAAATCTTTGAAAGAATTTCAATAAGCTTCGAACCTATTTGTTTTTTATGTGTTTTTGTTGTTGCTGTTAGAGACGGGGTCTTGCTCTGTCACCCAGGCTGGAGTTCAGTGCCACAATCATAGCTCACTGTAACCTTGAACTCCAGCCCCTACTTATTAACAAAGTAAATGTGTAGCACCTTCTGATTAACATGCAAAAATGACAGATTCACATCAAGAAAATGGATATTTACCAGCTAGATTTAAATAAAAAAAATATCTTTGCAAAATTGGTAAATAGGATTGAAAATTTTAGTAGGTATAGTTTTCTTCCCATCTGAATCTGCTTCTCTAGAAGGTATCTTTTTCAGCTCTAACAGCCCTTAAGACCAAATATTGAAATAAACTGAAATTAGAACCAGAATTTTGAATCATTCAAAAGGTGTTAAAATAAGGTTTTCAAAAATAGTAAATGTCCAAAAAATTTCATTTAAAAAATATTGCTTTTTGAAAAAGTGCATTATAAATTATATATAACATATTCTACTTCAACATCATCTCATGCTGCTCTTGATCATATTGCTCTTTTTAAAAATGAGTATATTACACTTATATATGTATAAAATATATATAAACAAATATAAATTATATTTCATATATTCTATTTCAACATTATCTCATACTTCTTGTGTGTATATTTTATAATGTGTATGTTATTACTCAGAAAAATTTATTATTACTTTAAGCATATAAATAAACATATTTGGGGGTAGGTGCTTACAGGGATTGGAAACTACCATTAAAGGGCAGGAGGTCTACGACCATCCAGGAATAGGGAAGAAGACAACCATAAAAAGCAAACAAGAGAGCACTAAGAAGGAAAAGTAGCACAGACAATGTGACACACACACACATGGACTGCCCAACACAACGCAATGCAGTAATAGAAAACTTGTTCTGGGATAATCCAAGCCTGAGACAATGCTAAGGGGACAGAATCTCAGCAGCAAACAGCAACCAACATAAAAACAAGCAAGTGCACAGCACAGGCAGGGCAATATTCAAACTGGTTCATTCCTTCATCAAGAATTTATTGGCTCTTAGGCATTCCTGAAGAAGAATTAGGAAGGAGGCTTACCCTCATAGCCATCAAGACTTAAAACTATGAGAACTAAAGCAATGTGGGGCTGGTGCTAAGACAGAAAAACACAACAAAGGGACAACGAAGTAAGCCAGCAAACAGATTCACATATATTGGAGAACTTAATCTATAACAGACATAAAGTTAAATATTCAATAAATGTTGCTGGAATAATTTAAAAAAAAGAATTTCTTGGCTCTTTATTTTGTGTATCTGTGGTAGATACTGGAAAAAACCACGAACTTGGCAGAGAATTTGCCTTTGAGGAGATCGTAGGGCAGTGAAGAAATTAGGCATGTAAACATGACTAAAGAGCAGTGTGATCAACTGAATTTCAATGATCTCTGCAGGAAAAAAAAAAAAAATTGGGACCAGGAACTGTCTGCAGCAAGACACTCATCCCTAGACACATTTATCAATCTCCTAGTTAGTAAGACTTTGTGATTAAGTGTATAACGCTCTTGACTAGAACTTTATATAGTTTACTTTCTAATTAAATTAAGCACAGTTCTATAGTATATACAGCAAACACAGACCTATGTTGGGGCCCTGATATATTTCCAATTTCCCAATATTTGAAAGTGTTTTTGTTCAGATCTAGTTGCTATTTCTCTTCTACTCAGATGGTCCCCTCCTCTGAGACGCTCATCATTCTTGCTTCATGTTAGCCTGTACTGAACTGCTTGCCTCCTGAGTCTAAGGCCTTGTCTTCAGCCTCTGTGTATGCCCTAATCAGAGTTACAATGTTGTCACCACCTACATCATAGGGGCATTTTCTCCCTTCCGATATCCTCTGCACAAAGACTACTGTGCATTACTGATCATTAGGGAGTGCTTCTCTTTTCAGGCCAGAGACCCTGTGGCCCTCTGACTTTCCTGAATCTCAGCACCCTGCATTTTCTGGCCAGTTAACTCGGCATTCTGTCTGCACTTGAGGAGCTGGTAGAGTGGTTTTTAAATGCTCTCATTTAATAGAAGAATAACATAGACTAAGTTCAACAATGCCAAACTTTCTAGATCTGCAGCAGGTCAGGAATTTTACTGCTCTACCATTTCAGACCAACAGTCACGTCAGCTACATTAACATTCACTTTAACCTTATAGTCGAAATAATAACAATATTTTTAACCAGTACAATAATGTAACTTCATACCTTGTGAGAATTCGGTTTCCTTCCCTTTTCTCATCATACATATTATATTGTACAAATCCATATTCAGCCTGATATTTTTCAAATGTTTTTACTTTTCCACATAAAACATCAAATCTATGCTATTATCCAAAGAATAATGGATGAGTATTTTGAATGAAACACTTCCAATGTATTCAATTATTTCATTAAAAAATTATCTCTCACACACACACACTATATGTCTAGTTGTCTACTAAGCATAAGAAATATAAAGATCACTTCTCTTCTTTGGAGCTCACAGTATGGTGAAGGGGACAGATATGACAACAAATAATTTGATACGTAAGACAACATGATAAGCAGATCAACGGCCAAGGCCATTCAGACAAGGGAAGGAACACTCACTCTGCTTGGGAAAGTAGCAGAGGACTTCACAGAAGAGGTGATGCTGGGGCTGAGTCTTCAAGGGAAAACAGTCTTCTAGATGAACAAAAGAAAGAGCATTTCAGACAGAGAGAAATGCATGCTTACTATGTGCAAAGGGCAGAAGAAGCCTGCAGTGCTCAGTCAGTGTTACAGAAGGAGAATATAAGAGTTGGGAGAGAAGAGGCTAGAAAAAGTAGATGAGGACACCTCTCTTAAGGAGCTTGGTATACAACAGAAGCCATCTGTTTGCTACCCAGGAGGCTCTGAACAGCCACTGGAAGACCTTAGTCAGGGGTGCTGCATGATTAGATTCGTGTTTTCTAAGATCAGTTTGACTGCAGCTTGAGAAATAAACTGGAAGAGGCAAGATGGAAGCCAAGGGAAGCAGGTGTGACACTCTCGCCTAGTCCAGCTTAGAAATGCTAAAAGGCTGGACAAAAGGAGTGACAGGACAATTGAAAGGAGAGAATAGATTTAAGAGGCATTTCAGAGGCAAAATCAACAAGACCTGGTGACAGGATGGACATGGGGTGTGAGTAAGAAAGCCATGTCTATTAAGACTCCTGGGTTTCTGGAGATGACCAAATCCTCCCCACAACAAAATTATTGCTCCCTAGCTGTGTTGCCATCTGCCAACTTTCAACCCACAGCAAATTTCATTTCCAAAGCAGAAACCATGAGTAAACAGAAATAATTTCTAACTTATAAGATACCAGATCTTAAAACTCATTAGGGGCTGATACATGCAGTGATGGTAACCAATCAGTGGAGTGAAAATATTTAAATCATAAAAGGTTTCCCTCCACTAACCACCAAAAGCTACAAAGTGTCCAACATAAAATTCTAGAGTGGGTAAAGGAAGTCATGATGAAGTGAGATAATATTCTTAGGGAATTCTGTATCCAAAGCAAATACCAACAAATAAATTAACAGTCCCCAAGTCTCCATGAGCCTGCCAGGACCGACCAGGTCATGACAGGACATAATGAAATACAGTGTTCACTCCCAGCGAGTTTACCTTCCTCTCACACTCAGTCGGAGCACAGTTCCTCATAAATATTTAGCTTAAATTGCAAAGTAGACAGATCAACTTGTCATATTAACACCAGGAAGTTAAGCTGAAAATCACAGGCTGATAGCCTCCATTTTAATTAATATTCTACTATTCACACTTCTATTGGTTTTTAAAGATGGTTTTATATAAGGTATTTCATAATTACAATTTTAAAATGCAGTCTGTATTCACGTTAATGTACAATTTCAACTAATTTTTGACAAGGGAAAAATACACATACTTTGCTTTACTCTCATATAAAACACTGATTATTTGGTTGTAGTAATCCAGATTTAAGATGTTGACGAGTCTTCGTAAAGGACTTCATCTACCTTCATGTCGTTTTCATTCACTGGGACCTGGAGGCAAATCTGTTCTTTGAAAGCCAACGCCAGGGTGTAGGGCTTTACTTCCTGATGCTGCAAACAGCGCTTCAAATAGGCATCATAGTAGCCCTTGCCCCTCCCCAGTCGGTTGCCATGTTTGTCAAACCCAAGGCCTGGCATGAAGATGAGATCAAGTCCCCCTGCGGAAAAGAGGAACAAATTTAAGAGGATTAATTGTTTCTGAAAGATCATTTCAGGATGTGTTTTTTGTTTTGTAATGACATCTATTCTTTCTCTGATTTCTAAAAACAATGTGTGACCATTAATATCCAAAAAGCACAGAGTTGGACAAAAAAGGAAATAAAACTTACTCAGCAACTCAGTTAAGTCTCTTATTCATCCTCAACAGATCTTTTACATATATCTGTACAAAAGTGCCAGATTCCCAGGCCTCATTCATAACTAGTTAAATCAAGAGAATCTCCAGGGGGCCCTCTTTTTTCTAGCATCCTGGTGATTCTCCATACCTGTCAGGTTTGGAAATCAATGCCCCAGGATAATGACAGTTGGAGGGCAGGAGAGGGTCAAGGAGGAGCCATAAAGGACAGAGCTGTTTCTCAGGGTCAGTGAGCAGAAAGAGATTCCACTGCCAGGCATACCAAGCAGTTCAGACAGCCTACTCCCTCCTCATTTCCCCTCCCATTGAAGAGGCAAGGCCAGGCTGCCAGGCTTCCCCAGACTCATGTGAGAGCAGGCTTTGACCTACTCAGGGAAAGGTACAAGATGGGGACCCACAACTAGTCCTCTGGCTAGAACTCTCTCAAGTAACACGAAGACCAGAACTGGCTATGACATTATCAGGACAGAATGCTGGAGCTCAGGGTGGGAGGCAGGGTCCTGGAGGCTATAAAAACCCAACTGCAGTAAGGTTGTGTGGGGATTCCCATGAAGACGGCAATAAAGGTCACTAGGTGAAGGACCTCCATGAAGGAATGGTACTCCAGCCTCTGGCAAGAAACATGGGGTACCAGTGTCAGCATAAGAGCCACATTACATGTCAAACCCAGTGGTCCGCCCTGTGGCCTCCTTATACTGAGTCTTGGCCTCCTGACAGCTGTCCTAGGGGCTTCTGGGTGACCTATAGCTTAGTCGTGGACTAACCATTCATATAGCATTTGCTGGCAAGATATACCAGGGTTGGAAGCCATGAATTCTCCATAACAGCGTGTTCAGAGTAGAGAAGATCAGACTGCCAACATGGCTGGCCCCCGCTATCAGCAGATACTCTGACTACCTGCAGAACTGTGAGGTGAACTCAGCTTCTCTCTGGCTCCCAGCATATACCTGGTCACCCCTGCCTGCCAAAATCCAGCAAAGCATGCCTCAGATTACAGTAATGACCTTCCCCTGTAAACCTGCCTGTCTATTCCAATCCCAACTTGCTAAAAAGGTCCTGGTCACTGACCCTTGTCTTTCTTCCCTGTCCCTGTCCAGCTCATTTGTCCCTCTTGGGATTGACAGTGGACTGTGAATTTTGACTTTACTCCCCGTGTCCTCTTTCTGTTGCCAGAGCACCATCAGGCTTGAAGTTCAGTTCTGTCTTCTATACCTAGAACACACAATGCGCAAACGTTTCTAAGGATTCCTGCCTCTTTACAGTATGGCAAGGTGCTCTGTAAGGTCCTCTGGAGGACACACAGTCTCTTCCCTTCATGAGATGGCAGTTCAGTTAGTACAAAATATAACCGCATGTAATATCCACTCCAATGCACGGCAGCAGCCTCTGCCAAATGCCCCAAAAGCAACAGAGACAAATACTAGAGACCCCAGCAGGGTGAGAGCAAATGCTGGGTGGTCAGGGAAGAATTCACGGAAAACTCAACTCGACCTGGATTTTTAAGATGTGTCAGAGTTGGGTCTAAGTATCTTTCAGAAACCAAAAGAAGGGTAGCAAGAGCCAAGTGAGGGAGTAGGGAGTGGGGAGCAGTTTACTTGCTTGGACAGAAGGATTAAGCTGAGGAGTAGCAGAAGACATGAGTGTAGAGTTCACCAGGTACAGGCATGGAGATTTGGGGTCAAAGGCACAGAGACCCCCTAGAACACAATAGCAAAAAACCAAATAACCCAAATAAAAACTGGGCAAAAGACTTAAACAGGACGGGCACGGTGGCTCATGCTTGCAATCCCAGCACTTTGGGAGGCAGAGGTGGGTGGAGATAGAGATCATCCTGGCTAACACGGTGAAATCCCGTCTCTACTAAAAATACAAAATATTAGCCGGGCATGGTGGAGGGCACCTGTAGTCCCAGCTACTCCGGAGGCTGAGACAGGAGAATGGTATGAACCCAGGAGGTGGAGCTATTGCGCCACTGCACTCCAGCCTGGGTGACAGAGTGAGACTCCATCTCAAAAAAAAAAAAAAAAAAAAGACTTAAACAGACATTTGTCCAAACAAGACATACAAATGGCCAACAGGCATATGAAAATATACTCAACATTACTGATCATCAGGGAAATACAAATCAAAACTTCAATGAAATACCACCCCACATTCATGAGGATGTCCAATATCCAAAAAATAGAAAACCACAGATGTTGGCAAGGATGTGGAGAAATTAGAACCCTTGTACACTGCTGGTGGGGGGTGTAAAATAATGCAGCCATTAAAGAAAAGAGTATATGGGTTCCTCAACAAATTAAAAGTAGAACTACCATATGGCCCAGCAATCCCACTTCTGGGTATTTATCCAAAAGGATTGAAGTCAGGGTCTTAAAGAGATATTTGCACTCCCACATTCATTGCACCATTATTCCCAAGTGCCAAGATACGGAAACAAGTATGCATCGATGGATGAATGAACAAACCAAATGTGGTACATACATTTAATGAATATTATTCAGCCATATCAAAGAAGGAAATTCTGCAATATGCAACCCATGGATAAGCCTGGAGGATATTATGCCAAGTGAAATCAGTCAGTCACAAAAAGACAAATACTTCATGATGCCACTTACATGTGGTATCTAGAGTAGTCAAAATCTTAGAAACAGAAAGTAGAATGTTGGTTACCAGGCGCAGGAAAAAGGGGGAGACAGAGAGTTGCCATTCAGTGGATACAGAGTTTCATGCATGGAAGATGAGGAAGTTCTAGAGATCTGCTGTACAACTGTGCTTACAGTTAACAATACTTTCCCAGACACTTACAACTTTTAGGAGGGTAGATCTCACACTATATGTTATTTACCATAATAAAAAAATTAAAAAAGCAAAGAGACCAAAAGAGAAGCCAGGAGAATAGTCAGGATTCCCACCAGAGTCAATACACAAGAAAGAAAAGGCAGAATTTTGGAACATCCACATTTAGGCAGTTGGAGGAAAAGAAAGAAGAAATGAAACAGAAATAAGAAAACAACGTTCTCAAATCCCTTGAGTGAGAGTTAATCTGCTCCCTCTTTTCTTGTTACTCCCTGTACTTTGATCACAGCTCTCACTGAAGTCTACCTTGTACCACAGTTGATGGTACACGTCTCTGTCTCCCTCACCGGACAGAAAATTTCTTTTAGGGCCATAATTTTTCCAAGTCCTCTTTCATCCTTGGATTTTAATAGAATTTTAGGCCAAAGAAACCCTGAAAAATGAATATTTTGCCTACAGAATGGATCAATCCTAGCATGACATCCCCTATTTTAATAATTCCGAAGTACATAAATTTGGCTCAAAGAGGCAAAAAAATAAAATAAAATAATAAAAAATAACTTTGTATAGGCTGCTTTTTCAAAATGAGTTTTACATTTGAGAAGCAAGACGAGAATGGTTTTGGATTCCCAGGTAACTAAGGCTCGGAAAGAGCCCTTCCTAGGTGGAGGTCCTTACATCGTACATGTGGTGTTGTTATTGTAGCCCTGCCCACAGAACTGTTCCTGCTGCTCCCTTCAACCATGGGGATCACAGGTTGCTCCTGGCCTCAGGTCCTTAAGATATACTTTCTAGTCTGCTCCCACTTCTGCTACTTGTTAAATCCAAGTGTTTTCCCTGAAACACTTCGTGTATTCTTCGCTTATTTGTTGTCACCCTTGAAGCTCTTCCTGTGCCTTACCACCATCCCCACATGCATCACCCACCCCACACACACTCCTGGGGCTCCTCACACTTTGGGAACACTATGCTGGATGTTTTTCCTCCTCAAAGGTGACAACTCAGTGGGGCTTAAAAATCATGCAGAGGCTCAGGCCGGGCGCGGTGGCTCATGCTTGTAATCCCAGCACTTTGGGAGGCCGAGGCGGGCGGATCACGAGGTCAGGAGATCGAGACCACGGTGAAACCCCGTCTCTACTAAAAATACAAAAAAATTAGCCGGGCGTAGTGGCGGGCGCCTGTAGTCCCAGCTACTCGGAGAGGCTAAGGCAGGAGAATGGCGTGAACCCTGGAGGTGGAGCTTGCAGTGAGCCGAGATCGCGCCACTGCACTTCAGCCTGGGCGACAGAGTGAGACTCCGTCTCAAAAAAAAAAAAATCATGCAGAGGCTCAACAAGCTTCCCTCACACACACTGGTCCCACTAATAGAGGTAGACACGAGAGACACCTTCACACACTACAAGGTCAGAATTCAATAGGGGAGACAGAAGAAAAACCTTAGTCCGTGCACAGTTCTTCATATGCCTCTGGCATCGCCCTGTTTTCAAATCACCAAGGGCTTATTAATAGCATCCACTGACAGTGCAATGTGCAAGAGCCAACCTGCTCTGATTTTGTTTAATCCTGTGTGCACTTGCTTCACATTCTGTACTAGTGGGCACAGAGCTCTCTAGATGTCATAAGATTGTTCTGCAGAGTCATGGTTTGTTGAGTGTTTTTCTCCAGGCTTCGCTGGCTTTCCAATGTGATCTTGCATTCCAAAACTGCAAAGCTAACCTTTGGAAAACTCACCCAACCCCACACACTGCATTTATTTGCGCAAAAACATCTTCTGTCTTTTCATTTGGTGCTGGCTCTGAAACAGCAGTGCCCTCTGGAGGCAGTCTGATGTGGTGATTAAGGGCATGGGCCCTCAGGCTATTTCTTAGCTGTGTGATCACAGGCAAGCTACTGCAATCTCTGTGCTTCCATTTGTTTTCTCATCTGTAAAATGGAGCTGGTCATGAAAACTGTATTAGATAATGCAACATATCTGTTCACAACAATTATATTTATTAGGATAACTTTCTATTTTTTTAAAAAGAAATCTCAGGCAGTATTTCTTGAACCAGGTGGCAAGGAAAGGGGTATAGTTTCTCCAATATTTCAAGTATTTTTTGACCAGAGCTTTTACAATCTTACCTTAGAACTGGCTCTTACATGTTCTCTCAGCAAAGAGGTTCAGCAGAGCCAAAAAGAGAGGAAGAAAACCAGGGGAGAATGAGGTTATAGAATGCAGATTAGCACATTTTTCCTACAAAGGACCAGAGAGTAAATAATTTAGGCTTTGTAGGCCTTAGGGTCTCTGTCAGAACATAACTCTGCTGTGTAGTATGAAAGCAACCAAAGACAAATGTAAACGAATGAGTGTGGCTGTGTTCTGATAAAATGTTATTTACAAAAACAGGTGGAGGGCCAGATTTGGCCCGTGGGGCTGCAATGTGATAACCCCCATCACAGAACATAAGGAAAGAGAATTTCAGGGAGAGAGAAGTAGACACAGTGTCAAATGTGGCAGAATGGACAAGTAAGGTAAGGACATAAAAATATCTATTAGATTTGGCAACTAGGGAATCACCGGGGCAAGGATAATATAAGTGGAGAGATGGGGACAGATGCTGAGCTGCAGAATCTTCGTTGACCAGGAAAAAAGCCTAGGTAGTAGGCCCTGAAAAAAATGAAGAAGTAAGATTCTATAAATGCCTCTACTTCCTGAGACAGAAGTATTAGGCTCTGAGGATTCAGTTCACCGTCACAAAACATTCTTATTAATTCTGGCAGCGAGGCAGCCTGGGCCCCTGACACCTCCTAAGATGTCCTGAACTCAGACTCCCTGTCCTGAGCTTTTCAGAATATAATCAGTTCAGCTAGTGGACTGTCTTTACTGTAATACTGAAGAGAAGGCTGAAAATAAGTGTTAGAGCCCACGAGGTATGTGGGCACCTTCCTACCTGCACACCTTTGCTCCTGCGACACCGTTCTTCATTCCTGTAAAGGCTTTCTACTCTTTTTGTTAACTTATTTATCATAACAACCAGAATATCACAAATCTTAAACTTCCATTGAGTCCTCCCAGTCCATGCAGTTTGGTGTGACTAGCTCTTATCCTATACTGTAAGAATGCCTGTGGTCCATTAAGCAGTAGGAATCCTTCTCCCTTTCTTCTAGGAACAGAGCTTTTGTCTTTCCCCAGAGAATTTGAGCTCAGTTCTGTTTACCGTGAAAAAAAGAATGACAGTGAAGGATGTAAGGGATATAATGAGTAGTCCTCTTGCTGTATTTATTTTAGCTTCCTGACTATATCCAAAGAGTGACTTGTTCAGATTATCCCATGAGACACCTAACTCTTAACCAAAGTCCTGCTTCTAGAAGAGAAGGAGAGCACAGAAACTAACATTTGTAAAGTGCCTACAATGTGTCAGGCAAGATGCCATATCCTGGAAAGAGAAGGCTGAATAAAACCAGCTGGTCAGTACATCTACCTAGAGAGGCAGGAGGGTGGGAACTATTATCCCCATTTCACAAAAGAATAAACTGATGCTCAGAGAGGTCAAATTACTCCCTAAAGTCATTCAACTCATAAGAGACTCAACTCATAAGAGACTCAGCTCATAAGAGGTGAAGCTGAGGGCTTGCTGTTCCAGATGGATAATATACATGGCTCCTATTACCAAAAGATACAAATGAGATTAAGTAAAGATATGGTGGAAACACAACAAGGCCAAGCATCTTAGAGGTAGTACAGGAGAGGGGTTAAGTGTGTAGGATTCTAGACAGGCTGCCTGGGTCTGAATCCAGCACTACCACTTATTAGCTATGAAACATCATCAAAATTACCTTCACCTAAAATCTAGAATGGATAAGCATATTATGATGTAAAGAGTCTCTAAGCTATTAACACCAAATGTCAACTTAATCAACTGCTGCATGCCTACTCCTCAGGCCACGTGGGTGATTACAGAGAGACACAGGCACTTCCATCAAACATGCTACTAAAACATGAAGAAGCTGAAATCCTAAAATAAAATACAGAACCAATAATTCATGATAGCGCTTGAGGCAGAACTGTCAAAAATCAATACCATGTGTTTTGAACTCATTATGATTGCCTTAGAAAGAACAGACTGAAGCACAACCTCCTTGAATTCACTCTTCATATAAAACAGTACAGCACATACAAGGTAATAAACAAAACCATTTACATGACTGCAGTAATAAAATATATTCAACTTCTGATTATATATAAAAATTGGGTTTTTAAAAAACATGGTTCCCTGCAAATCTATAACATACTCAAGGAGGAGTTAACTGAGCCACCTATTATAGACTGTTAATTTTTAAAAATTACATTGTAAACATACCTTCACTCTTTCTGCTATGAATGTTCACAACCTATTTTGGCCATCTGGGAATATTCACACTGAATCAAACACACTGTAGTAAGAATCATCTATTAAAGACATGATCACCATAATTGATCACTTCTGCATTGTTACTATAAAATTCTTTCTTTTAACACAGATACTAACATTTGCACCAGAATACAGCGACTACATTTGTCACAAAAGCATTAGAAATAAGTACCAACACCATGTAAGGTTCTCCTAGTATCCCTGGGTGACACAGGTCATTCTGCTAATCAGTTAATGAGGTATTCAGAATATAAGACAATTTGTGTGCGTCTTATATTTAAAACCTAAGTGTATTATGGGTTCAAGGCTTTTGCTCAACCTTATGAACACTATGTGTTTAAATGAAGGAAGTAGGAGGTGACAGGAATTTAGACTCTCCTAAGTAAAGCTGAAAAAGCAAATAAGAAATGTGGATAATATTTAGTGACTTGGCTGCTGAAGATCTCACAGCAGCACTCTCCTCCTACCTAATCCAAAGAGCCTAGAAAAATATCAAGGACAAGAGGCCAGAAGTCAAGATAAAATGGGTTATAGAAACCAATCCTTCTACCCATAATACAGGTTCACCCCTATAAGGATATTTCAGGAAGGATACGAAAGAAGAGTGGCTACCTCTGAAACAAAGTATTAAAGAACAGGAGACTTGGATGAGAAGACCATTTTACACTTTCATAGTACTATTCTATATGGTTTACATTTTTATCATGCACATATGGAACCAAATTTTAAAAAATATCAACCTTACATTTTTTAAATATAAACATCAAGGACAAGAGCCTTGGAGGCAGTCCTGCACAGCAGTTATCAGTGCAGGCTTTTACAGAGACTGCCTGGGTTTGAATCCCATAACTACCATTACTAGCTAAGAAACATCAGTAAAGTTACTGAAATTCTCTTTGAAACCCAATTTCTTCTCCTTCCGATAAAAATAATGCTATCTATTTTAGAGGGACTAAATAAAGGAGGTAAAACTCTAGTAAGTGTTCAATAAATTCTAGCCGTATTATACTTGGGGATCTGAATAATGCCTATCCTCTTTCTGTTGACTCTGAAAGTTATTTCTTGAGTCATAATACTAACACTACAAGAGCTATCATGCAAACTTCCTATCAGCCCAAACCATGTGCAAGGGTGGGCCTAGCTCTCTACTGCCACCTCCTGTCAGCTAGAAATATGCAGGTGAGAGCGGTCCATAAGAAACTGCTCAAGCCTTAGGCAGAGCAGGAGCCGTGATGGCTCACTGAAATAAACACACAGTCTCCGAAACAGGTGTGATAGGAAAGCATTCCTCTGTTAGAAATAGCCTTTCTCTTTAAACGGCTCCTTTGAGGTGTATCTGTTTACAAACCAAGAAAAATGAAGTTGCTCTTTTATAATTTCTTTCAACACATTCAGCTGTGTGCTAGACACTGTGCTAAGCTCTTTGCAAACATGACCTAATTTAATCTTCCCAACAATTCTGTGAGGTATATATTGTTATCCCATTTTCAAATTGGAAAACCAAGATGATGTAATTTGCCCAAAGTCATACAGCTAGGAAATGCAGGCCTGGGAATGTGAATGGTAGAGTAGCTCTAGTGAAGTGTGGAAGCTCTTTGTTCTTTCCCTATGAAATTAAAGCAGACTGGGAGAGCTCTGCTTATTTGCCTTGGTGGTGGAATCAGTCAAAATGGATGCAGCGTCTGTACCAGTCAGGTCAGGGCCATGGTGGGGACAGATGGCACACTCAAACTAGGGAAACCAGAAAAGATTAATAAAGAGATGGAGATGCTTAGAGAAAGCAAGAGAGATGGTACAGTCCCTGGGGTAGCTGACTGTACCATCAACTTGGCCTGAAGGTGCAAGGGGCAGGGCTGGGGAGGGCATGGTTAAGAACCCGCAGAGCTGCGATGAGAAGGCTGCCTGACTGGAGTGTGGATGTGCACTGGGGGCGAGGGGTAACACCCTGCAGCCTCTGGTCTTCATTGCTGCCTGCTGATGTAGTCCACAGAGGCTGGTCTTCCCTGCCACTAAGCAAGTAGAAAAGATAGACAGTGGATCTAGAGGAGGCCAACCAAAATCACCTAGCAAAAGACCGAAATATGGTTATTATCAGTGGTTACTCCTGGCTTGGAGATTTGGGCTTTTTAAAAATTTATTCTTTATGTCTTATCTTTATAAGAACAAAGCTATTTTCCTTTAGAAAAAAATATTTTTATCAATACTCAGAAAAATTTCCAGTCTTCTTTTTGAAGATGTACTTCAAACATGCTATTTTCTTAAGTATGTTTTTTATATCTTAAGCCTACTACGTTGTCTAGAAAATAACTCCAAAATCATGTCAACAGATAATAGTAATTTGATTTACATTATTTTCTTAGTCAACATCATCATCACCATCACCATAAATAACTACAATTGTATATGAAAGAAGCAAGCTAGGTTGCTGCAGACTGAAAAGTGGGAATGGTGTCCCAATATTTTACCACTGGGGTTTGCAAACTGTAGCCTGCAAGTCAAATCTGGTCCACTGTATGATTTTGTAAATGAAGTTTCAATAGGACACAGCCATGCTCTGTCTTCACACTAAAACAGCAGAATTGAATCACTGCAACAGACACTGTATGGACTACAAAGCCCCAGATATTTACTATCTGGCCCTCTGCAGAAAAAGTACCCTGCCAATCCCTACTTTACAGCTTCTGCCATAAGGTTTTTAACAAAAAAAAAAATCTATACATCAGCTTATCCTATCTTAGCAGATATTGACGAAAATAAATCTTACTGGAAAAAAATATAATTTAAACTCTCTTTACTGCAGATATGTAAAAGTGCTCTGCAGAAAATAGGATCCACATCAGCAGTAGCTTAATATAAATGGCATTTCTAAATATTATATTGATTTGGCATCTGAGTTGTTGATAATCAGATGGACCTAAAAATGAAATGGAGAAGACATTAGAACTTCCTATGATTTTTCACTAACTGTAGGCAACCTCTGCTTGTCTGATTTAACTCATCTGTAAAATGGGTGGATGGAACTTTTCAATAACTTTTTTATTAACTTTCATTCTAGGTTCAGGGGTACATGTGCAGGTTTGTTATACAAGTAAACTCATGTCACACGGGTTTGGTGTACAGATTATTTCATCACCCAGGTACTAAGTATAGGTACTTTTTCTGATCCTTTCCCTTCTCCCACTCCCCATCCTCAAGGAGGCCTCAGTGTCTGCTGTTCCCCTCTTAGTTCCATGTGTTCTCATCATTCAGCTCCCACTTAATAAGTGAGAACACGCGGTATTTGGTTTTCTGTTCTTCTGTTGGTTTGCTTAGGATAATAGCCTCCAGCTCCATCCATGTTGCCACAAAGGACATAATCTCACTCTTTTTTATAACTGCATAATATTCTATAGTATATATGTACCATATTTTCTTTATTCAGTCCACTATTGATGGGCATTTAGGCTGATTCCATGTCTTTGCTATTATGAATAGTGCTGCAATGAACATATGTAAGTATGTGTCTTTATGGTTGAACGATTTATATTCCTTTGGGTATAGACTCAATACTGGGATTGCTGGGTCGAATGGTAATTCTGTCTTTAGTTCTTTATGGGATCGTCACGTTGCTTCCCACAATGGCTGAACTAATTTACACTTCCACCAGCAATGCATAAGCGTTCCCTTTTCTCCACAATCTCACCAGCATTTGTTATTTTTTGACTTTTTAACAATAGCCATTCTGACTGGTATGAGATGGTAGCTCACTGTGGTTTTGACTTGTATTTCTCTTATGATGAAAAAATTTGAGCATTTTTTCATATGCTTGTTGGCCATGTATATGTCTTCTTTCGAAAAGTATCTGTACATGTCTTTGCCTACTTTTTTAATGTGTTTGTTTTCTTCTTGTAAATTTGTTTAAGTTATTTATAGATTCAATATCTCAGATCTCTTTAGAATCAAAGCTTAGTGACTCTGAGAATTTAAGGACAATACCTTGTTTATCTGTGTGATTCAATCAAGAAATAAATTAAGCCAGTCACAAAAAAAAAAAAATTATATGATCCTAATTAAATGAAGTCTTGAAAGTAGTCAAACTCATAGAATCAGAAAGTAGAATGGTGGTTACCAGAGGCTGAAGAAAGCGGGGAAAGAAGAACTGTTTAATGGGTATAGAGTTTCAGATATGCAATATGAAAAATTCTGGAGATCTGTTGCACAGCAATGTGAATATACTTAACACTCCTGAACTGTACCTTTAAAATGGTTAAGACGGTAAATTTTGTTACGTGTTTCCTTACCACAACAAAAAAAGAAAGAAAGAAATTAGGCATTGAGGGAAGAGTCTAGAGGGCAGTCCATCCTATGCTCACATTCATGTGAGGGTGTACTCAAGAAAGAAAAGTCTAGCTCACTCTTAAAAGCAGTGAAGAACAATTTCTTCAGATACAGAAATACAAGGGTGTTTTGGAGCTATTTCTATTTTTCTCCGTTTTTAGAAGATGAGCTCTCAAAGTCACTTTTTTTTTGAGACAGAGTTTCGCTCTTGTTGCCCAGGTTGGAGTGCAGTAGCGTGATCTCGGCTCACTGCAACCTCCGCCTCCTGGGTTCAAGCCATTCTCCTGCCTCAGCCTACCAAGTAGCTGGGATTACAGGCATGTGCCACCACACCCAGCTAATTTTTGTATTTTTTTAGTAGAGACGGGGTTTCATCATGTTGGCCAGGCTGGTCTTGAACTCCTGATCCTCAGGTGATCCACTCACCTGGGCCTCCCAAAGTGCTGCGATTACAGGCATGAGCCACCGTGCCTGGCCCACTATTCTTAATTAATTATTGCACAGTATGATTTCCAAGCCTTGAGAGTTTAGTAAAATGGAAACTTCTGCCTGTCTTTCACCATTTTTTTACTGAGCTGTTAAATGAGCACTTGAAAGTCCTGCAACCTCTCTGGTTCAGTATATTTAACTAAAATAAAATTACATGGTACATTATATTTCTTCAGCTTGCTCTCTTCTTGCATGCCTAAGAGGACTCACAGCCCAGCTAATATGAGCCTTGTGCCATCTAGAACAAATTCTATTACAGCAAGTCTATGATAAAGTAAGCTATTACTTTGAAATAATAGTACCTGGATTTTATATAAAGTCCTTTTCCAGTGAGTTCCAAGTGCCTTTTCATGCAACTAGCCTTGTTATCTGCTTCAGTAAGTCCTCTTCTGGTGGGGGAGAAACTTGCTCTTAAAACCCAAAATCCAGCTGGGCACAGTGGCTCACTCCTGTAATCCCAGCACTTTCGGAGGCCGAGGCAGGCTGATCACGAGGTCAGGAGTTCGAGACCAGCCTGACCAACATGGTGAAACTCCCGTCTCTACTAAAAATACAAAAATTAGCCGGGCATGGTGGCACGTGCCTGTAATCCCAGCTACTCAGGAGGCTGAGACAGGAGAATTGCTTGAACCCAGGAAGCAGAGGTTGCAGTGAGCCAAGATCGCGCCACTGCACTCCAGCCTGGGTGACAGAGCGAGACTCCATCTCAAAAAAAAGTAAAAATAAAAATAATCCTCTCTAAAACCTAAAACAGCTTTACAGGAAAAAAGCAGAAAAAAGTTTCAATCAAAATTTAATGGATCCAAATCAATAAATAGTCATTAGTAATGACTCACTTTATGGAAGGCCCTGTCCAAGGAACTATAGATAACACGGAGATAAGTTACTATCCATGCCCTCTAGGACCTAACAACCTGGTCAGCTAAAAATGCATATAATCAGTTGTCTGTAAAGAGATAATTAAATAATGGTAATAAGGGGTAGAATAATGTAAGTTCTAAGGTAATAGGTACAAAGGAAGGAAATTGTACTCCCTTGAGAAGGGAGTTAAACACAGGAAAACCTCACTAGGGAGGTGGCCTATTGTATCAACCATGAAAGGATGAGTATTTTAGAGAGGAAAAGTCTTTTGGAAACAAGAACACCTGGGTTTTAGCCCTCTGTTTGTGACTTCAGACAAGTCATTTCCCACCTAGGCCTGTTCTCTTATCTACAAAATGAAAAACTGAGTTAGATGATCTTCAAATCCCTTCCAATTCAGATAATCCCCTATGTGCCAATTAAATAACTAAAGGATATAGAAATTGGGAGACTGAAGACAAATCTGTCTCTGTGGACTAATAATAAATTTGTAAAACACTGACATCTGCTGGAAATTAAGAAAACTACTCAATCCATCTCAGCCTTTAAAAACCTAGTCTTGAATACTTTGTTTTGAAAACATGTTATCAAAGATGCAAGTTTCTTATGAAATTAAATCTTCTAATACTCTATTTTATCAAACTTAAGAAAATTGTGAAGAAAATAACTTCAAAATTACTTCAGAAACGTCTGTTTCCATTTGGAAATTTGGGCCTATGCTCCTACGCTTTCCTATATGACAAAAATAACCAGCTTAACAACACAATGGACAAATTTCTATTTGTAAGAACAACAAATATAAACTGATCCGGAATACACTTAACAATATACTTAACAGGACCAGTGCAGTAACAACATGACTAGAAGCAAAAGCATTTACAAAGGAACACAGCAAAGTCCTCGAATAAATGGGGAGGCACACCATATTCCTGAAAAAGACTGAATATTGCACAGAAATCCATTTCCCCCAAATTAATCTACAAATTCAACACAATTCCAATCAAGCTCTCAAGGGGATTTTGGAAAAGAAACTAACACAATCCTTTTAAAGTTAATCTTAAAAAATAAATTTAGAATAGCCAGCTAAATTTTTCAAAGTAGAATAATGGGGCAGGACTCATTCTACCAGGTATTAAAATCCATTGAACAGCCATTATACATCTATATTCATCAAAATACTATGGCACTAGTGCCAAAATAGCCAGATTCCACAGATAGTTTGGAAAAGACAAAAACATCCAGATATACACCCAAACATATGTAAGAATTTTGTTCATGAAAAGGTAGGGAAAGGGTAGATTACTCATTAAATGTGTTCGGACACCTGGCTAACATTTCTTTTTTTTTTTTTTTTTTTCTGAGACGGAGTCTCGCTCTGTCGCCCAGGCTGGAGTGCAGTGGCGCAATCTCGGCTCACTGCAAGCTCCGCCTCCCAGGTTCACGCCATTCTCCTGCCTCAGCCTCTCCGAGTAGCTAGGACTACAGGCGCCTGCCACCACGCCTGGCTAATTTTTTTGTATTTTTAGTAGAGACGGGGTTTCACCGTGGTCTCGATCTCCTGACCTCGTGATCTGCCCGACTCGGCCTCCCAAAGTGCTGGGATTACAAGCGTGAGCCACCACGCCCGGCCACATTTCTTTATAAAACATATTCTCAGCCGGGCGCAATGGCTCATGCCTGTAATCCCAGCACTTTGGGAGGCCGAGGCGGGCAGATCACCTGAGGTCAGAAGTTCGAGACCAGCTTGGCCAACACGGTGAAGCCCCGTCTCTTCTAAAAATACAAAAATTAGCCAGGCATGATGGCGGGAGCCTGTAATCCCAGCTACTCGGGAGATTGAGGCAGGAAAATCACTTGAACCCGGGAGGCAGAGGTTGCAGTGAGCCAAGATTGTGCCACTGCACTCCAGGCTGGATGACAGAGAGAGACTACATGTCAAAAACAAACAAACAAAAAAAAAACCTTATATTCTCTCCCTGTATACATAGGGATTCAAATAAAAATTCAAAAAGGATTGACTTTAATATTTAAAAACACAAAATACTAAGATAAAATGATGATTTATATAAACTCAAGTGAAGTAAGACCTCCTAAAAATAAAGCCAAAGGCAAAAATCCTAAAAGATTAACAAACTTTACTAATAACATTTTAAGACATCTGTATCCTCCCCCCCAAAATACAAAAAGTTAAGAAAAAGGTTTAAAAATAAATACAAATTGGCCAGGCGCGGTAGCTCACGCCTGTAATCCTAGCATTTTGGGAGGCCGAGGTGGGCGGATCATGAGGTCAGGAGATGGAGACCATCCTGGCTAACATGGTGAAACCCCGCCTCTACTAAAAATACAAAAAATTAGCCAGGTGTGGTGTCGGGTGCCTGTAGTCTCAGCTACTCGGGAGGCTGGAGGCTGAGGCAGAAGAATGGCGTGAACCCAGGAGGTGGAGCTTGCAGTGAGCAGAGATCGCGCCACTGCACTCCAGCCTGGGTGACAGAGCAAGACTCCATCTCAAAAAAAAAAAAAAATGGATACAAATTATTTGCAGCATACATGACAGACTAATGGTTAATCTTTTAATATATAAAGAATTGTTACCAACCTGGAAGAAAATAAATGAATACCAAGAGAAAGTTAAATTCCCGGAAAGAAATGGGGCAAAGAACAGCACTTTACAAAAGATGAATCAGAAAGGTTAAAAACATTTTAGAAAGCTTAGTATATATTTTGAAATTTTCATAAGGAGTGTATTTTAACCATCACAACTTTTAAAAGAAGCAAGGAGAAATTAAAATTTAAGGATTTTTTTTATTAGTACTTCAAAACAAAACCAGAAATACTGATAAGACAAAATTAAGTTACTTCCAAGGTTGAAAATTCACACAGATGCCCACAGTGAATTTCTTCTGAGAATAATTTTTTCAATATATTAATGAGGTTTCAGGTTACAGTGTACTTTCTTGAGAGACTTATTAAAAGGGGTATGTTTCCTTCTGATAAAACCTCACGGGAAACCACTATTCAAAATTAAAGACTTAATTACAACTTCCCTTCTGAAGCCTTCTCACGCACTTTAGGCAAAGAGAACTCTCCATCTTGTGTTCCCAGAGCACTCTGGGCACATCCCAATGGGATCCTTAGCACCAGGACTGAAATCACTAGTTCATGTGGAATAGTCATCGTCGTCATCATCATCATCAAGCACTTATATGCAGTGGCACTGTCCTAAAAGCTTTATGTAAATTTCGTATTTAATCTTCAAAACAATCCAGTGAAACAGATATTATTACCCTCATTTTCAAATGATCAGAGGCTTAGGTGAAGGGGTTTACTCATGTCCACTCAGCTAGTATGCAGCAGTCAGTAACTAGACTCAACTCCACCTGAGACCAAAACCTTGATCCTAACCACTCCTTATCCATCGTCCCCCTCCATACACCTGTCTTCCCCAACAAAATGTGAACTCCTATGGCCAGACACCACTGCCCCTTATTTATCTTTTTGTTTCCAGGGCATCACATGGAGGCTGCCGCACAACTGGTAGTCATTAGTGCACGTTCATTTGTTATTTCGGCCATTCATTCACTCAGGGAGAGGTCAACATACTCTCATGTGTTGGTGATGAGTACATAAAGTGGCATAATCTGTTTTAGTAAGCGATACAGAAAAACCTATAAAAATTTAGAATTCATAGCCATTTCATGGATAGATGTTGATCCCACGGACTTACTTGCATAACTATGCAGAAAAATATCTATCAGGATGTTCTTTTTTATTTTTATTTGTAATACCTAAAAAACAGAAGCAACCCAAATAGCTATCAACAGAAGACTGGTTAAATAACTTAAGCACATCAATGCTATGTAACCATTTAAAACACTATGCTAAATTTATATGTGTTGCTATGAAAACAGTTCTATGGTTTATTAACAAGTGAAAAAGCAGGATGCAAAACAAAATGTGAACTCCGATCCTATCTGTATAAATTTTTTAAAAGGATACAAATATACATATCTAGAAGGATACACAAGTATGTTAACAGTGGTCACATCTGGGGAATAGGCTGGGAAGAAGAGGGGTGGGACTTTTTCTTTCACACCCTTCTAAACCATTCAAATTATTTACCATGTAATTAGTTAGATGGCATGTAATTACTTTTATGAATGAATGAATTGTTGCTCTACTGTTTAGCTTTTTTTTCCTTTTTGTTGTTTCTAACACCAACATAGACTAAGATGAAGTATAGTTAACTTGGGTTGGCCAAGATGGCTAACTGAATCAACCCTCTCATATCCCTGTTTGTCATTCAAAGACTATGTCCTTATCTTAAATATTTGGCAGCTTGCACATAGATATGCCTCCTTCCCACCCCCAAAAAACTAACACACCCTATAAGTAACATCAACCTTTCCCTCAAATTTTATTTGTTAAATCTTCAAAGGGTACATGAGAGAGGCAAGTCTTACCTGGGGTCAGCCAATTAAATCTTTTTATTTATGGTTTATCACTAACTGAACATACAGCTCAAAGTACAAAGTTAATTACTACTTTTGCAAGGAGAAATTGAAAATGCTGATGGGTGAGCAGCAGGACAATTCTTGTATTTCTAATGTGTTACTCTCATTGATCATATCAGCTCTCACAAAAGATTATCTTGCCTAAAGTTACCATCCCTCATTCCAGCATCCCTTTATCATTTTAGCCTGCCCTTTCTACAGCAAAAAGAGGTATAAAAAAAAAACTATCTTTACCTGTAGTCTCTTAATTCTAGCAAATGAATATCCATTTCTATATATTTGAAGATTCTGCTGTTTTCTCCTTTTAGCTAACCCCTTCCAAATTTATATTTATAGTTTCTCTCTACTTTTATAAATTATACTAGGCTACAAAATAGTTTCAAAAACATTTCACCTAGAAAACCTCATCTAGAAAGGCAAATTGATCTTGGTCCGTCTACATTTGCCATGGCCTCATCCCCTAGCCACTAAGATCCCTGTTTGTAATATCAAGGCACACCCCAAAACCGTACTCTGGCAAGTCCTGAATCAATATCTCGTATGTCCTGACCTCCAGAGCTATACATCCAACTAGCCATCTACCAGCATTTCTGGGAGGTCCCAGAGCCACCTCGAACGGGATTCACTATGTGTCCCCCAACCCCCCACATCTCCTCTCTCTTCTGCATTCTTTGCCTAGGTTAAGAGCATGACATGCAGATGGCAAAGCCAGACTGTCCATCAACAGCCTCAAGTAGCCTGGAGACTCTACATTCTGCATATGTCAGAACTTGTTCCATCCTCTCCATTTCTAAAAGTCGTCATCATTTCTCATCCATTCGAATCCATCAGATTCCCAAGGGATGGCCCACTCCCAGTTTCTTTGGCTGTCCCTTGGGACAGCCCGTCCTCCTTATTTCTGGCAGTACAACCTTTCCCAAACATAGAACTAGTCATGTCACTCCTATGATTAAAGTCTTTCAATAACTAACTCCCAGCACCTACAGAATAAAGTTCAAATCCCAGATGCGTGACATACAATACCCTTCACAACGTGGGCCTCCGGCCTCAGCTCAGGCCATGACACCAACTGAATCACAACCTGCCTTGAGCTGAATGCAGCAGAGGCTGCTGGTTGCCCATCTGGACATCATTCTCTCTTTCTCCTTGGTAACAGAAAAAGAACTTTATTCAGGAGGCCATGAATCCCACCGCAACACCACATTTCTCACCTTCCCTGGTAGTTATGTATGACCTTGTGCCTAAGTTCTGACAAATGGGACTTTCAAGGTGAAGGATGCTCTTTTTCCCCCATCACCCTCTCTTTCCTCCTGCTGACTACAATTCAGAGTTGATAGCTGAAGCTTGAGATGCCAGGCAGGACCATATGGCCTATGTGGCAGGATCTGTCCCTGATGACTGTGGGGCCTGTACAACAGCCACAGACTATAAATACAACTCCCAGACTTCTTTTCCAAGCATCTCACTGATATTTTGAAGTTTTCACTGATACTTTGGAGTTTTCTGCTACATGCAGCCAAATCTGATTCTAACTGATAAGCTGAGCATGCCCTCCTTTTACCCACCTCCACAGCACATGACGGCAGCAAGGAAAGGCACCATGTGCCATCCCACAAACAGCATGCCTTCAGGGAAAGTAGACCTGGCAGGAAGACCTGGCTCTGCCTTTTGACTGTGCCATGCCCATAAATAATGCTCTGAGACTTACTTTCTGCAACTGTGAAAATGAGATAATAATATAGTCATGATGAGTAATAAGCTTACATATGTAAGAGCACTTAGCATAAGGCTTAGCACTTAGTAGACTACTAAGGGTAGCTACTAATAATTTACCCATATCACTGTCTCTCTACAAAACGTCCTTGGGGCCAGGTACGATGGCTCACACCTGTAATCCCAGCACTCTGGGAGGCTGAGGTGGGCGAAATACCAGACGGTCAGGAATTTGAGACCAGCCTGGCCAACATGGTGAAACCCCATATCTACTAAAAATACAAAAATTAGCCGAGTGTGGTGGTACGCACCCATAGTCCCAGCTACTCAGGAGGCTGAGGCAGGAGAATCGCTTGAACCCGGGAGGTGGAGGTTGCAGTGAGCCTAGATCGCGCCACTGCACTCCAGCTTGGGCGACAAAGTGAGACTCTGTCTCAAAAAAAAAAAAAAAAAAAAGTCTTTGAGAGTAAATGTCCAGAAACTGAGCTTTCATAGACCTGTACACACTTTCTGGTGCTTCCTTCAATATAGTGTAAGAAACTTGACTCATAAGCAGGGTCCAGGCTTATGACAAGTTAGCACCCCCATGCTTGGCACAGTGTCACACACAGTAGGACTCTCAGAATATTTGTTACACAAGTGAGTGAACAAATACAACACTTTAGAACGGAAAAGAAAAAGGCAGAGTGTACATAATTGATCACTGGGCTCAGCTCCTGATTTTCATTTGCCTAATTCTGATTTCTTTTTAGCCTTAGGCAGATGGAATAGAGAATATTTTTATGGCTGGCATTTGCAGTTTTTTAAACAACAAAAACTGTTTTTTAAAAAGTCAAAAAGAAAAACACCCCAAAAAAATAAACGTTCACTCCAGGCAAACTTCCAAATATTGTGAGGTGTTTTCTCTTTGTTTCAGGGGAGAGGTTCACAATGAAACAAAATATTACAGCAACCTTTTGCAGATTCAAAAGGTTAAATTCAAAATGTTATCAATAATGTAACTCCCACTGTTTTTACAAAGAAAACCTTGATCCATAAAGATACACAATTTCTATTACAAGAAGATGAAGTGAAAATGTACCTGAACTTGTAAAACTGTCATTATTTAAATATAAGTCTTAAAATTCAAGATAAAGACCTTAGCACAAATATTTGACTTTCTACTTTCATTTCCAGTGAAATGAACAAAGGAAAACAAACTTGAGAAAAGTGTCTAATATGATTAGAAACCAGGGAAGAATGCCATATCTAAGTTGGAAACTTTGAGGTATTTCTGCAAGATATAATTTAGGAAAAAGGGAATTTGATAATGAAATACATGTTAAAGAAAAGGCTGCCTTGGGAATAGCCAGAAGGAAACCAATGTGGAACTGCAGTCAAGCCCGCAGCCAGGAGGAGCAGGTATATGTATTGTAACGATGGGTCTCTGGGCAGCAAGCTGCTAAAAAGCAAATCTTGACCCTTCTTGGGCCTCAGACACCTAGTGCAAAGCCGATTTAATGAGGGAGACCACCTCAGCGATCATCCCTGCTTACCCTCAGCAGTGTGCTAGGCAAAATGTGGGTATGGCCATGACTCCTAACAAAGGCTCCATGTTTGGATCTTCTGCCCCTGCAAATATTGGGCTATGCTGAAAACAAACAACTATGGAGAAAACAAATCCTTCATACAGTGGCAAGGCTCCCTCCAGCAGGTGCCTACAATAATCGCTTATTCCCTTCTCCCCTCAGTTTACTGCATCTTTCTCAAGCAAAACAAAATGTAGCAAATTTAAACTATTCCCTTCTTTCTTCATCTGCGCCTGAACACCAACCACACAATCTCTAACAGAGCCCCTCAGAACTACCAATAGCAGGCAAACCTAAACTTCTTTAAGGTGAGGGAAGACAGAAAACAGTCACTGCAGTTTGAAATTTCGTAAGTTTTTTTTTTTTTTTTTAAGGAGGAGGAACAGGAGCAGCTTTTTGTCTTTTTTGTCTCTGTGACCGCGATGGTGGCATTCGAGAGGCTAATGGCTAAGAACAAATCCAGCAGCAGGAATATGTCCAGTCCTCATAAATAAAAGGATCTGTGTTTTTTCTCTCAGAGGACCTGATCATGGGTCAAAAAGATAACTATTTGAGTTCAAGGGTTTCCTTTTTTCCTAAGTTTTCCCCTTGATTTTCTCTTATGTCTTCCAAATATTTACCTGTACATTATTTGGTGAAAACAGTTACTTGATGGAAGAGTTTGAATCTATATTTCCCAGAAGTAACCCAAAGGCATTTGAAAACGCAGTGAGAAAGTGTGTCCTGGATAAAGCATAATGAAAAACATCTTGTTGAGAGTTAGGATGTGGGCACAACCCCCAAATAAAAAGGGAGCTGATGTGAATGCTTCTACAATACAGTAGGATGACAGCCAAGCAGACAGTAGGTGTGCAGGATCTCTTCAGCAGGCAAGACCCTGGGACTGCCTCCTATTCAGTGTGTGTGCATACACAGAACACGAGGGCAAACACACAACCTTCCAAAACATTTTTTTCTTAAGAACTGCTAGTGATTGGCCAGGCGCGGTGGCTCTCACCTGTAATCCCAGCACTTTGGAAGACCAAGGCAGGTGGATCACCTGAGGTCAGGAGTTCCAGACCAGACTGACCAACATGATGAAACCCCGTCTCTACCAAAAACACAAAAAGTTAGCTGGGCGTGGTGGCGACAGGCACCTGTAGTCCCAGTTAGTTGGAAGGCTGAGACAGGAGAATCGCTTGAACATGAGAGGCAGAGGCTGCAGTGAGCCGAGATCGTGCCATTGCACTCCAGCCTGGATAGCCGAGTGAGACTCTGTCTCAAAAAAAAAAAAAAAAAAAAAAAAAAAAAAAAAAAAAAAAAAAAAAACACCTCCTTGTGATAAAAAAAAAAAAAAAAAAAAAATACTCTTTAGTGCCAAAAAAGCAAATCTGCAAAACCACATACACCAGCAATTTATCTTACTTCCCATTTTCCCCCACTCTCCAGCCTCCCCTAACTCACTATTCCTATGAACTATAGTTTCTACAGGATAAAAATAGCCTAATACATCTTTTAAACATTCCTGTTCAAACTGGTTCAGGTATATTGTCAGAGCTATCATCACTATCTTTCTCAACTCGATGGGAACTTGAAAGTTAGCAAATTACATAAATGAAGAACAATTCTTGGTTGACTATCACCATCAATTAACTGTTGAGGTGATTTTAGAAAGCCAAACTCTCAATGGAGTAAAATCAATACGCTCTTTCTAAAGGAAATAAGATTACGTAGCAAAAAAGAAAAAAAAAGGTGGGGGGGACGCTGACGTTTTCTTTAGGCCTCTGTATGTATATTACCACATGTCACATATGACAAATTTATCTCATTTTCACTTATTACTACGTAGATATTTTTCTTGTAATCCAGCTAAATCTTTATTCTCTTGTAGCTTGTTATAAACATCAAATTCTGAAATATTTCCAAACATTTTTAAACGTAAATGAAAAAATAGAAAAAAATGTAATGATGGTCATAAAAAAAAAAACCAACAGAAGTTTTCCAAACACATTTCTTAACAATGCCTTAGTCACCAGTAAATTACTAGAGCTAGTAAACGTGGGACATAAATTTCTAATTAATGTACTAAGATAATTTTTTAGAGAAAGTTTCTATAAGGAATCTAAAAATGACAATTTTCTAAATATAAAGATGAAGAATCAGCACTAAAAATCTAAAGTTCTTTTTTAAATCTTCAACTTGGAAGAGTATCTCCAGTCAATACAGAGACCTACAATCTACTGGGATCATAGAAGAATGCACACTGAAGCTTTGAGTGGGGTGTGTGTGTGTGAGAGAGAGAGAGAGAGCCCGAGTGAGAGAATGAGAGAGATCACACACATGTGAGAGTGAGCCCAGCAATCCAACGTTGGTATAGACCATGCTAGTATTTTTTTTATTTTGAGCGAGGTCTGAATTTTCTCTAAATATTTTGCAGTCTGTAGCACAGTGCTAGGAGACAGTAAAAGTAATAGCCAAGGTCTTGCATGCAAAATCAAGTATCTAGCTTGTTTTAAGCAGACTAAACTTAAATAGGAATTTCCAATGAATAAAGCAGATTAGGGAGAAGCAAAAATATGTAATAGCTTTTACTTTATATTAACTTTTTCTTTCCCATTTCAATGTAGCATTCAATATACAATAGTGAATTTTCTGCAACTTCGAATATAATTTCATGATGTTGAAAATGAGTCATTATTGAAAGAGCTCTGTATCAGGTTTCTGTGTGGAGCAGATTATTTCCTCATAGAAGATAATCTTCTTAGATTCAAAGTGAAATATAGCACGTACTATGAAGGGTTTGAGGAAAGGAGAGGTACTTCTTGGTGTGATGGTTAATTTTATGCATCAACTTAATTGAGCCAAGGGGTGACCAGACCAAATATTATTTCTATGTGTGTCTATGAGAGTGTTTTAGGATGAGATTAACAATTGAATGAGTGGACTCAGTAAAGTGGACAGCCCATCTTGATGGGGGGTGGCCTGAATAGAATAAAAGGCAGAAGAAGTTATTTGTCCCTTCTTTCTTGCCTAACTGCATGAGCTAGGCCATCTCATCACATTTCCTGCACAAGGACTAGAATTTACACCATAGGTTCCCCCGGTTCTCAGTCCTTCGGACTTTGAGTAAACACCACCACCTTTCCTGGGTCTCTAGCTTACAGACAGCAGACTTTGAGACTTCTAGGCCTCCACAATCACATGAGCAAATTCATTATAATAAAGCTCCTAAAAGTATAGATATAGATGTAGATATAGATGCATACATACACACACACACACACAAACACATATAAAACTTATTGGTTCTGAGAACCCTGACTATATATACACCAGGTGCATTTTTTTTAATGTAAAACTTTTCATGAAAAATGAAAAAACAGTGTTGGTAGCTTATTTGACAATACATACAGTACTTTGGGGTACTATGGCTACATCAGGTCATAAGGAATAAAAGTAAATATGTATTTATGCCACCAGCGTTTAATAAAATATACAAAAGGAACGAAAGCAGACTCTTGGCAAATGAAGTATTTTTAGTCATTACACTTACTTAAAGAGAAAACAACTCCACAAGTATCCTTACTTTGTTGTGGTATTTAATTACTATTTTAAAAGTTAAATTCTATATCTCTCACAATAAAGATGGGGAGAAGGACCAGTCTGAACAATCAGTGCAAATATTTCCCATTAAAATAGACATATTTCAGGACAAAGCTTTTAACAATGATATCTGAGAATATGCTGCATCTATAATATAAAATTAGAAAACACAGTTATGCAAAAGAATAATCTGAGATTTGTAATAATTGCTTAGAGGTTTTTGTGAGTTTTTGGTTTTTTTTTTTTTTTTGAGACAAGAGTCTTGCTCTGTTGCCCAGGTGGTAGTGCAAGCATAGCTCTCTGCAACCTGGACCTCTTGGGCTCAGGCAATCCTCTCACCTCAGCCTCCCAAGCAGCTAGGACTACAGGCGTATGCCAACACAGCCAGCTAATTTTAAATATTTTGTAGAGATAGGGTCTCATTAGGTTTCCCAGGCTAGTCTTGAATTCCTGGGATCAAATGATCCTCCAACCTCAGCCTCCAAAAGTGCTGGGATAACAGGCATGAGCCACCATGACTGGCCCACTTAAGAGATTTTTTAAAAAGATTAATAATTTTAAAAATTTAATGATGGCAAAGGAATAACAGGATAGACAGAAGAAAAACCCAAATCAATAAAATAGACAAGACAGGGAACTTCGGTTATAAATCCAAATGATTTTCAAAGTGATGGGGATAAAAAGATGAGAGAAATATATTACAGATCCAGAAGAACCAAAGTAACTATAATAGTAATTTCAAAAACAGAGGAAAGAAGGGATTATCAAAAAAGATAGTTGAAAATAGTTCCCTGGAGTTAAAAAGGACATGAAACTTTAGGATGAAAGAGATGACTAAATACCAATTAATTCACAAAATTAATGAATACTAAATTTGGAAATTTCAAAAATAATAAAAATTCCTAAAAGAAGCCAAGCAATGAAAAAACAAGTTTCTTACAAAGGAAAAAATGAGTGACATCAGACATCACCTACCATACTAACCACCACAAGACAACAGACTAGTTTTCTAGAACACAGGTCACAAACTATAGCCCTAAGACTAAATCTGGTCTGTTGCCTGTTTTTGTAAATAAAGTTGTATTGGAACACTGTCTGTTTTGGTACTGCCTATGGTTTCTCTCATATTGCAGTGGCACAGTTGAGTTGTTGTCAAAGATTCCATGGCCTGAAAAGCCTAAAATATTTACTATCTGGCACTTGACAGAAAATGACTGCCAAATCCTGGGCTAGAATTCTGGGTGGACAAAAGAAACAAAAACAAAAAACTGTGACCCTAGAATTCCATCCTATTCAAGAATTCACTGATGTGTACAAAGACAGCCTCAAAAATAAAAGCATTCTGAAAACATACCACTCATGGACCACGCTGAAAAAATTACTTAAAGGAATATTCCATCTGACCAAGAAATTAATTAAAATACATGAATCAAGAATAAAGAAGATATGCTATCACAGCAGGAACAAGGAACCATGAACCCAGGAAAATTTACAGTTCAGTTTAAATGACTCTTCTCTATAATATAGTAAGAAAATAATCAAATGTCAGTGAAAAAAATTCCTTAAAAAATATACACATCTTTAAACTACTGTTAATTTTAAACACCAGTTTATGTTGACAAAAGCTAAAAAGAAAAAGCACATTGGTCGGGCATGGTGGCTTATGCTTGTATTCCCAGCACTTTGGGAGGCCAAAGCAAGCAGATCACCTGAAGTCAGGAGTTTGAGACCAGCCTGGTCAACATGGTGAAACCCATCTCTACTAAAAATACAAAAAATTAGCTGGGTGTGGTGGCACATGACTGTAATCCCAGCTACTGGGGAGGCTGAGGCAGGAGAATTACTTGAACCTGGGAGGTGGTAGTTGCAGTGAGCCAAGATTGCTCCATTCGACTCCAGCCTAGGCAACAGAGCGAGACTCCGTCTCAAAAAAGAGAAAAGAAAAGAAAAGGCACATTTAATTTATTGTCTTTCACAGGGGTAAGGTCAATAAATACTATATTTATAATGCTAGTGAGAATTTGAGGCTAAAAATATTTTAATGTAACCAATAGTAGAAATGAATGCATAATTATGAAGTACTAGAGGGAATAAAAGACACAAAGAAAAGGAAATGACAAAAAAAATTGTCTCCCAAAAACATGATGACAAAGGAATAGAAAGAAGGCCAGACAAATGAGTTATTCCCAAAAAAGAGAACAGACTGAACAGCCCTAACTAAAAGAAGACTACCAGTTCAGTACAAATATCAAAAATTCAATCATAAGCTATTTACAGAGGGATGCCCCACAGAAAATTGATGAGGGGAGAATTCAAGACAAGGAGTTTTTTTTTTTTAGTGTTCAATTTCCACTTTATCTTCTTTCATTACCTGTTTTATAATTAATGATTCATTTGCAGTTTTGCTGAATAAAAAAATTATACAAATATTCTCAGACAAAAAAATTAATGCCAAACTTAAAGGTGATTACTAGAAAAATAGTACTTTTAAGTAGTATCAAGGAAACTCTGTATAATGTTTGAAGTGACAATTTGAAATGCTTAAAGAAAAAGAAAAGAAGAAAATTAAATGCTGACTTCAAATGCTACTAAAATTAAAATTTTTTAAATAGGCCGGGCGCAGTGGCTAACACCTGTAATCTCAGCACTTTGGGAGGCCGAGGCATGGATCACAAGGTCAGGAGATCGAGACCACCCTGGCCAACATGGTGAAACCCCGTCTCTACCGAAAAAATACAAAAATTAGCCGGGCATGGTGGTGGCCACCTGTAATCCCAGCTACTAGGAGTGCTGAGGCAGGAGAATCGCTTGAACCCAGGAGGTAGAGGTTGCAGTAAGCTAAGATCACACCACTGCACTCCAGCCTGGCGACGGAGCAACACTCCATCTCAAAAAAAAAGAAAAATGTTAAGTATAACTACTTTATTTCATTTTAATAGAAAACACGAGTCCCAAACAGAAATCCCGCAGTTCAATCAAAATAAGTCTTCAAAAATCAAAATAAGTCTTCAAACTAATGCAGCTTTTTTATGCTATACTCTTTACAGAGATCGTTAAGCACACTACAATGAAGAAATCCCATTTTCTCTGATCTAATTCTGTAACATTACCAGGTAACACTGTGGAGCCCTATGACCTTCTGGTCTTGCAGGGCTCAGGAATCATGGGTGTTTAAATACGGAAATGTCATGTGAGTGATGCAGGACAGGTGAGCCCCAAAACTGGGGCTATGCCCAGGAGGGTTTTTGGCTTTGCCGGGAAAGAATTCAGGGGTGAGCCTTTTGATTGAACAGTACTGCTCCTTGCAGAGCAGGGCTAGCTCACATGCAGTAGCCCAGAGTCAGCAAGGTAGCCCAGAGTCCTGGCAACTGTATTTAACATTCAGGTAAACCCACATTTGGCTACATGTAAATTAAGGCGCAGGTCAATGCAAATTGAGGTTATTTAGAACTTTCTAGGAAAGGATCGTAATTTCCAGGTTGTTGCTACAGAAAGGGGTAGTAACTTCCAGGTCACTGCCATGGCATTTGTAAATCATCATGGTGCTGGTGGGAGTTTCTTATGCCAATGAGCAACGAGAGCAGCCAGGGATCACTTTTGTCGCCATCTGCTGGTTTCTGCCGGTTTCTCCATTTTATCCTGTCTGGACCACATCCTGTTTTGGTCAGCAGTGTTGTGACCAAAAAGCAAGTCCTGGCCGGGCGCGGTGGCTCAAGCCTGTAATCCCAGCACTTTGGGAGGCCAAGGCGGGCGGATCACGAGGTCAGGAGATCGAGACCATCCTGGCTAACACGGTGAAACCCCGTCTCTACTAAAAATACAAAAATTAGCCGGGCGTGGTTGCAGGCGCCTGTAGTCCCAGCTACTCAGGAGGCTGAGGCAGGAGAATGGTGTGAACCCGGGAGGCGGAGCTTGCAGTGAGCCGAGATCGCGCCACTGCACTCCAGCCTGGGTGACAGCGAGACTCCGACTCAAAAAAAAAAAAAAAACAAAAAGCAAGTCCTACTGGTCTCCTACCTCATGAGAAAGGATGCCTTTTCACCATAGGGCTGTGTACTTCTGAAGGACCTTAGAGGCCCAGCCTGGCTGATCATTAGGCAGACCACAGGGCTTGCAAGTAGGATGCAGTCAACACTGCAGGGCACTCAGTAAAATCTCCAGGAAACACAGTGAGAAGAGCAAATGAGGCAGCTCAGGGCTTCAGGACCCTTCACCTTTCAGTCCCCATTCTTCTTTCTGTATCCCTATCTCAATCTCATTGTGATGCCTCCTGGTGTCAGTCTCCGACTATAGATATATGATGTAGTGGTTTAGGGCTGGGGTCTTACAGCCAAAGTGACCTGGGTCTTCTTAATCTTATTTCTGCCACTCATGAGTTGTGTGACCATAGATAAGGTACTTCATCTGAGCTTTTTTTCTGATCTATAAAATGGAGGAGCAGGACATTAACAGCACCCATGCCTCCGCAGGGTATGGAAAGAATCAAATGAAGCAATGCAAAGTAATTGCTTAGCACAGTTCCTGGCAGGTAGTAAGTACTCAAGAAATCTGGACTATTACTGTTATTATATTATGCAATCTCTCCCACATACCACACCCCTGAAAAAATCAGAAATTTCCTCTCTTGAAAATTTCCTTTCGCAATGATGGTAAGAAATCAGTGAAAATCCTTTCTGAAAAAAAAAAAAATACTGTATATTAAACAAAATCATCCAAAGCCAACTATTTCAGGGATTTGGAAGCTGACCAAAGACTAAGTAGGAACAGCAGAAGTCTCTGGTCCTCTTACCTGGTGAGGCTCCCAGGCCCCCAGCTCAGTCCTCAAGAATGGCAGTTTTACCAACATGGGGCTGGCTGGAAAAAATAGCAGCTCTGCTGCCAGAAGGGGCAGACTTAACTTGTGGTAGGGGGCTTTGTGAGCTAAACATAGCAAATACGGTAGGAAATATACAGGAAAAATTACAGCTTTACTTGCCAAGGTTGTAATCCCAGTTGGTGTAAGAGCATAATGGGAATTTAACGTGGCTATACTAAAATAAGAGGTCCATAGAAGGGCTGAGATAAACTCTTCCTATATACCTGGCTGACTAGAAACTATAGGGACACGCAGGGAAGATCCGAGAGAGCCTGGCAGAGAGTAACAGCCAAGGACAACTAGAGAAGTGCTGAAACTTGAATGCACTCTGCAACTCACAGACAGATCAATCAGTGGAGGGTGGAAACCTCATGCACTCTAGTGTTTGAAAACAACTACTGTCTAAATCACTGGCTCAGAATCACTTCTAGAAAGGGAGAGCAGAAAACTGAAAATCTGCTCCTTAATAAAACCAGCAAGAACATTGGGAAAAATGGTCAAAATCAACTTTTCAAAACTCTAGAAATTAGCCAAAGGCTTACAACAATCCAAATGTTTATTCTCTGTAAGAACAGTGAGCTTTGTGTCTTTTCAACTTGCCCCATTCCCATCCCCCTCTCCCCAGCTTCATAGTAGATTTGAAAATCAACAGCCTTACAACTAAAGTAGCTGTGACAGCCACCAACAGCCTGGCAGCCAATGGAGGGGCAGAACAGGTTTGGAGCTCAACAAAAGCTCCATCCCAGAAAACTGTCACTAATTAATTTGTCTGGCAGTTCCCCGAAAAGGTGCATTGTCAGGTCTTATCTTTACTTGATCTGACTCATAGCTCTCTCCGTGCAAAAAGCCCTATCCCTAGGACATTTATTTTAAAAATCAATGGCAATTGTTTTATATCACAGCTGTCTGGGGCAGGAATCCAGTTAGTGCTAACAAGAGGCTGACCAAAAAACTTAAAAAGAAAAACTGGGGAAGAAGATGTCCTGAGGAGCCTTTGAAAAGCTCCGACATATTCCAGGGAATCTAGAAGGCTATCTCAGGGCTGTTCCTTGCTGAGAAAAAGAATTCAGCGATATTTCTCCTACTCACTTTTGTAAGAAGAGAAATATGGCTCTGTTCTGTCCGGCTCTCAGGCAGCCAGACCTGATGGTTATCTCCCTTGTTCCCTGAACATCGCTGTTATCCTGTTCTTTTTTCAAGGTGCCCAGATTTCATATTGTTTAAACACACATGCTTTACGAACAATTTGTGCAGTTAACACAATCATCACAGGTCCTGAGGTGACATACATCCCAAGCTTACAAAGATGATGGGATTAAGAGATTAAAGACAGGCATAGTAAATCACAAGAGTATTGACTGGGGAAGTGACAAATGTCCATGAAATCTTCACAATTTACGTTCAGAGACTGCAGTAAAGACAGGTGTAAGAAACTATAAAAGTATTAATTTCGGGAACTAATAAATGTCCATGAAATCTTCACAATTTATGTTCTTCTGCCATGGCTTCAGCCGGTCCCTCCGTTCGGGGTCCCTGACTTCCCGCAACAAAAGCGACAAAAAAAAAACAAAAACATGAATCACTAGAGATCCTCAGATCCTCATAAGATTAACAGTTGAATTGCCAATGGAAACCTGGAGGCCAGAAAGCAGTGAAAATAACACATTCAAAGTGCTGAATGAAAAACACTGCCAGCCAAGAATCCTATTTCCAGCGAAACTGTCCTTCAAAAACAGAGAAGACACGATGCCAAGACAATGCAATACGGAAAGAATCATCTTTTTAAAGACAGTGCTGGGACAACCAAATATCCATATACAAAAGAGTAAGTTGGCCCCAACTTACACCATTTAACAACAATTCACTCAAAATACATCAAAGACCTAAATATAAGAGCTAAAACAATTAAACTCTTAGAAAAAAACAGAGGCATAAATCTTCATGACCTTGGATTAGGCAATGGTTTCTTAGCTATAATACCAAAAGCACAAGTAACAAAAAATTATTACATAGGACTCCATCAAAATTAAAAACTTTGCTTCAAAGGATACCACCAAGAGAGCGAAAAAACACAATGGGAGAAATATTTGCAAATCACATATCTGACAAGGAACTTATTATCCAGAATACATAAAAAATTTAGATAACATAACAGTAAAAGGGCAACTCAATTAAAATTGGGCAAAAGATTTGAATATTTGAAGAAACAATCATTGGCTCACCACTAAGCTATATAGACATAGGAGCAGCACCTAGGAAGCTAGGCCAAAATATAAATCTAAGCACACAAAAATTGAGCAGAGATATCTATAGACACATATCATAGGGAGACAGATTCTACAGGCTAAGAGCAAGCTAGTTACCAAAAAACAAACAAACAAAACACTTTAAAAAGTAAATCAGAATCCAGAGATACTACAAGATATTATCAAAAAGATTTCAGCAACAAAAAAAATATAAGACATGCAAAAAAAACAATAAAGTGACCTATAATGAAGGTAGGGAAATCAGTCAAGGAAAATGAAGTCTAAGTGGGCCAAGATGTTCAATTTAGCAAAGACTTCAAAGCAGCCATTATGAATATGAGCCAAGAATTAAAGAAAATTCTGTTCAAAAAAACTGAAGTAGGCCAGGCGCAATGGCTCATGCCTGCAATCCCAGCACTTTGGGAGGCCGAGGCGGGCGGATCACGAGGTCAGGAGATCGAGACCATCCTGGCTAACATAGTGAAACCCGGTCCCTACTAAAAATACAAAAAAAAATTAGCCGGGCATGGTGGCAGGCACCTGTAGTCCCAGCTACTCAGGAGGCTGAGGCAAATGGTGTGAACCCGGAAGGCAGAGCTTGCAGTGAGCCAAGATCACACCACTGCACTCCAGCCTAGGTGACAGTGTGAGACTCCATCACAAAAAAAAAAAAAAAAAAACAACCAAAGGAAACTAATGTTCCTAGAATTAAATGAATATATGACACCAATGACTCAACAAATAAAGAATATCAGTGAAGAAACTGAAACTTTACATAAGTATCAAACTCTACAGTTGAAAAGTACAACTACTGGCCAGGCGCAGAGACTCATGCCTATAATCCCAGCACTTTGGGAGGCCAAGGCAGGTGGATCACGAGGTCAAGAGATCGAGACCATCCTGACCAACATGGTGAAACCCCATCTCTACTAAAAATACAAAAATTAGCTGGGTGTGGTGGTGCGTGCCTGTAGTCCCAGCTACTCGGGAGGCTGAGGCAGGAGAATCACTTGAACCCGGGGACCAGAGGTTGCAGTGAGCTGAGATTGCACCATTGCACTCCAGCCTGGGCGACAACAGCAAAACTCCATTTAAAAAAAAAAAGTACAACTACTGAAATAAAAAATGCACTACATGGACTCAACAATGGGTTTGAGAAGATGGAAGAAAAAAGGCAGTGTACTTAAAGACAGATCTACAGAAATTATTCAACATGAAAAAACAAAGAAAAAAAGACTGCAGAAAAATGAACACAGCCTAAGTGACTTGTAGGACATTATCAAGAATACCAATATACTATACATGGAATAAGAGTCCTAGAAGGAGAAGAGAGACAATGTGGCAGGAAAAAAATTTTTTTTGAAAAATACTGGCTGACAACTTCCTACAGTTGATAAAAAAATTAATCTACAGACCCAAGAAGCTCAATAAATCCCATGTAGGATAAAACTAAAGAAATCTACATATGCCAGGCATGGTGGCTCATGCCTGTAATCCCAGCACTTTGGGAAGCCAAGGCGGGTGGATCACGAGGTCAGGAGATCAAGACCATCCTGGCCAACATGGTGAAACCCCATCTCTACTAAAAATACAAAAAAATTAGCCGAGCATAGCGGTGCGCACCTGTAGTCCCAGCTACTTGGGAGGCTGAGGCAGGAGAATTGCTTGAACCTGAGAGACAGAGGCTGCAGTGAGCCAAGATTGCACCACTGCACTTCAGCCTGGTGACAGAGCGAGACTCCATCTCAAAAAAAAAAAAAGAAAAGAAAAGAAATCTACATTTTTACACATCAGAATCAAACTGCTGAAAGAGAAAAATAACTTATCATAAACAGAGAAATACAAAAATACAATGAATGATTGACTTCTCATGAGAAACAATGGAGGCCACAAGGCAGAAGAATAACATTGAACATGCTGAAAGGAAAAAAATATATATGTCAACCAAGAATTTTATATTCAGCAAAACCCTTTCAAAAATAGAGGCAGAATAAGACATTCCTAGATAAACAAAAACTGAGAGAATTAATTACTGGCAGAGCTGTCTGAGAAAGACTAAAGAAAATCCTTTGGGCCAAAAGGAAATTACACTGGATGGTAACTCAAATTCACAGGAAAGAATGAAGAACACTGAAAACGGTAAGTAGGAAGGTAAACACAACAGATTGTTTTTTTTTCTCTTTTCTTCTATTCCTTTTTAAAACATAAGAGTTCTTAAAGCAATAACTGTAATACTATTTGTTGGATTTATAGTACATACAGATGTATCTTACATGTTGCGTGAATTAGGAGGACAAGAGAGACCTCGGGGTAAACCAGGAAGATCTTTTCTGATTGCACTCAGACCCAGCAGACTCAACATCCAAAAACTGGGCCCAGAACGAAGACAGCACTTGACTCTTAATGCATACTTCTAAAAGGGGATGGGCTAACTTAAGTCAAGCTTACACTGGCGCAAAGTGAAAGTAAGGATACAGAGGCAAGACAAGACAGTTAATCAAATTGTAACAGGTTCATAACTGAGGATTACACATGACCACTGCTATGCAACTCAGATGGCCATTATCTAGGTTTGCTGTAGTGCCTAGCAAGGCTTATTCCATGGCCTTCACTATGGTGCCCAGGTGGCCGTATCTCAGGCCTGCTCAGTTGGTTTATGACCGTCACTCCACTGCTTAGATAAAACAGAATACTAGAAGTCACTAGTTACAGACAACAGGAATCTATAAACTCATACTGTAAAACAAAGGGAAATTTGTTTTTCTTCTCCCTATGTGGAGGGAGTGGTGGGAGAGTCTCCAGAGCACATTCTTTTGTGCCCTGGCTTCTTAGATAGTATTATCAAGACTTTTCCTGGGTCTGGGCTGTGCTCGTTGCTGCCTCTGGAACAAGTCAGCCTAATACAGGAAAGCTTATTTCTTTTTATTTTTATTTTATTTTTCTTTCTTTAATTTCCTGCCTCAATATGACAATAATAACATAAATGGGGAAGGAAGAATGGAATTACATAAGAGCAAAGTTGCTGTATTTTACTGGAGTCAGGTGAATACTAATCTGAAACAGACTGTACTAAATAAAAGATGTAATCCCTCCAGCAACTGCAAAAACAATTTAAAACATAGCTTAAAAATCAACAGAGGAACTGAAACAGCACAACAAAAAAAATTTTGTTTTTCATTTGTATCATGCTTTTGAAATTCCACTAAATTACCAGTACTTCCCAAATTTTTCACTAAGGTAACTGCAGAGAAAGTTAAAATCCCTGGAGGGTCTGCCTGCAGGCCTGCCCACAGAGACAAAGTTTTTGCTTTAATATTTTGTGTTTTGCCTTTAAATTTTTATCCCTTTTTTTTTTTTTTTTTTGAGTCGGAGTCTCACTCTGTCCCCCAGGCTGGAGTCCAATGGTGCGATCTTGGCTCACTGCAACTTCCGCCTCCTGGGTTCAAGTAATTCTCCTACCTCAGCCTCCTGAGTAGCTGGGATTACAGGCACCCACCAGCACGCCCGGCTAATTTTTTCCTTAAAATTTGTGAATTTTATTTATCTTCTATATGCTACCTTTGTGATTGTATTTGTTGTAAAAATAATGTGTGGTTTATAATGTTTGTATGTTTGTTTTTCTGGTTTGTTTCTGCTAAAATGTTTAAGTAAAATTAATAGTTGAAGAAAATTTACCCAATAAGGCCTGTAATAGATGCATGCCTTCTTGAGAAGCAGATGCCTAAATCAGTGGCTTTCAAACATTTTAGAAACTACAGTAAGGAAAACATCATGACCCATTTTATACACAGCACATGCATATACACACACACATGCACACACATATACACACAAAACTCTGACTAAATCAAAATTTCTTTCCTAGCTCTTTCTTGTTTTTTAATTAATCATAAGACTTCTTAGAAGTGATTCTGGTTCCCTGTGTCACTACACACAAAGAACACTTAAATTTTTATAGTGGATTTGACTGCTTTAACCCAAAGTAATGACATGGGCAGTTAGGAAGATATTTTTTGTTTCTGTTCAATTTCCATCTCATGATTTGCTTCCTACTTCATCCAACAGTAAATTAGCTTATTCTGCTTTTGTTCTTTTTTTTCTTTTTAAGACAGAGTCTCGCTCTGTCACCCAGGCTGGAGTGCAGTGGCACGATCTCAGCTCACTGCAAGCTCTGTCTCCCGGGTTCACACCATTCTCCTGCCTCAGCCTCCTGAGTAGCTGGGACTACAGGCACCCACCACCACACCTGGCTAATTCTTTTTCTTTTTTTTATTTTTTAGTAAAGACGGGGTTTCACCATGTTAGGCAGGATGGTCTCGATCTCCTGACCTCGTGATCTGCCTGCCTCAGCCTCCCGAAGTGCTGGGATTACAGGTGTGAGCCACCGTGCCCAGCCTCTGCTTGTTTATTTATGGATAATAATCAATACAAATCTGGTTTTGTAGATGACAATTAGCATAAAAGATAAACATTGATGGATCATGTGCTATTATATCTGCATTTCTTTGCAGTACTATCAGTCATTCACCCAATATACAATTCTCAGCTATACTTTAAAAAGGATATTTAAGTTACTGAAGAAAGAGATGGTACCTCAGATTCATCAGGGCACTGTGCTAAGCCCAAACACACCAAAAGAAAAAATGTTTGAAGACTTTTTATATGTTTCTCTAAAGGACCATCAGGTGAAAGTTACATGAAGCCATAAGCTTAATATGGAGAGTAATTTTCTAACCTTTTATAAAGCGGGGTAAATGAAACGGGATTCCCTATTAAATAGTGGACTCCTGATCCCTGCAAGTAGTAAAGCAAAAAAAAAAAAACTTTTAAATTACATATATAGGATATAATAAAGCAAATCCAATAACAAAAGGTATGCTGAGGTGTCAAAATACAGGGAGAAAACGAAGGAAGAAGTGTTTAAATATGACTAAGAAATCTAAGAAGACTTTTGCAGGAGGCAGCATTTAAGCTGGGCATTCATTTACACACAGGTCTTTACTACCCTAGCTTGAAATTTAAGGTTCAGAGGAATAAACTAAAAAAAGAATTTATTTTTTCTAATTCCAACTTCACTCCTCTTAAAAATTCTGCCCTTCCTCTGAATTAAATGTATACAGAAATACATATAAACCTAATAGACATTTTAATGTCTCGATTAAGGTGATAAAATAAAAATTGAATTGGAAATGCAGTTTAAACACCTGAAGTTCTATATGTAGCGAGGTTTAAGTCACCTGGGTTAGTCCTTTTAAAGATCGTTAAGTGTCCAATAGTACATTCAATGAATAATTATGCTTGAGTAGAACATTTAGCAGGCTAGCCCATCTTGGCAAGAATAACAGGCCATAACCCCTAAGGAACTGTCTTTTAATCTTAATGGGCTGGGAGTTAACAAGAAGTAAATTACCATTCTCTGACATGAGGATATATTCTAAAGCCGCTGCAAAAGATAAAATAGACAATTCTGGAACAGGTCCAAGGAAGCCTATCATGGGTGCACTTATTCAAATGAAAGGCCCTGTTATAAATCAAAGCTGTAGCTGGTTCTTCCTGTGTATTTAGTTGAATACAAAATGACTGAAAAAAAAAAAAAAAAAGCTTAACTTTGAGACCAGAGTACTTTTAGATACATGTGACTCAGTCCAAGTTCTTCCTTGGGAAAATATGACAACGTTCCCATGCATACAGTTACCAAGGGTACCTGCTCCATGAATAACGGTTTTAATGCAGTATGCTGTCAAGAGAGAGAAGAAAATCTAGGTAGTAAAGCAATCTTAATGAATGAAGTGTGAAGAAAAATGGCACTTCAAAGGGCACTGGAGTGGAAACCAGAACTGGGTGACCTCGCATTATCATTAACTGCCTGTGTGTCCTTGGGGAAGTGACAACCTCCCTGGGTTGCAGTTATCCTATCTGAAAACAAAGAAGATGAAGCAAGGACAGTAAGGGTTCACTCTCCCTCCCACAGTGCCTAACTCAGGAGGCAATGTTCTCAATTGTCCAGAAAGGGAGGTCACCCAAAATGCCTACAATGGCATGTGCAATGTGCAAAGGCACATTCCAAAATTACAATTGCTTTCATTTACTTTTAGTCCTAACTTATTTCCAAAGTTCAAATACAACTAATGAGGAGGATTTTTGTTAAGCTAAAGAAACACGTGTTAAAGGTTTAGAAACACTTTCAATGAGAAGATAAGCTGTAACTCATATCAAAACACCATACCATGTAGGATCTTATAACTACTTATTTCTTGGCTTAGTAAAAATTAAACATTCTCATAGACATGCTGACAGTCACTGGTGGGACCAGTGGTGTTAAGAGTCTCCACAGAATATTATTAAAAATACCCAGACTGTCAGAAAATAAATGTCTGTTATTTAAGCTGCACTGCCCGCCCCCAACAAAAAATAAAAAACAAACCCGGAGACTGGATTGAGAATAACGTATTGACCCAGCAGCTGTTATAGCACTCGGGCTCAGGAACCAATCTAAGTATTATTCCATGTACTTAGCCTTACAGAAGAACACAGAAGAGGAGATATGGCAGGTTCAGCATCTTTACCTCATCCAGGGCCCAGCAGCTACCTCAGTACACTGCTTCTTTTGCCTCCTCACTCACACAGGGTACAGCAAGAGCCAAGGGGCACATAGGTCACCTTCACACAGAGAAGCTGCAACTCCCATTTCCTGCCCATTTTTTATACAGATCTAGTTCCACAGATCCAAGGCTTCCATGCCAACTCACAGCTCTCAATTCAGGTGTAGTAGCACACAGTAACAGGCAGGTACAGGTACATCCCACATTATCACAACTCTATGGCTTCCCCAAAACTAGTGCTGAGAGAAGATAAGTTTCAAGGTTATTCCCCCAGGCAGGCCCAGCTTAGTCTGGGACCGACGTTAACTCTTTACTCACAAATATAAAAAATGTTGGTTGGGTGCAGTGGCTCATGCCTATAATCCCAGCACTCTGGGAGGCCAAGCCAGGAGGATTGCTTGAGGCCAGGAGTTCAAGATCAGCCTGGGCAACAGAGTAGACCTGTCTCTACAAAAAATTTAAAAATTAGTCAGGCATGGTAGTGTGTACCTGTAGTCCTGGCTACTCAGGAGGCTGAGGTTGGAGAATCACTTGAGCCCAGGAGTTCAAGGTTACAGTTAGCTATGATTACACCCCTGCGCTCCAGTCTGGGCGACAGAGTGAGATCTTGTCTCTAAAAACAACGAGTTACAGCGCCTTATAAAACAACTGACTCTAGTATACTTTTTAGTGTGTCCCTGTGTACATGCATATAGTTTTTTAAATCCAGATTTTCTTTCTTAGCTATAAAGTGTTGATAAGCTATTCATTTATACAGGCATTCTTTGAATTCAAAACTGTTAGCTTCACCTCAAGAAACTTTTACTGAAAGTCTACAACATAAACCATATGACTAGGTACCAGGGATACAAATGATTTAGAAGAAGGTTTCTGCTCCGAAAGAGTCTATCAGCAAAGAAAAGGGACATACTTCAAAAAGAATTAATAAAACGTGGTAATATATGTAAAGTGCCAAGTACATAAGAATTACGGAAGAAAAGGACTAGTATATTGTGGGCAGCCAGGAAAGGTTTGGGGGAAATAATTTCTGCTTACTGTTAATAACTACCATGTATTGATCTCTGACTACATGGCGAACTGTACTAGGCACTTTGCATATATCATCTTACTTTATCCTCTCAACAACACAATTAGTCAGTACTGTAATTATCTCCAATTTTCAGATGGGGAAATTTGGACTTTGAGATGTTAAGTAATTCTGCCCAAGTGGTAAAGGCCAGATTCAAACTCAGATCAGTCTGACTCCAAAGCTAGTGATCTTAAGCACCAGACTAGAATAGACTATCCTGAAGAAACACATAATATATTCTAGACTGGAAAATGGCATAAACAAAATCACTTTCACAGCAAAGCACATAACATTACCCTATGCTTGACCACTCAACATCAGCAAAAACAACGGCAGCCACAGCAGCAACAACGGCATTTTTACTGAGCACCTACTATGTGCTAAACACTAGTCAGACATTATCTCATTTAAACTCCATAACAGATATGTAAGCTAGGTCTGAGTCCACTTACAGGTAAGAAGACTGAAACTCTAAGAAGTTAAGTGATCTTCCCAAGGTAACACAATTAGAAAGGAGCAAAACTAGAATTCAAATCCAGGTTGGTGTGTTTCTCAAATCCATATTTTGCATTACTAGGAAATACTGTCTTCCAGCAGACCACTTTGGCTGAAATAAGGAGCTGTACCAAGGAGGCACAAGAATTAAGGTAGAAAGGGAGGTAAGACCCAGAAAGTGACCTGAATGTTTGGATTTCATCCAATGTCCCTTCTTTTGGCAACAACCAGCAGGAACCACTGTTTGCTCAGGTACACAGATCTATTCAGTGTACAGAGAAGGCTTGAATAGGGTAGATGACCTGTACAGAAAGGTACTTTGGGAACATTAATATGGCCAGGAAACCAATTTAAAGTTTACTCCAGTGGAACAGATATGAAGAATGAAAATTGTAGACTAAGACTTCCCCCAAAACTGGAATTGGAAAAAGACAGGTAATAAAAACATTACAAAGAAAAATCTGGTAATAACTGGATGGTGGGAAGGAGGCAAGGATAATTCCATGTCTACAAAGGGGCTGCTAACAGAAATGAAAAACAAAAAAGAATGATAAGAATGAATTTAGACATGCTGAAAATAAGGAACAGTGAGACATCTAAATGTTCAGCAAAAGCTGAAAAAAGCTAAAAGTTCAACAAAAAGTTGAACAGGACAGCACAAAGGAGAGAGCCCTGTGACATGCCAGCACAAACCTGCTTCTGTGAGGACAACAGGCTAGTTAACTCCACAACACTGGGAACCAGGTCCATGCTGTTCCCTGCTATATCCCCATCACACCTCCCACAGAGCAGTGCTCTACACATCTTTTCTGAATAAAGTATTATGAGCCAATCCAAATTTCTCCAGCCTCCTGAGGATATCATGACTCCATAAAATATGCCTTGATGAAATCCATACCCACTATCTTTTATTATATTCTTGCAGATGCCATGCAACCCTAACAAAGAAAGAAATGAAGTCAATGTGAGCTACTCACAGTGAACCAATCATAACCCTCCCAAAAGTACTGATCATGAACAACCTAGAAGGGTTGTTCAAAGACTCTGTCCTTGATGATGCCCCACTCAATTACTTTAAAATGTTTTATTTGAGGACTAGAAAGTCTTCATTATGATCATTAAGTTATGGCTCAGGTACCTACACATAGATATTAATTCCCAAAAAGCCTCCAAGAAGATCATAAGTTAAAAATCAGCACCGAAAAAGCTATGACTGCAAAGAGCCTATTATATTCTGCAGAATTTCAGAAATGATTGACGGCATAGGTGAGTTTAGTTTTGACTCTCCAGTATCCATTCCCCCTTGTTCTGGAAACACAACAAACACTCTCACCCTACTCTCAGCTCAGTGGTTTGGGTAGGGCTGCCGAGCTGGGCATATGACCTAGTCTAAGTCAATTGGCACTTCTTTTTCTTCCTGGTCACAAAGAATGGGTCAGGGACAGGCACATAAGACCCAGGCCTAAGCCAGTCAGCCAATTCCATATCTCTGGCCATAGTGATTAATTTCAAGATGCCCATTTGGGTCAAGAAGAGTTAGGACCAGGACTTTATCGGACTGTTAGAAAACAAACTTGTTCTTTACGGCTAGCAGTAAGGATGCCATGGAACCTAGAGCTGCCATGGGCCACCATGTGGCACCAGTATATGAAACTGATATAGATGGAAGCAAAGCCAAAAGGCAGAGATAGACTGGCTCCGAATGCCACTGATCCAGCCAGCCATTCCGTGAACTTTTCAGTCTCTGGGTCAATAAAATCTCATTTTTGCTTAAGCCAGGTTGAATCAGACTATATACTTGCACTGGAAAAATTCCTGCTCTAATCTAATTGCCCAAGCAGCCCTTACCTTGAGGATAAACTTGGGAAAGAATCCAACCCTCTATTTCTTTTGCTACATATATAATACAAGAATAGCCCATGGGAAATTTTTGCTTAGGAACTTGTAATTGCAACTGAAGACACAAAAGCTCACTCTTTTCTAAGCTCTGATAATGTGAGCAAACAAGAAAGATAAACAGATAACAAAAGCTACACCAAGGACAGTCTGAGCTCTGATCAGCTTGTCCCAAACACTGTAAAGCTAGATGTATGCTTAAGCACTGAAGTTGTCACATTTTAAGTTGCTGATGCAAGTAGAAATCCACAGTACAGAGTGTGATGTTAGGAGATAACAAACAGCCAAGGCTGCCTACTCAAACATTTCTATAAACAACAGCAGCGAGCTTTGACCCCAGGCTGCAGTTTCGAGAAATTGTGGGTATAATCCTCTATCCCTTTGCAACTCAGATTGCAAGTATCTGCAAAGAAAAACGCATGGGGGAAAAAAGCCACTGTTATTACACATACAGCATGAATAAATACTAGAGGAGAAAAAAAAATGAACAACCAGTTGTGGGTTTTGGTGGACTTTTTTCTATTTAGAACCATATTCTAAATTTCTATGTTTTTAATATTCAGTATCTTTTCATTTGACACTTATATTTGACATATAATACAGGTTATGATATTCTGTTTATGTTCATTTTCTGTCTCATCAGCTACAGTGTGAGTCCCTTCAAATCAGGGCCTTATCTTTCCAGACCTAAAATAGTGTCTGACACAAAGTAGATGTGTGAAAATATCTGCTGAAAATTACTGAAATGTTAACTACTTCGCTAGTAATGAGTTTATCTTATAATGAATAATTCTGACTTCCTTGCTTAAAATTAATAAATTACCATTTATTCAATAGCTCCTATGTGACAAATGACATGCTAAAAAGCATACATAGGCCGGGCGCTGTGGCCTGTAATCCCAGCACTTTGGGAGGCCGGGGCAGGTGGATCATCTGAGGTCAGGAGTTCGAGATCAGCCTGACTAACATGGTGAAACCCCATCTCTATTAAAAATACAAAATTTGCCAGCCATGGTGGTGCATGCCTGTAATTCTAGCTACTCGGGAGACTGAGGCAGGAGAATTGCTTGAACCCAGAAGGCAGAAGTTGCAGTGAGCCGAGATCGTGCCATTGCACTCTAGCCTGGGCGACAGAGCGAAACTCTGTCTCTGAAAAAAAAAAAAAAAAAAAAAGGCATAAATGATTGACTCACTTATTTGGATTGAGATTATCCTAATCAGGAAGTGTAAATATAAGTTAAAAGGAAAAATAATGCTTCTTCCTTACTCTTTTCACCACTGTACTTGAATAGAACTAGAACAAATGCACAAAAGTTCAAAGTGACACACTTTAGCTCAACCCAAAGATGTCCTAGAAGGAGCACAGCTGTTCTAAAAGGAATGAGCTGCCTCTAGAGGAACTGGTTACTGGAGGAAATCAAGTAAAATTTCAATTAGCAGGCACATTATAGAGATGATGCAAGCACTGAAGGAGCTGTTAACAGAGTCAACTGGAATTGGGACAGTATCCTGCATTGCACCATTAAGCCTGCGAGTCTGAAGTAGCTGAATTAAGTTTGAGCAAAGACAGTAGCTATGATTTCCTGTCTTTTCTTATCTATAACCCTAGGCTGCTTTCCAAGATACTCTGTATTCCCTTATTATCTCATTGCCTTAAAATGCTTGCAATCTTTCCCCTTGAAAATATGAAAGAGTTTTAAAATGCTGACATTCATCTGGCCTATTGATGCAGGACATGAAGGAGGTAGATCTGAATGTATTTTTGGTGCCTAAACATCTAGCAAAGCCCAAGATTGGACAATACAGGGAAGGTTAAACTAGCAAAGTACATAATCCCTCTACTGTTACCAGCCCTTGACCCTCTCCCCTCCGACTCCATCATACTGACTTTATAGGCTATGGTGTTATATTGGAAGGGGCAGAAACTGAGCAAAGACTGCATAAAGTTGTGCTAGGGCTTCTTTGCAACCATTTAAGTCCTAGTCAAAAATACACATCTCTAAGATGGGTCAGGCATTATACTAAAAACTAATATCCTTGGCTTGTTTTGCTTTCAGCTCTTTACCTCTGTTTCATAATGATAAAACTTCCCAAGCAGCTGTTGGCCAGTGAACAGCATGTATTAAGACCCAGCAGTAGAGAAGGCAAAGTGGAGTTGGGAAACAGATACTCAGAGTGGCTGGAACTCAGACTATGAAGTGGGGAGTAGAAAGATGTGAAAAGAGAAAGATAGCAGGGCCAAGATTAGGAAGAACCTCGTTAAGGAGTGTTTACTTCAATCTAAGGGCAATAGTAAGTCACAGAAAGATTTTAAGGAGGGGAGAGAAGTGGCAGATTTGGGTTTTCAAAATCTTGTTTCAATTACTTTTAAATAACCAATAAAGAGGAAGGAGAGTATGCAAGACATGGAGAGAGAACAGTTAAAAGGCCTTTCCAGGAATGCAGGCAAGGGGAGATGTCAGCTTAGACTGCAGTAGTAGCAGTGGGTTTGAGAGAAATGGACAGATTCAGTAAATATTCAGTAGGTAAAATCATCAGGACTTAACAATAGACCACAGGTGCGGCATAAGAGCAAGAGGCGGGTCAAGGATGACCTGGAGATTTCTGGCATGGCCAGCTGGGTAGCTGGTGGTGCCATGTACTGAGATAAACACATGGTAGGTAGTCGAAGTTGAGAAGATATAAGTGCTCATTAGCATTAATAATAATATGCTCATTAGCAAGCAGACCATAACTGAAACCACAGGAAATAATTATTCAGGAAAAATATATAATTCAACCCACAAGGTAGGGCAACAACATGTGAGAAGTCAACAATATTATTCATTTACACTGCACAGTTTTCAAAAGGCATCACATCCTAAACCAGGTAATACAGGTGTCTTGGAACGTAGGCAAAATACAAATTAATCCCTTACAGGAAAAGCAACTCCCACTGACCCACACATAACAGGTGGATCTCAGATCTAACAACTGGTCATAATATAACAACATCCTAACACCATAATACTCACCTGTGGACAAGGCCTCCTCCCGAACATCACCCTCACCAGGCTGAGGGATATTCCAGGATGTTTTGGGAAGTAAAGAAATTTCCTCTGGTGATTCTATTCTCACCATATCCATGTGATTGCTCTGGAACTGGTACCGAGGGATGAAGCAGATTTTGCCTCGTTGGAAAATGTCCTTGATGATCTCTTCTGTCTCAATTTCATCTTGCATGCTCAGAAAGATGGAAATTCTTTTGGACTTTTGATACTCACTGTGGGCAATCACCTAAATGGGAAATTATGGCAATTATATTTTCCAAGACTATATTTAGCATCTCCTCTTAACAATTCCTCCTTTCTCTCTCAGCCTTCTCCAATTTCTTTAAATATTAAAAAGGAAAAAAAACGGGGGGGTGCCAGAGTGATAAAGTAGGTCAGACAGTGTTGCATCATGAAGCCTGACTTTTAGTTTGGGACCCAGCACTTAACTGCTCCTTTTATCCCTCCCTGGTACATCCACTCTGGTAGGTGTGAAAACTCATTAAAAGGTCACTGTGGAGACAAGCTGTCTATCTAGAGAATTCCAGGCTTGATCCCCACCTATCCATTTTAGTAGTCTTCGGTCATTTCACAGGCTTTCCCTAGAGTCTGCTTTATTTTATCTCCCAATCTTGGCTCCCACAAGCTTCTCCACTCCTTGGATCGTCAGGCTTCTCTCTCTTCCCAAATTCTACCCATTTAAAGCCCAACGCAAGCCCTAACTTTTCCTAACTTCTGCCAAACCCTTACTACATTTAGAGTTAATATATAACTTAATAATGATGTACTGTCATGAGTGGATCACTAATTGTTTCATGTACCCTAAATGTGGTATCCCTAACCAGTCCATGAACTGAGTTCTCTGAGGCAAAGAACATACCTCTACCATCCCCATCCCATTTCCTAAAATCCATCTGTTCAAATGAATATTAACATATTCACAATTATGGGGTGGGGGCAGATCCTGATGAAAGAAACCACATTCAACGGAATCATCCATCAGGCAGGAGAAGGGAAATGAGCTTTGCTCATCATAGAAATGTCAACAATCTCAGGAACTTATCCAGACTCAGAAGTTAGCCCTTCGCTCTCTTTTTTCCTTTTTTTTTTTTTTTTTTTTTTTTTGAGACAGGGTCTCCCTCTGTTGCCCAGGCTGGAGTGCAGTGGTGCAATCTGCAACCACCGCCTCAATCTGCAACCACTGCCTCTTAGGCTCAGGCAGTCCTCCTGCCTCAGCCTCCAGAGTAGCTGGGACCACAGGTGCAAACCACCATGTCCAGTTGATTTTTCGTATTTTTTGTGGAGACAGGGTTTCACCACGTTGCTCAGGCTGGTCTCAAACTCCTAAGCTCAACTGATCCACCCACCTGGACCTCCCAAAGTGCTGGGATTACAGATGTGAGCCACTGCACCTGGCCAGCTCTCTTTTTTTCCCTTCCTTTTCTGTTCTTCCCTATTCTCCAAACTAAAAAGAAAAGAATACTTTTCTTATTCTTTATAAGACTTTTTAATACTTTTGTTATTATTATATAATTGTAAGCCATAAAAGTAGCTTATAAATATGACTGGCAGAAAGGTGCAGGAACAGTAAGTCAAGTTATTATTTATAAAAAAAGGAAACACAGAAATTAAGTAGATAGAGCACATCAAACCAGTCTAAGGAAGAAAGTTAACTCTCACATTCTGAAAAGTTATGAAATTGTTTTGAGGCCTGAAATGGGCAAAGAAAGGAAATGTGAAACCTAGACCTGGGCAGGCCTGGGGCTTTTGGCATCCAACTACTATATGAGAAAGTATACTTTTTGCTCTCTTTACAGCAGAATATAGAAGATCGAGAGTTGAATAAGCAGTAACAAACATCAGTTAACACTCAGTGTGAGACTGTGCATACATATTTATCTTCCTTCCTCAAATCCCATTTATATGACGGTAAAGAAGCACAAAAAAGAAAATCCATTAGAGTACTGAGAATAAGAGAACAGAGACCTGACTAATTTCTGTAAAACAAAGAGTGGATGGGACAGTATTTTACTGACAAAACGGCAGCAGATCACAACACTCAGAGAATAAGGGTGCAGGTCAGGCAGAATCCATTCCTCCCCTGAAATCCCAAAGCAACCATAAAAGGCAGAGGAAATCCCCATTAGCTAAGACACCTTCATTCACAAATATGTACAGACAATAAAGGATCATCAAACATTTTGAAAAGTCAAAATACAAAGTAGAAGGATAGAAAAAAAATAAGAAGGGGAGAAAAAAATGGACAAACAGGACAGATAATTTTTTGAAATTCGAACTACTTTTCTCAGACAAACTCAAGAAGATAATTGCATTTCTAAAGTAACAATAGACTGCTATGGGGAGGAAGCAATCGGGGAATTATGAAATAATCAGTGGAAACTAAAATTGTGATTAGCAAAATTAAAACAACTTAGGAGAAAGCCTTGGAGTAGGGGAAAAGGCAAAAATAGGAAAAATGAAAAAAAATGTTAATAGAGAAGATCAATCTATGATTTTTATTACCTGATTAACAAGAGTTCCAAAAAGGCACAAAGGAAAATAAATAATCAAAGAAGATATACTTGGCTCATACCTGTAATCCCAGCACTTTGGGAGGCGGAGGCGGGTAGATTATCTGAGGTCAGGAGTTCGAGGCCAGCCTGACCAACATGGTAAAACCTCGTCTCTACTAAATATACAAAAATTAGCCAGGTGTGGTGGCACATGCCTGTAGTCCCAGCTACTTGAGAGGCTGAGGCAGAAGAATCGCTTGAACCCAGGAGGCAGAGGATGAGCCAAGATCGTGCCATTGCATTCAAGCCTGGGCAACAAGAACGAAACTCCATCTCAAAAAAAAAAAAAGAAAGAAAGAAAAAGAAAAACATGAGTCTCCATATTGAATGGGGGCCATGGGTGCTGAGCAGAAAAAGGAAACTAATTTTAAATTTGAAATTCAAACTATCAATCAAGTATGAAGGTAAAACATTTCCTAATGTATATTTAAAAGTTTACCACTCCCAAAGATACTTTCTCAAAAAAAATTATCTGAAGATATATTCTAATAAGATGAAGGGAAAAGAATCCAAGAAAGACAAAGATATTAGACTCAAAAAGCAGCCCTAACTCAGAAGTGGAGTAAGGAGGAACCCCAGGGCAATGGCAGTGCAATGGGCCAGAGGCAATCAGACCAGAAGAAGCAAAGAGCTGGAGTGTTTTCAAAAAGAGAGTGGATTTATTTTAACAGACGATGAAAATGATCTATTGATAAGATAAACACATACTCTTGATTTGTCAAAAAAGGAAAAATAAAGGCAATCAGAAGCTCCTGGAAAAATACAGAACTAAATTAGAAATATGCTCCAAATGGGAACAAAGTAAAAAAGAGAACGATTTTGAGCAATTATGGAGGAACAGAGAAAAGCTTTGGTACTGACACCTGAAACATTACCTTCCTAGCTACATATATCTAGTGACATAAAGTTATGTCTTTTCTTACATATTCAATCATACAACTTGATTTCTTACATATTCAATCATACAACTCAATGAATACCATCTATAGAACAAAAATACGGCTGAGCGTGGTGGCTCACACCTGTAATCCCGGCACTTTGGGAGGCCAAAGTGGGTGGATCACGAGGTCAAGAGGTCGAGACCATCCTGGCCAACATGGTGAAACCCCGTCTCTACTAAAAATACAAAAACTAGCTGGGCATAGTGGTGCGTGCCTGTAGTCCCAGCTACTTGGGAGGCTGAGCCAGGAGAATCACCTGAACCCAGGAGGCGGAGGTTGCAATGAGCCGAGATTGTGCCACTGTACTCCAGCCTGGCAACAGAGCGAGACTCCATCTAAAAAAAAAATTAAATACAAGGTATGTATTCAGTGCTTTACATATTTTTGTAAATACCGTTTACTGTAAATATGATTTACTGAAATCTCAAGTTTGGAAATCGGTCACAAATACTGCTCAGTAGACTCATTATAGTTACAGAACAAAGTTTAAATATTATAAAACCTGGCCAGGCGCGGTGGCTCATGCCTGTAATCCCAGCACTTTCGAAGGCCAAGGTGGGTGGATCATGAGGTCAGGAGTTCAACACCAGCCTGGCCAAGATGGTGAAACCCTGTCTCTACCAAAAATACAAAAATTAGCCATGCGTGGTGGCAGGCGCCTGTGATTCCAGCTACTCGGGAGGCTGAGGCACAGAACTCCTTGAACCCAGGAGGCAGAGGTTGCAGTGAGCCAACATTGTGCCACTGCACTCCAGCCTGGGTGACAGAGCAAGACTCTGTCTCAAAAAATGAAAAACTGGCTGGACGCGGTGGCTCACGCCTGTAATCCCAGTACTTTGGGAGGCCGAGGCAGGTGGATCACGAGGTCAGGAGATCGAGACCATCCTGGCTAACACAGTGAAACTCTGTCTCTATTAAAAATACAAAAAATTAGCCGGGCGTGGTGGCGGGCACCTGTAGTCCCAGCTACTTGTGAAGCTGAGACAGGAAAATGGCGTGAACCCGGGAGGCAGGGCTTGCAGTAAGCAGAGATCACGCCACTGCATTCCAGCCTGGGCAACAGAGTGAGACTCCCTCTCAAAAAAAAAGAAAAGAAAAATCACACAAAACTTGACAACATAAATATGACAATATAAATGTCAGAAACTGACAGAGGGAGTAGAAAACATAGTGAGTAAAGGGGCACTAATTTCCTCATCTTAATTAGTTAGGGAATCAAGATATGACATAAAGCTGAATTTCTTTACCATTTAAATTACTTCTCTGATAAATTTCTAAGTTATAAAAAGGTACAGTGCCAATAAGAATAAATATGCTTTTCTAAATGAAAGACATCATTTAACGTCTTTATTGAGTATTCACTATGGCAAAACACTACACAGTACAATGACGTTTCCAGCGATGATCCATTGGTTAGTCATGAAATCAATAGTGGGCTACAATTTTTAAATGAAATAGAATAGAAAATATTAAAGTTCAAGCCAGGCACGGTGGTTCACACCTGTAATCCCAGCACTTTGGGAGGCCGAGGCAGGAAAATCACAAGGTCGAGCTCGAGACCAGCCTGGCCAACATGGTGAAACCCTGTCTCTCCTAAAAATAGAAAAATTAGCTGGGCATGGTGGCACGTGCCTATAATCCCAGCTACTTGGGAGGCTGAGGCAGGAGAATCGCTTGAACGTGGTAGGCGGAGGTCGCAGTGAGCCAAGATCATGCCACCGCACTCCAGCCTGGACGACAGCAAGACTCTGTCTCGAAAAAAAAGAAAATATTAAATTTCGTTGTATGTGGTAAGAGCTGTAAAATGTTCCTTGTATATTTGTTTGTACAGAGTAAAATATATTTATTACTGAGGGTCATGGGTCTGCTTTTTAATTTTTCTCTCTCCGCCTTTAATGCCAGCTCTCAGTTGTCATTCTATTGCTGTCAGTGACTCTGTATCTATGTAACCACTATTCCCATCTATAGTTTATGAATTCTAATCTTCTACAGACAAAGACAACGTAGAAGATTAGAAACTGAATTCATCTTTATTTTCCCCATGCCCCTCCAAAATTTGTTCCAATTCCTACATTCTTTATGCCCAAGGTTCAACACCATTATACCAAGCTCTAAATTTTGGAATCATAGGTGACTCTCCTCCCCCTTCCAGTATTCTCTAACCTCTTCCAATGAGTTGCCAAGTCCTGCTGTTTCTCACTTAACAGTCTCCCATTTGCCTCCTTTCCCCTCATCTTCATTGCCCATGCTCTGGTTTGCATCTTTTTCGTCTTTCACTTGAATTGGTACAACAGTCCCCTTGCTGGTCTCTACATTTTTCTTTCTTCCTTCCTCAACCCATTATCCAAATGCTGCCAGTATACTCTTCCTAAAGGACATAACAAAAAATAGGTAAAGCTCTGAATACATTCCTTTACACACTTCTTTAACTCTCACAATCGACCTATAAGAGTGATATTATCCATTTTATAGACAAGGAACCAAAGGTTCTGAGAGATTATAAGACCTGTCCAAGGATATAGTTAAAAAACAATGGTGCCAGATTAAGCCCAGATCTGTGTAGTTCCAAAGCCCATCCTAAACTGTATCCTGTCATCTCTTGCCTAAATATCCCTACTCACGCTCCCCTATCCCATCTTTCCCTTCACCTGAAAAAATTCATCTTGTTCTCCGAAATTCATCTCAAACATTTTCCAATAGAAAGCTTTCCAATTCCCCCTCCCCAAGGCTACGTTTCCACAACATTGGTGTTTACCTTTATCATATATCTGGCTTCAGTGCAATTCTTTATTCATATCTGTTTCCTCTTCTAGGCTCTCTGCTCCTTTAGAGCAATAATCATATCTTTTTCATCTCCACAACCCAGTACATAGCCAAGTGTGCACTACATAGGTGTTCAACATATGTGAACGAATTAGCTAAATTTTAAACAACTAGATAGTAAGGACAAGAGTCTATATCCTTTACATCTACTAAAACGCCCAGCAATGCTTCCTCATAATAGCTAAAATAATTGTTTGAACGAACAAATTAACATCTGTATAGATTCCCTCATGCACACCTACACAGATGAAGAGAGGGGTGAAATGAGCATATATGCTTTACTGCTTTAACCCATAGGCACCTTGAATTTGAGTAAATAACAGATATATAGTGAAGGGTAATTAAGAAAGCCTGATAGTATAACTAATTCCAAGGAACATCAAGTCTCCAGATATCTACTGGTGTCTCTGAGGCATGATGCTGGGAAGACAGATCATCAGTTTGACTTACAACAGAATTACAAATATGTACTTATTCAGGGGACATTAAATTTTTCTTCCTCTGGTGTCTAACAAAACTGAGTCCCCAAAAACTCTTTAGAACATGCCTTCACGACAGGATATGACTGCCATTTTATTGATAAGAAAACTGACATTACATAGACTAAAAATACATAGCAGTGCAGTCGGTGAAAGTAATAAAACAGAGGTCTGCTAACCAACAAACATGGACCCTCACTTATTCCTCTCATTTCTCTCTTCTGCTTCCTACATTCTTGGGAAGCCTGGGTATGATAGCCAAGTCTTCCTTTCATTCACTCAAGAAAAAGCATTTAATGTTGACCAACTCTGAGACAGGAAAAGCCTAGGCCCTGGAGCTACTGAGACACAGCCTTAGCCCTCCATATGCTTAGTGAAGTCCAGTCAACATCTGAGTTCTGCCCTTTCGCATCTCCACACCTTTTTTGGTGTTCCCTCGTCTAAAGCACCTGCATCTTTCTCTGGCCATTTTATTAATATAACTGGAGTCTTACTCGTAGCTCATTAACTTTAGACCTCACTGAGGGAACCTGGGCACTCAGGTGTTCAGCCATCTCCTCTACCACAACTTTCTGTTCTCAGCCTGCTCTCACCACAGTACCGTCATCCCCACGGAGGAATTTTCGAGCACCAAAGGTGCCACCCATGCAAACGAACACTCCTCCCAGAGATAAATCTGTCAACCCCTGCCGTCCCCTTGCTCTTCAGCCCCACAACTTTTGTTACCGGTCCCTCTCCCGCCATAGTACCAAGAGCGTCCAGACCACGACTAGAGGGCGCGCGCGCGCCAGGAAGGGGAAACGTGCGCGCGCCGGGGGGGCGGGGGCGCCTAGCTCAGAGCCTGCACGGACCATGCGCAGATCAGCAAGCGCTGGCCGCCAGGCCTTCAGAGGGTCTGGCCGCTGTGGCTTCCGCTACGGGCGGCCTCGCACCTTCTGGGTCAGTACGCGGGACTGGCGTAGCCGCTCCTCGGCGCTCATCGCCCGCAGACGCTGCTTCAGCTCTCCCCGCAGGCTCCGCTTGGCGCTGCTCACCGCTGCCGCCGCCATCTCACGCCCAAGCCGAGTCCAATCCCGCCCTCGGCGCCCCGGGCGCCCTCGGGTTCGGTCTCCGCCCCTGGCCGCTCCCAGGTGGATCCGCGGCCTAGGGGCGGGTCGGGGCTCGGGGAAGCGCCCCCCACCCTGCTTCCGGGACGGGGGCCAGCAGCGCGCCGCGCGTTTACCTCGCCTCTGGCCCTTGAGACCCAGCCCTCGTGCGGCCCCCGTGGTCCGGCTCGCCCTCCCCGGCTACGGGAGCGGTGGCGAGGCGCCGTCGCTGCCCTGCCGCCTGACCTCCCTGAGCCTGGGCCCTCACCGGGACCGCGGAGGCGGCAGCGCCACTGGTGGGGATGGCAAAGACGGCCGGCAGTACCCACGGTGCCTCGCATCTCTTGTAATGTTCAGTAGTGAGACTTCAGGGGCCAGAGAAGAAGGGCAAGGCAGGACAAGTAGCGAAATCGTCACGAGTCGCTTAACTACAGGGATATGTCTGACAGATGCCCCGATTTCCTTCTTGTGCAAATATCAGAGTGCAGTTACACAAAGTTACTACACACCTATGCTACACACCTGTACGGCGTATTTTGTACTGAATACTGTAGGCAATTGTAAGCACCGTGAAACACAGAAAAGGTAATGTGTTGGTTGGCTACCACATCAGTAGGTATTAGGAATTTTTCAGCTCCATTATTATCTTAAGGGACCACAGTAGTTGATGGAAATGTCCTTATGTGATGAATGCATAGATGATACACAGTCGGGAACACTGCTAAAGCAGTAACTGTAGCGTAAAAGCCAAATATTGTGGGTTTCTAGTGTGAATGTATTCCAGGTAATAGTGCCCACACAGGTACTTCCTGTTATAACCATCAGTGACTGTTCATTCCTACCACTCAGCTCTGATTAAAACACAAAAATGAATTAAAACTAAAAGCAGTTGGGGGGTGGGTGAGGCACTTGCAGGAAGAGGTAAAAGAAACTGTGAAGTCTTAAACTGCTCCCAGTAGACAGGCGCCTCAGATAGCATAGACGGTTGCCTCTCAGATGTGACTTCCTAAGAAAACCAGAGCTGTCTCTGCCAAAAATACGTCCCTACTGACCGCCCCAGTGTCCTAATCCCCACCGTTAAGAATCACACCACCTAGGTAAAGCATTAAGTGCCCGGTGAGAATGCACATGGCTTGAGAGGGGAGTTCTGGCTTCTTTATGGAATCTATCAACAGCTTCCAGAGAAAGGTAATGCAAGTCCCAAGGGGATTGTGTTGTAAGAAAAAGGGAAGGCCAGGCAGGTACAGCGTATACATATTGCAATTAGATTTGCTGACCTAAAAGTTAGAACACGAGGTCTAACAAACTACATAATTTTCTAATCTGTTCATTTTTACCAAAAAAAAAAAAATTAACACTAGCTCCACGTTGAATCATTTGCCAAATTTTCTTCAGAATATCCCAGAGTATCCTGCATATCAGATTGCCATATCCATCAACCCCAAATGGCAAGTTAGAGAGAGAAGGCTGGGGAGGAGGCATCAGTGGAAACTCTTAAGCAGCCAGGGACACTGGAAACTGCAGAAAGCATGGGAAAGAAGGAAGGAAGGAGGGAAGAGAGAAGCCGACCTGAGTCTGCTTCTAGCCTGAGTCCGCTTCTCAGTCTAGTCTGCAGTCTAGACTAGTGACACATAAAAGGACTTTTGGGGTAATGGCACACCTTAAAAGTCTGCCTGGGGCAGAAAAGACACCGCCTTCCTGGTCATCATCCCATAATTAATTGTCTGTCTCCTGTGTTGAGCTTTACCCTTTGGCTGAATTTCCAGGCAGACTCCAAAAATGAAGACAAAAATGGCATATAGAGAAAAATACATACAATTTATTCATTAAATAGGGACAAAATTTCTGTAACTCTGGAAGGTCAAGTTACATCATCAAAGTTGTTTATTTAAAAGTAGAAGTATGTGTTGGCAGTCGTTTTCATCAGAGTCAGAAAAATTAGGCCGGTTTCACAATATAGAGTGTCCTTTCTGGTCAACAGTATTGCTTCAGGAAAGAGAGCATTTCACAGATCTTTCCTGTAACTTCTAGAAAAGTCATCCAGCCAGATTTAGGCTCAAGCTTCTTTACAAAGCCATTTTCCTATGAGAGAATAAATTTAACATTTTAAAAATCATTGGAGATTAAGTATGCTGGAATAAAAAGCAAAAATATTTTCATTTAAATAATGCAAATAATCTTCTATCCCTCTAAAGGAGCATTGTGTAACAGAAACACAGTGTGACCTACATCTGTAATTTTAATTTTTGGTAGCCACATTTTAAAAACTACAAAAATAGGAAAAATTAATTTTTAAGATATATTTAGTGGTAATGATTTCAATATGCAATCAATGTCAAATCACTAACGAGATATTCTTTTTTTCATAACAAACCTTCAAAATCTCATGAGTATTTAGTACTTACAGCATATATTAATTCAGACTAGCCACATTTTACTACCATAGTGGACAGCAAGCACAGCTCTAGAGGATAAAAAGTCTTTTTGTTCTCGTTCTTGTTTAATTGTCCAACATTGATTTCAATGCACTTATATTTGTAATATGAATTCTATTATATTGTAAACTGCATTGTATTGAAACTCATGAGAACTCACAGTAAATCCAAATTAAACCAATACCTTTGAAGCTATGAAAAGGTTGATGGTTTCTTTTATAATCTACTCTCTTTGTGAACGGACATAGTTTTAAAAATGTAGGATAACCCAATTAACTGGACATTTTATTTAATTTACAATCTATAATCATAGAATCCTCACTGAAAAGTACCTCTGAGATCATCTAGCCTAATGCTCTCTCTTAACAAATGAGGGAAGTGAGGCCCACAAAAAAAATCAGTTATCTAAGATTAGCCAACCCCTTGGTGCCTGGACCTGGATTAGAATGCAAACACCCTACTTCTTTCCACTCCATACATTGCCAAACAACTGCCAAAATATTCAAAAATTGTTAAAATAATTTTTTTCGAATGTTCATCTAGCAAACGTTTGTGGCTGCATCTTACAGGTTCCAGAACCTGGGGTTACAAATGCCTGCAAGTAGCTCACAGCATAGTGTAACTAATATTGAAACGTAAACCAAGCATAACCCTTTCATAGTTGGGAGAGATTCGGGAGCTCTGCAGTGCCTTGGAAGCATTTTATGAGCATCACTGGCAAAGCAGATGAATACCACCAGACGGGGGGATTTAATTTGAAAGATTGCCTAAGAAAGCCATTTTCTGCCTACATGTTAAGTGTGCATCGTGCTCTGAGACATGCTGTCATGCCTTGACAGAGGAAGGAAACTGCCCCTCTTCTTCCTCTTTCCCTCCTGCCAGTACATACTCATAGATGACACTCTAGGGAGGTATCCACTTTATTATGCCCCTTCCTAAACCCCGTATTTCGCAAGTATGATGAGACCCTCCGAAATGATTTTTATTATAACAATAATCATTGTCTATTATCATTGATCAGTTAACATGTCATACATCAACGTCTAAAGAAAGGACAGTGAACAAAGAAAATATTGATGAATTCAGCCAGATGAAGATTAAAAATTTTTTTTAACTATGAAAAACTAAAAAGAACAATACACTAGGAAAATATTTACGTATACCATGAAAGTGTTCATTCACATATGAGAGAAAATTCTCAGGCCCTTAATAGTTTAAAAAGGAGAGACCATTAAAGAGAGAAATATAGATCATTCACAAGTATATGAGAAAAACATTAATAGCAGTTAAAGAAATGTACATTTTAACAAAGTCTTACTGTTTTTTAGACCTATTAAACTGGCTTTATTTGATGCCTATTAAACCCTCAAAATTAATAATAGTGCCACCCACACTGATAAGGTTGCTATGATATTCTTCTATTGATATAATACTTTTGGAAAGAAAGTATGTTTTCCAATATGCCAGAATATTGTAATTATACACACATCTTATGAACCAGTCATTCCACTGTTAAGAAATTTATCATGAGGCAGTCTTCTAAAATATCGGAGGGTGGGGGGCACCAGAAAAGCATACACATGCTTCACTATTAAAGCATTATATCTAAAAGGGGAAAACTAGGCTGGGCGAAGTGGCTCAGAACTATAATCCCAGCACTTTGGGAGGCTGAGGTGGGGAGATCACTTGAGGTCAGGAGTTCGAGACCAGCCTGGCCAATGTGGTGAAACTCCGTCTCTACCAAAAATACAAAAATTAGCTGGGCGTGGTGGTACATGCCTGTAATCCCAGCTACTGAGGAGACTGAGGCAGGAGAATTGCTTGAACCTGGGAGGTGAAGGTTGCAGTGAGCCAAGATCAAGCCACTGCACTACAGCCTGGGTGACAGAGTGAGACTCTGTCTCAAAAAATAAATAAATAAATAAAAGGGGAAAAGTCAAAACCAAATTGTCTAACAATTGGGAATTGGTTAAGTAAATTAGGATACGGCAAATTAATGAACTATTCTGTAGACATTAGAAATTAATGCCTAATGTTAACATGGAGTATGTGAGACAGTGTTGAAAATATTTGTATGTCAACACCAAAAAACTCTTATGTACACCCTAATTATAATTGCATACAACGTCTGCATGTGGATATGTTAGGGTGATGGGAGTGACTTTTCTTCCTTTCAAAAATGTTATTTTCAAATATATTTTCTTTAATGATGCTATTTGTATCTTAAGACCATTATATAAAAATAAATATACAAATAAGGATTCAATATCTTATCAGTAATGTAGTAGTAAATAAGAATTGTTCAGGCCTTATTATTTCTGGGAATAGTGAGAGTTTGTTAAATTCAGCTACCTTGGTTTCAACAAAACCTAAACATAAAATAATATACAGTATCAGTAATCCAAAGAAGATCAAAACCTCAGAATTTTTAAAGATACAGGCAGCCAGGCACAGTGGCTCATGCCTGTAATCCTAGCACTTTGGGAGGCTGGGGTGGTAGGATTGAGCCTGGTAAGTCAAGGCTGCAGTGGGCCATGATCACACCACTGCACTCCAGCCTGGATGGCAGAGCAAGACTTTGTATGGGAAAAAAAAAAAAAAAAAAAACACAGGCAAGTATCATGCTTTCTCACTTCTCTAAAGACTATTCCTTTGTTCACTCAGGAAATATTCACTGAGCATTGGCCACATGCTGGTACCAGTTAAAGTACTGGAAACACAGTGGTCAAAAAGCATACAGGATCCGTTTCCTCACTAAGCTTACATTCTCATGGCAGACACAGACAATAAACAGATAAGCAAATAAATATGCAATAGGATGTCCAGTCATGAAAACTATTATGAAGGCAATAAAGTTGGGTAGGGAGACAGAGAGTGACAGTGGTACTTTCTTAGATGGGGTGATCAAGGAAGACTTCTCTGAGGAGAATAATTCCTTGGAAGGGATACCTGGGCGAAAAGTAAAGGGAAAGCAGGCAAACTTATGGCGGAAAATTATTCCAGGCAGAGGCAACAGCAACTGCAAAGACTGGAGGATGGAGTGTGCTTAGCTTATCTAAGGAGGCTGGAGCTATGAGAACAGGGAGGGATTCATAGAAAATGAGATTTGAGAGGCAGGTAGAGGCCAGGCCATAAAGGGCTTTGGGTAACTTCATACTCAGGATGTTGTGCTTTTGTTCCCAGGGTGAAGGGGCATTTTGGAGAGTTCTGATTAGGGCCAAGATCAGGTCTAATTCAACTTTGTAACATATCACTGTGGGTACTATGTGGAGAACAAATTATAGCAGATAAAGGATGGAACCATGGAATCTGGCAGGAGGCTACTGACAGAGTCAAGTGACTACAGCATTTCAAAGGGGCAGCCAGGGGGATTTGCTGGTGGATGGATGTGGGCTATGAGAGACAGGAGTCCAGGCTGACTCCCAAGGTTAGAGAACTAGCACTTAAGAGAGCTTGACTGAGGGGCCCCTCGGGAGAGGTGCTTTCCTCTAACTCTTGTGTCAGTATCATGCATTTCTGCCTGACTTGAGGGTCTTTTATTTTTCACTAAATGATTTTAAAATCTCAAGTAAAAATTCAAAAGAAATAGAAAAATTTTGCCCCAAAACTTATTTAATAAAAGGATACATATGAATACTTGAGATCATAGCACCTCACTGCTAGATGTTTATGTTTTGGAAACGCCTTTGCCAAACTGAATGCTTAGTCAATCATCTATATGTCTCTGTGTGCCCATTTATTTGGCCTCAAATTAACCACACTATTATTTAGGGTAAGAGGATGACAAAGAAAAGAAAGACCTCTTGGCCTAACTCTATGACCCAAGCTTTAAAATGATGGTTACTTGGAAAGCACCAACTCTGACTGTACATCCTACTTTCAGAAGGGCAAAGTATTACCTATCTAAACTTCCTGGAATTTCCCACATAACTCTCATAGTTGCATAGTATTTGACAGTTTGCAAAGCACTTTTAAAAAAAATGTTGTATAATCCTTTAACTTTCCATTAAAGGTAGGTATTATTGTTTTCATTAAATATTATATATAATAAATTATATGTCAATCATTTTCATTAAATATTATATATAATAAATTATAATACGTCATATCATATTATTATATACATTATATAAGGAATCTGAGTCTCAGAGTACCTCAGTAACTTACCCAAGGTTATACCTCTAGTGAGTAAGAAAACCAGAGTTCAAATCTCCAGTTTCAGTGTTGCTTCACTGAATCATTCCATTAGCAAATATTTGTTACCTTTTATGCAACAGGTCCTAGGCATGAGGTACACAGTGATGCATTAAATAGATATGATTTCTCCCATGTGGAGCTGAGTGCCAAGCATTCTTTCTACTCCCCCAGCATATGCAGAGGAGAATGCTTCATTGAAGGGGGAGGAAGTAAGAAGATTCACCTGGTTCCAAAGGAAGGGTGATCCCAAGGGAAGAGACACGAGTTTCATCTCATGATCATACTCATGGTTTTTAAGAACCATCCTTTCCTTATGAATGCTGGAGGCAGCCAAATGGCACTAGCTCTCCTATCAGATCTTGTGAGAGCACATCCTTTCTCAGCACTTCAAATTAGGAGAGGGGACAGGAGGAAATCATGGTAAATGTGGAAGAGGACAAAAAGAGAGATGAGAAGCCACAAACAAAAGAAGGCAGGAAGGCAGGCAGGCAGGAAAGACAAGCTGATAAAAAGGAGAAAGAGAATAAGGAAAGAGATTATGAGTCCCATTACTGATAGACCAGTCTCATTTCTTCCCATTAGGGGATCTGTTTTACATGGTAACTAGTATCTAACTGTATTTGATCATATAATTTATGGAAACTAAATACAGTCAGATTCTCTCAGTGGAAGCTAGCTAGGTAATACTACTATTACTAACAACAAAAACCCTAAACTTAAGTATTGAGTACTCATTTTTCAGGAATTGTTCCGAGTGCTTTGTTTACATTAACTGATTGAATCCTTATACAAGTCCCAGGAGATAGGTTGCAATATTTTCCTATTTTTACAGATGAGGAACCAAGGCGTAGGGAAGTTAAGAAACTTGTATAAGTCCGAGGCCTGGAGATTGAGACCATCCTGGCTAACACAGTGAAACCCCATCTCTACTAAAAATAAAAAATAATAAAAAAATAAAATAAAAATTAGCCAAGCATGGTGGCAGGCGCCTGTAGTCCCACCTACTTGGGAGGCTGAGGCAGGAGAACAGCATGAACCCAGGAGGCGGACCTTGCAGTGAGCAGAGATCGTGCCACTGCACTCCAGCCTGGGTGACAGAGCGAGACTCCAACTCAAAAAAAAAAAAAAAAAAGAAAGAAAGAAAGAAACTTGTATAAGTCACACAGGTAGTAAGCACTTGAGCCCAGAAATGAAGCCAGGTCTGTCTGCTTTCAAGTTGGTGCTCCAAATATCTATGCTGTACTCACATACTGCATTCTTAATACAAAGTTTCCATAGAGTCTCTGGGCACTTTTAAAATTTAATTAAATTATAGATTGTGGCCGGGCGCAGTGGCTTACACCTGTAATCCCAGCACTTTGGGAGGCCAAGGCAGGCAGATCACGAGGTCAGGAGATCGAGACCATCCTGGCTAACACAGTGAAACCCCGTCTCTACTAAAAATCCAAAAAATTAGCCAGGCGTGGTGTCGGGCGCCTGTAGGCCCAGCTACTCGGGAGGCTGAGGCAGGAGAATGGTGGGAACCTGGGAGGTGGAGCTTGCAGTGAGCCAAGATCACGCCACTGCACTCCAGCCTGGGCGACAGAGCGAGACTCCATCTCAAAAAAAAAAAAAAAAAAAAAATTATAGATTGTATGTTTTATGATCAGTGATTTCTTGAGAGTTTTTTCAGGCAAGTTAAAGCCAGTGCTCACATCTTGATAAAGTTGTGAGTGCCTCCTCTACTCTTACCTCTTCTTGTGGGCCACTGACTACTAGCATAAGGAAGTGATTGTGCCATTTCCCCTGAAATGAATCATTCAAGAGCATTGAGCAGATGTGTCAACATCACTATGAAAAGAAGGTAACAGTTTCCCATGCCAGTTTGTACTGACCCAAAAAAGCACTGCCTTTCCTTAAGATCAATGCCTCATCTGAGCTGGAAAAGGAGCACATAGACTGCTTTGAAATGACATCTTCAAGAGTATTTATTTCATGTCTACAACCTGAACTATTCAGGTGCTTTTTAAAAAAAAAAAAAAAAAAAGAGCTTGGAAACTTTAGAAAGGCTGAGTGTGTGCATGTGCAGACAATGTGTTATCTGTATCTACACTCGGGAGAGGTTCATGCGACCACACTCATGTTTACATCTGTACCACCCTTGAAAGATGAGGGTACTACTAGAAATTCTCAGAGACAGTTCCACAGCCTTTGCTAACAATGAGTTCCAGAAACTCACAAAATTTATTGTGGAGAAGTTAAATTTTTAAGTAATATTTATTCACTGTCTGTGTGTTCCAAGTACTAAGCTAGGCATTGGAAATACAATCCAAACCCACACAGAGCCTGCAAACTAGTAGAGTATTTCTCTGCAGGCTCATCTGTGGTCCTCTGTGCTAGAGAACGTTTGCCTTCATCTGAAATCTACACAGTGCAGCTGAAATTTCCACCAGTCCTCAAGTATAGCCTCCCACAGCCAACCAGAAGAAAACATGACAAAACATTTCACATGCTTCGCCCAGCCTGTCAGGCTCAGTTAGAAAGAACTAAGTTCCAGAAAGAAGGTGACTAAGAAAGGGGAGTAGCTGCAGTAAGCTCTATCATGCAGGAAGGCCTTAAACAAAATGAAAAAGGCATCAAGTAAAAGATCAATAAATTTGATCGCAACAAATATTTAAACAGCTATAATGACCGAAGACATTGTCAGCTTTAAAGAATAATCAGCAGGCCGGGCGCGGTGGCTCACGCCTGTAATCTCAGCACTTTGGGAGGCGGAGGCGGGTGGATCACGAGGTCAGGAGATTGAGACCATCCTGGCTAACACAGTGAAACCCCGTCTCTACTAAAAATACAAAAAATTAGCTGGGCGTGGTGGCAGGCACCTGTAGTCCCAGCTACTCGGGAGGCAGAGGCAGGAGAATGGTGTGAACCCGGGAGGCGGAGCTTGCAGTGAACTGAGATCACGCCACTGCACTCCAGCCTGGGGGACAGAGTGAGACTCCGTCTCAAAAAAATAATAATAATCTTAATAATCAGCAAACTAAAGATAACTGCCACATATATAAAAATAATTTGTATCCAGAATATTCAAAGAATTCCTACAAATCAATAAGAGACCAAATAATAGGAAAATGGGCAAAGGATGTAAACAGGTAATTCCCTGCATAAGATTTACAAATGATCAGTTAATATTTGAAAAGACGCTCAAATGGAAAAATATTTAACCTTACTGGAAATCAAGGAAACAAGAATTAAAACAAGATAAACTCTGTAGTTTTTTAGCCCAACAAATTAAGGAAATTATAACAGATTGCTACAAACTAACATTAGTCAGCTGGGGTAGGGAGACATGGATACTCTAACAAGCTGCTGATGGGAGTGTAACTTGGTGGAGCCACTTTGGAAGGCAAGGACCTAGTAAATTAAAAAATGTATGTACCCCATGACCCAGCATCTACAACCCAACATCCACCCTAGAAAACTACACACATGCATGAGGAAAAATGACATTCAATAAAGCATTGTGTGTGATAACAAACTTGAAATAACCTAAACAGCTATCAGCCACAAATGGCCAGATACTCTACAGCATTTACATACAATAGAATATACAAAGCACTCTTAATAATACTATTTTAAATATCTTTGGATAAAAAAGTTGCAGAATTACTACCATGTACTGTTTTTACATACACACATGTAAATATATGTATGCAAGAATTTTATGTATATATAAAATACATAAACATACATGTACATATATGTATGCTTATATAAAACATTTTACATAAAACATTTACAAAAAATTTTTTTACAAATAAGTATTATGTTAGCCTGGCCAACATGGTGAAACCCCATCTCTACTAAAAATAAACACCAAAAAAATTAGCCAGGCGTGGTGGCAGTCACCTGTATTCCCAGCTACTCCGGACTCTGAGGCAGGAGACTCACCTGAACCTGGGAGACAGAGGTTGCAGTGAGCCGAGATCACGCCATTGCACTCCAGCCTGGGCGACAGAATGAAACTGTCTTAAAAATAAATAAATAAATAAATAAAAAAGAAATAAATAAGAACTTATATTACCAAAGCCTTAAAACCTACATTCTTTTACAAGTTCATTTCTGCTACTAAAAACTAGTGCAACAGGAGTCACATGCAATGTGCTTTGGCTAGTACAGATAATTACTATAAGAAACAGTGTATTGTGGTAACACAAACCATTTACATTAAGACACTACTTAATTCTGCTATTTACTGCCCAAATTGTCTTTTTCAAATATCATGTCAAAATTACAAGAATTTATATAGTTGTAGACATGTTCCTAGCAGAAGGGTAGGGAGGCAGGGGTCTGGGTAAGTGGAAGGAGAAGGCAAGTAGCCCTTTTGGGCTACCAGGGCATCAGGACCAGGTTCCCTGGGCAATTTGGCACAGGGATTTGAATGCAGGGTGGCCTCAAAGATGGGACTGAGGAGCAGCAGCAACATCAGCGATCCAGAAGGTTCACAGGATGTAAGCAATACTGTTTTGGGTTCCTTATCTGATATTCCTAAAAAACAAAGTTGCTGTTGTTTTCCATGAAAACAGACTACATCGTTTATTTAGGTAGATACGATAAACATTTTAATAATTACACTTGTGCAATTTCATTTTCTAAATGTAAAGTCAGGCTGGGCGCAGTGGCTCGCGCCTGTCATCCCAGCACTTTAGGAGGCCAAGGCGGACAGATCACCTGAGGTCAGGAATTAGAGACCAGCCTGGCCAACATGGTGAAACCCCGTCTCTAGTAAAAATACAAAAATTAGCCGGATGTGGTAGCAGGCGCCTGTAATCCCAGCTACTCAGGAGGCTTAGGCAGCAGAATCACTTGAACCTGGGAGATGGAGGTTGCAGTGAGCCGAGATCAGGCCACTGCACTCCAGTCTGAGCGACAGAGCAAGACTCCATCTCTAAATAAATAAATAAATGAAAAGTTAAAAACAAGAATAAGAGGCATTCTAAACCACTTTTGGTCGTGGGTGCTACCCAATTCAAGAAATTTTTTTTTGTCCAATTAAATTGTTAAATTTAAAACAAACAAGTATAATAGATCATAAGATCATATCAGCTGTCTTGGGTTCCAATTCTATCAAAAATGCATATCTAAACTTATTGAAACCAAAACTTCTCCATCTGTGATGTATACTCTTACTGGCACTAAGTAACAAGGAAAACATCAATGGCTTTTAATGTATCAGGTTATATTATGATCCCTACATGACCACGGGGTAATGAAACTGACAAACTTTATCAGTAGGATTTTTTAAATTATAAAAGCAATTCATGTTCATTATGAGAAAACTTGGAAGTCACAAAAAGTACAAAGAACTTTAAAACAAAGTGCTTCTGTAATCCTACGAAACACAGCCATGCCAGTATTTTGGTTTATTCTGAAACTGATTTTTAAAATCAGACACTAGATCTACACAGTATTTTCTTTAATTCATCATGGGAAAGTACAGATTCAATACTGCCATTATTCAGAATCTGTGTGAAATACCTCATTTGTAACTGGCATAAGGGCCATGTAAGAAATTTAGTCTCATTAGTTTATAGCTTCACCTCATTTTAACCTAACATCACTGACAGATTGATTTCATTTAAATTAGTGTAACTGAAGTCTTACTATACTGTGGTTCTGTACAGAAACATGAAGATGAATATGGTACTGTCCACCTGCTTAGATTGCTCACAATCTAGACCACATGAACCAAAGTACAAAGTGGTTGTGTTAAATATACTCTAAGAAAGGATATATAAACAGTGATAGTGTGTCCTGAGTTGGTTCCTTCCGGTGGGTTCTTGGTCTCGCTGACTTCAACAACGAAGCCACGGACTTTTGTGGTGAATGTTACAGCTCTTAAAGTTTGCACAGACCCAAAGAGTTACCAGCAGCAAGATTATTCTGAAGAGCAAAAGTACAAGCCTTCCACAGCTGTAGAAGAAGACCCGAGCAGATTGCCTCTGCTGGCTGGGGTGGCCAGCTTTTATTCCCTTATTTGTCCCCACCCACATCCTGCTGATTGGTCCATTTTACAGAGTGCTGATTAGTCCATTTTACAGAGTGCAGATTGGTCCATTTTACAGAATGCTGATTGGTGCGTTTTTACAGAATGCTGATTGGTGCATTTACAATCCTTTAGCTAGACACAGAGCACTGATTGGTGGGTTTACAATCCTCTAGCTAGATAGAAAAGTTCTCCAAGTCCCCACTCAACACAGGAAGTCCAGCTGGCTTCACCTCTCAATAGGTTAACACTAAAGAGGAAGCAAACCAAGTTAAAAATTCAGAACTTCACAAAGGAAACAAAATCTGCATCGTGCTTGAAGAATAAGGAAAATTTTGGTAAGAGGAAGAGAAAAAAAGGGATGAATGTCAAATGCCAAAGGACATAAATGTTCATAAAGGTTCTCGGAAAAGCAAGTGAATCTAGGAAAAAGGCAAATTGGCACTGGACTGCTGAGGACTTCTAAGTATCTTGCTAATCCATTTTTATTCACCAGGCATGATAAGGACTTCTAATGGTTTTCAAAATTCAAACGTACCCTCAAGAGGAAAACAACTGGCCATTACTGAGGATATTCAAAGAAATGTGCCATAGACTTAAAAATAAAAAACCCATGATGCTTCCATTGCTAAAGATCTCTCCCACACTTAAGCTTAGCACTTTGTCTTGAAGCTATCTTATGCTCCCACACAGACCACAACAGAATTAAAAGAACACTTAGAATTCGGATAACTCAACTTTTCTACTTCTTTGTAACACCCCCTGCCACAGGAACATTTGGCAGTCTTCTGAAGGTTATTTCCAACAATTTTTTCCAGTAGTCCATATCACCCAAAAACAGCTCTATTAGAAAATCCTTCCTTCTACTAAATCAAAATTTGCCTGCTTCTAATTTACACCTATTAGTGTAATGATGAGGAGTTATATAAGTAATAATCCTTATTATAGTCCTTCAAATATTCAAAAAGTTCTCTTCCCAAGCTAAATAGGCTAAATAAAACAAGGTCAAACGTTCTTCATTAGACATGACTTTTAGGTTTGGTGTGAATCTCAATTTCACTTTATTAGCTATGCGACTTTGGGTTTAGCTTCTTTTACTGTAAAATGGGGATAACATGACACATTCTACCATATGGATGTACTGTGAAGACATAATGCTAAATAAGCCAGACACAAAAAAACAAATATTGTATGATTCTATTTATATGAGGTACCTAGAGTGGTCAAAATCATAGACACAGAAAGTAGAATGGTAGTTGCCAGGGGCTGGGGGCCATGGGAACAGGCAATTGTTCTTTAATGGGTACACAGTTTCAATCGAGGAAGATGAAAGTTCTAGAGATGGGTGGTGGTGATGACTGCACAACAATGTGAATGTACTTAATGCCACTGAACTGTACACTTAAAAATGATTAACATGGTAAATTTTGTTATGTATATTTTACAATAAAAAAGAATAGTAAGTATGACAAAATTGTACACTTTAAATGATTTAACATGTGTAAAGGAGCTGGGCATAATGGCTCACGCCTATAATCCCAACACTTTGGGAGGTTGAAGCAGGTGAATCACTTGAGCCCAGGAGTTCAAGACTAGCCTGGGCAACATAGTGAGACCTTGTCTCTACAAAACATAAAAAATAAATTAGCCAGGCGTGGTGCAACACACCTGTGGTCCTAGCTACTCAAGAGGCTGACGTAACACAATCACTCAAGCCTGGGAGGTCAAAGATGCAGTGAGCTGTGGATTCCACTACTGCACTCCAGCCTAGGTAACACAGCGAGTCTCTATCTCAATTACAAATATATATATGTGGCCAGGTGCAGTGGCTCACACACCTGTAATCCTAGCACTTTGGGAGGCCAAGGCCGGTGGGTTGACTGAGCTCAGGAGTTCGAGACCAGCCTGGGCAACACAGTGAAACCCCATCTCTACTAAAATACTAAAACTTAGCCAGGCGTGGCGGCGTGTGCCTGTAATCCCAGCTACTCAGGAGGCTGAGGCAGGAGAATCGCTTGAACTTGGGAGGTGGAGGTTGCAGTGAGCTGAGATCACACCACTGCACTCCATCCTGGGCGACAGAGCAAGACTGTCTCAAAAAACAAACAAAAAAAAAACATAAAATGCCTTACACCAAGGGTCCCCAACCGCCTGCCCATGAACCAGTACCAGTCAGGGTGAGTGGCTGGGCAAGTGAGCAAAGTTTCATCTGTATTTACAGCCAGTCCCCATTGCTTGCATTACCGTCTGAGTTCCACGTCTTCAGGTCAGGGGTGGCATTAGATTCTCATAGCAGCATGAGCCCTACTGTGAACTGTGCACACAAGGGATCTAGTTTGGGCACTCCTTATGGGACTCTAATGCCTGATGATCTGTTACAATCTCCCATCAACCCCAGAAGGGACCATCTAGTTGCAGGAAAACAAGTTCAGGGCCCTCACTGATTCTACATTGTGCTGAGTTGTATAATTACTTCATTATATATTACACTGTAATAACAGAAAAAAAGTGCACAATAAATATAATGCATTTGAATCAACCCGAAATCAACCCCCATCTGCCACCCCCAGTCCGTGGAAAAATTGTCTTCCATGAAACCAGTCCGTGGTGCCAAAAAGGTTGGAGACCACTACTTACACAACACTTGGCATATAAAACATGGGCACACAATAGTGACTGTAATAGACTGTTACCAACTATGGGGCCTTGCTTGGCTAAATTCTATTTTTTAAGAAAGTAAGAACTTGGGTCCGGGTGCGGAGGCTCATGCCTGTAATCCCAGCACTTTGGGAGGCCAACGCGGGTGAATCACCAGGTCAAGAGATCAAGACCATCCTGGCCAACATGGTGAAACTCCATCTCTACTAAAAATATAAAAAATTAGCCGGGCGTGGTGGTGGGCACCTGTAGTCCCAGCTACTCGGGAGGCTGAAGCAGGAGAATGGCATGAACCGAGGAGGCAGAGCTTGCAGTGAGCCGAGATCACACCATCTAATGGTCGCCCAGCCCCCTCCTCCGCATAGGAAGTGTCTGTCTGTGGTTAGGTCCTCCAGCTGGCTGGCACTGCAGCCTCTATAGGAGCTCCTGGAGGTGGAAGCTCGTTGGCATTAAGCCTGAGCTTTGAGGGCCCCAGCCTGGGTTCCTTTACGCAGTTGAAGCAAGATTTTTTTTTTAATAAGGTTTTTGGATAATATTTCTTTTTGGTTTAGCAATATTCATTTTTCTTTTGAATTTTTTTAGCACCTATTTTTTAACCTTTTAATGTAGGCAAAAATCCATATTCTTATGCCTCCTTATAATTCTTTTACTAAAAGTATATTTTACTTTCTTTATATACTTTGCACATCAACTGTTTCTTTAATAGTTTTACATTCAGGATGCCTGAATACTTTTAAATTATACAATATTTCTTGCATAAATTCCCTTTTACAACATTTTTTTCAACTTTCACAATCTTTGACATGCCTCAACTTTTTGACTACCTTTTACACTATTTCTCTCCCCAGTCTTACCTTCTGTATCTTTCTTTGATCTGTCTCTTTCAGTCTTTCACTTATTCTCTCCCTCTCTCTCTCATTTGGGCTCTCTCTTTTTCTGTCATCCTGTTTCCTCTTTCTCTTACACTTAGTCTTCTGGGCTGGGTGGGATCCACGTGGCCACAGTCCGGGCCACCGCTGGCCTAGAGGCTAGGCAAATAGATGCCTGCCCCAAGTTGCATGAGTCATGCCCCTTCGCCTCCTTTGCTCTCCTCCCGGCACTGGTCCCTGCCCTCTTCTTCCACACAGAGCCAGGCTGGGGAGAGGCACCCACCCTCTGGCACGCCTGGCTGCCTGGCTGCGTGGCGCGGGCTCCTGGCCCCGGTGCGCTCAGTCTCCCACTCGGCTCCAACTTGCAGGCATCCATGGCCAGCCGGCCTCCGAGGGTGGCGGGACACACCCGAGCGGCGCAGAAGGTGCGGGGCTCAGGGGCCGGCAGCCTGGGTGGCTCTGGCTGCGCAGCCGGGAGGAGAGTGTCCCAGCCACCGCCGCTCTGCCAGGTGCCAGCAATCCGCAACAATGTGGAGCCATGCTCGCTGCTCTCGCTTTGACTTCCTTTCCTAGTTTCTCTTTCCTCTCTGCTGGTCTTTCCCTTGCCTCTTTCTTCCTCCAAGAAGAGGGGAAAGGGAAGTTTTGAACATTTTTTCTATGACCAGAAGTTTCTGTGAGGTTCAATCTCCCTCAATGGGGATTTTTCACCTCTTTTTAAACTCCAAAACACCTGGACTAAGGAATACTTCACAACCCCTGCCCTGAGGCTTTTCTTTCCTTAGTCCTAAGGAATGCTTTACCTTGGTATGTCCCAACCAAAGAATGCTTCACCGCCCTATGGCTTCTTTTTCCTTAGTCCTGACCACCAAGGAAGTATTTTAGTGGCTCCCCTGGCATTTCCTTCCTTGGTCTGTGCAGAGTTGCCTGGTCCACGTGGTACGTGAGGATCTTTTACTCCAGGTCACCAGCTGGTTTCTTTCCACGTTGGTGAGAGTCCGATTTATTCATCACACCTGGTGGGTCTCGATTCCTTACCCTGAGGCTGCAGCAACAAGGCAGTGGGTGCCTTCCTCATGAAAGAGGACCAGAGACCCACCCCCCTGCCCCCAGAGGAGAATGGCTCCCTGTATAGGCCACCGCCATTGTTATAAGTAAAATGTTTATTTACAAACAGAATGCTTGCTCCTAGGTACTGCAAGGAAAAACCAGCATTTAGACAAAAAGCTTTTTCAGCAAGGCAATTTTACTTTCTGCAGAAAGGGTGCTCCTCACAGATGAAACAATGGTGACAGCACACCCGAACAAAGGAGGGAAGCAGTTTTTATCCCTTATGCAGCTTGTGTCCTGTCTCCATTGGCTGGAGCTGGACCTCACAATTTAAATTAAACCTGACTGGCTAATAACTTAAAACTTTCCTATACAGGGAAAGGCAATAGAGAACAAAAGAAAAGAGGAAGTTGCTTGTGAAAGGACTTAGAAAAGTAATAACATTTCCAAATAAGGAAGGGGCATAGGCTGCGAGCTGGAACATGCCTGTGAGCATGTCCAGCACAAATATCTTCGTTAAAGTACAAGGACATAGAATATACTTATTCTCTTAAATCTAACAGCTGCATAGGATAGGGCTTAACAGTTATTAGCACAGAGGAGAGGAGGCTTGAAGGAAGTTAGTCTTTAAAACAAACTATTATTTCTAACACTTATGATTTATTCTTTAACAAGAAAGGAAATTTCGAAAAGGAAACTTTACTTTCTACAGGCTGATGAGTGCAGCTAATCTTCATTATTATGAGCATCACTATTATCATCACTTGCAAGAGTCATGTGACAATATTTAGATGATTCTGGGTTCTTTTAAAGTGCATACATACTCCGGATTCCTTTGGGAGGATGCAATTTCACATTTATATGAAAAACTGTCACTACCACAGTCAGCTCTAATAATATTTGATATCACCTGGTAATAAAGGTTTGTCAGCTGGGTGCAGTGGCTCATGCAGCACTTTGGGAGGCCAAGGCAGGCAGATCACGAGGTCTGGAGTTCGAGACCAGCCTGGCCAGTATGGTGAAACCCCATCTCTACTAAAAATACAAAAATTAGCCGGGCATAGGGGTGGGCACCTGTAGTCCCAGCTACTTGGGAGGCTGGGGCAGAAGAATTGCTTGAACCCGGGAGGTGGAGGTTGCAGTGAGCTGAGATCATGCCACTGCACTCCAGCCAGGGCAACAGAGCGAGACTCCATCTCAAAAAAAAAAAAAAGTAAATAAAAAATAAAGGTTTGTCACCATATACTCAAGAGTACTTCTGTTATTCAAATCTTCCTAACTGGGAGTTACAAATATCTCTGACTCTGCTCTTGTAGCTGTCAGAGCATAAAATGCCCTTCCCACTCTTTCCTCACTTCCAGACTCCAAAGCCTCCTCCTCAAAGTTTGGCCCATCTACTTTGGACTACCGTTTTCTTCCCAGTTACTGCGCACTGACAGTACTTTTGTTCTATCTCTCTTTCAGCAATTCACCATACACTTTCTAGTTTATTTATCTGCACAAAACTTAGTTCTCAACAAGACTATAACCGCCTTATGAACAGGGATCAACAACTGAAAATCTTTAGAGTCTCCTATAACATCATGTAAGAGCTTACTAAATGTTTGATTTAAATAACTAGGCTTAAGAGTAATAATAGGCCAGGTGTGGTGGCTCACACCTGTAATACCAGCACTTTGGGAGGCCGAGGCGGGAGGATCACGAGGTCAGAACGAGGCCATCCTGGCTAATACGGTGAAACCCCGTCTCTTCTAAAAATACGAAAACAAAAAATTAGCTGGGCATGGTGGTGGGCACCTAGTTCCCAGCTACTCTCGAGATTGAGGCAGGAGAATGGTGTGAACTCAGGAGGCAGCGCTTGCAGTGAGCCGAGATCTCGCCACTACAATCCAGTCTGGGCGACACAGCAAGAGACTCCATCTCAAAAAAATAATAATAATAATAATAAATAGCAGCTAGTTTTGGAGAGTTTACTATATGCCACATCCAGTGCTAAATGCATACATGGATTATCTTACTAAATCTTCACACCTTTATAGAGGTAAGTGCTATTATTATTTTCTCCATCATAGAGGAAGAAAGTGAAGCTCAGAATAACTTGCTCAAGGTCATACAGCTAGTAAGTAGCAAACCCAGGGCCTGAATCCAGCAAAGCTCTTAACTACCTCAGAACACTGCACAGTTCCAGCCCTGCAATACTGTAGACTATGAATGATTTCCATTTCACTAAGTTAGAAGTTTGAATTTCAACAGAGCAGAGACATTTTAGCTAAAAGGTAAAATTTTAAAAAGGATGAATTAAATTTCCCACAGACATCTTTATAATAAAACTAGGGGAAAAGCTTCCCATGTCCTATTTATGAAAGTGATATTAAGATGTAGGTCACAATTTCATCAAGAAGTGGCTTATGACAATACAGCTTTGGTTTAGATATTAAAATAGGACTCTTTCTCTGCCCCTAGGAAGACGTGGAAATGAAGGATAGATGTGATAACTGTCAATTCAGAGCTCTGCAAAATGCCACACTCAATTCTTGTTTTAAAAAATCAGAGCCGGGGCTCTTGTTCCACCCTTGATTCTTCACACAAAACAGCACCATCCTCTGACCTCTTCACACAGAGCAAGCTTTACCCCACTACCCAAAGAGGAGTGCTGATCCACATGGTCTCCCCATCCCCGCTAGAAATTGATCCCAAACACCAACCGCTGCATAGACGTAGGCGACTTTGGTCTGCACCCCCCGAACTTGGCGATACTTCATCAAGCCAAACCCCTCCCCAACATCCAAAATGCCCAGACCAGCATCCGAAAGCCGGTCTCTTATACAAAGCAGAATCCCCGCCTATAAAGCAGTTTCCCACCTCCGACTCCTCCCCACGGCGAACAGCCCTTCTGGATCCAACCAACCTACAGACCCCAATAGGGCCCAGCACCCAGAGGGTCCACAATCCAGAGAAGGAGCTACAAGCCCCGTACTCGCAAGCCTCGAACCCCCAACTCCAACTGACCTCACCTCTGCCAGAGCAAGAAGACCAGGAGTACCCGCCGAGAGCGGACTTGGCTGGCTACACAAAGCCAGGCACCCGACCAGAGGGACCCTCGGGGATGTCCTCCGCCCCCGGGGAGTCCCCGCCCAGCCCCGCCCGGCGCCCCGCGCTCACCAGCTCTCCCCACCCCCCCAGCCTGACACGCTCCAGGTCGTCCAGCAAGCCGCCCTCCCCCGCCGCCAGCAAGGAGGTGGCGTCCCGCAACTCCTCGTTATTCGCCCGCCTCGGGTCCATCCGGCCCCGCCGCCCGACTTTGCGCTGAGGCCCAAGGGGAAGCCCCGAGGGGACCCCGCGCCGTAGGAGGGAGTGGAGGCGCCGGCGAACCGCCCAGCACAGCGCAAGCAGCTCCTCAGCTGTTAGTGCTGCTTCCCCAGCTCCTTCACCGGCTCCTGCAGCTGCCGCACCTCCTGGTCCGCGTTAACGTTGGAGTTAACGTCCTCCATCCCGGCCCCACTGCCTCCGCCGCCCGCCGCCCTCTAGCTCTCGCAGCAACAAGGAAAGAGCCGGAGGAAAGAGGCGTCCACGCCGCTCACTCCAGCCGAGGCGCCCGCATATAGCAGGGCCAGGCCCCGTCGCCAGGGTCCCCCTAGCGCGGGTTCCGAAGCGCTGCTGGCCCCAGCTGAACCGCCTCCTCGGCGCGGGTCCGGGATTCGAGGAGGCAGCGCCAATATCCGACCTCTGCCGCCATCTTCCCTCCGTCCCTCCGCCCCCCCGAGGGTCGGCCCTGTAGGTGACCTCAGAGTGTCGGGGGTGGGCGTGGCCCCGGCGGGCGCTAAGAGGACCTCTCGCAGAGAGGACCACCAAGCTCCCGACAGGGCGGGGCCGGGTGTGTGAGGGGCGGGGATTGGGCCAGAAGGGGCGTGTCTGGACTGCAGGCGGAAGTGGAACGCGGCCGGACCTGCGACGGAAAGCCCCTGCAGGCCCGGAGGCGAGCAGAAGGCATTCTGCTAGCCGGGCTGAGGTGGTGAAGACGGTCCTCGGGCGTGTGGGGTGTTCTCCACCCCCTTACACGGCGTGTGGGACCCACGGGCCATTCCCGCCCGGCTCCGGGCCGGATCTCGAGTGGGCGCTCAGCGGGGTCTGGGGAGAGACAGTTTACTTTGTTCAGCAAATATTTAACCGATGCCTACTTTTAATGGGAGATTGTCTCCGCTGGCGAGAGCCTCAGAGACCGCCTGTGTTCTTTTCTTCCCCTGAAAGTAAGAAACCCGAATTTCAGACAAGAGAGGTCTAAGGTCAAAATAATAATCATAATTTCCTACTGGCCATATACTATGCTAAGCCCTTTTTTATTTTATTATTATTATTTTTTTTTTTGTCGCCCAAGCTGGAGTACAATGGCGCGATCTTGGCTCACTGCAACCTCCGCCTCCCGGTTTAAAGCGACTCTCCTGCCTCAGCCTCCCGAGTAACTGGGATTACAGGTGGGCGCTACCACGCCCCACTAATTTTTGTATTTTAGTGGAGACCGGGTTTCGCCGTTTTGGCCAGGCTGGTCTCCAACTCCTGACCTCAGGGTGATCCGCCCACCTCAGCCACTCAAAAGTGCTGGATTACAGGCGTCAGCCACCGCGCGCCCGGTCGTCCTAATCACTTTGAAAGGCATTATCTCATCGGTTAAAACAGTTTTCCTAACTTAAATTGTTTACAGCACCCTGGCGCAGAGCAGGGAATGGAAAACCGCTGCTTGCCTTTCTCCTCTTACTGACTCACATTCTGCTCTTTGGATCATTTTCTTCGGAAAAAGTTTTCCAAAGTGTGTCTTGACTTTAAGTTGTGTATTAAAAGTACTTGAACACGCTGACAGATTCTGAAGAATGCAGAAAATTGTATGAGTGTGAAAATCTGCCTTTATGATGTGTACTAGTGGCAGCAAATCCAAACAAAACTTAAGTGCTTTGTTTTGATCACATTCACTGGGCTTCAGATGTCAATTGTGCACTGCGTTGGCTTGTGTTTGCAGCTTTTCTTCGGTGACCTCCTCCACTCTTAATAACAGTGATCCAGCTCTATTACGCCTGGGTGTGGACTCATGCCACGACTGATTTGCTTCTACCCTTTAGCTTTTCTAGTGCCTTAGTTTCCGTGCCTAGAATATCCTGCCTGCCATAGCTGATTCCTTTTCTTAAAACCCGTATTTGCTCATTCATTCAGGAAACCTCTTCCTGAAAATTCCACAAAAATTAATTATTCTTTGTGTTCTAGCATTACCCGATCCATAGTTTTCAATAGGTGTTTGCACTTTTTAAAAAATTGCATTACTTTCTAATAATTATTTTGTTTGTTTTTGTCTGTTTACTTGATTTAAAGACACCATTTTTGTTTACCATGTCTAGTACACTGACACAGTGGACACTCAATACTTGGTTTGTTGAAAGTTAAGTAGAATGTAAGTTCTTACAGGCCAAAGACCAGGTAGATGTTTATTCATAGCAAAAAAACGTATTGTGTTAAAAGTTTGCTGGCTAACTGCAAGTCGAGTATTTTCCTAGCTATACAGACCTAGTCAAAGAATGTATTTGTTTGCCAACATAATTGTCAAGTAATATATATGATCGTATAATGCACATCTAAATATCATGCTGTTTCTGACCAGTCTGAACATGTTGCCAGAGGGTTGAAAATCATGACTACTGGCCAGGCGCAGTGGCTCACGCCTGTCTGTAATCCCAGCACTTTGGGAGGCCAAAGTGGGCAGATCACGAGGTCAGTAGATAGAAACCATCCTAGCCAACATGGTGAAACCCCGTCTCTACTAAAAACACAAAAATTAGCCAGGCGTGGTGGCGCGCACCTGTAGTCCCAGCTACTCGGGAGACTGAGGCAGGAGAATCTCTTGAACCCAGGAGACAGAGGTTGTAGTGAGCCAAGATTGTGGCACCGCACTCCAGCCTGGGGACGGAGTGAGACTCCATCTCAAAAAAAAAAAAAAAAAGACTACTTCACATATAGAAGTTTTCACTTGCATTTAATGCTTTGTGAAATAGATTCCAACTAGTCAGTGTCTGTAGGGAGAACCCTTCCAATATACTCCTTGCAAAGAATAGTTCACTGGACATATGAAGTTAGCACTAATGTTTGGGACAAGGAGAGCTTGTTGTAGTGTGGAACAATGAATTAAGAATCAGAAAGCCTGATGTCGGGTTTTAGCTGTAGCATAAATGTGCTTGACCCTGATCACTGGTCTCTTAATCTCTGGTCCTTAATTTAGAATATGTGAGTTGGAGGATCTCCAATATCTCTTCCAGGACCAAAAAGTAAAGGATTCTGATGAGTCCTCATGGGTGCAAAACATAAGAGTAAATATACTTAAATATATAGAGAAGTTAATAGCAGATAGATATACTTGGATTTTTTAATTCAGTTGCCTTACTCAATATCTTACCTTTTTCACTCAATAAATATTGAGCATCTACTATGTGGCAGGCACCAATCTAGGTCTTTGGATGTTTAATAGGCCGTGTAAGTACAAGACAACTTTCGTGGTTTTTTTGTGTGTCTTTTTTTTTTGAGACAGAGTCTCACTCTATTGCCAGGCTGGAGTGCAGTGGCGCGATCTCGGCTTACTGCAACCTCCAACTCCCAGGTTCAAGCGATTCTCCTGCCTCAGCCTCCCAACTAGCTGGGATTACAGGCACGCACCATCACACCCAGCTAATTTTTGTATTTTTAGTAGAGATGGGGTTCACCATGTTGGCCAGGATGGTCTCAATCTCCTGACCTCGTGATCCGCCCACCTCAACCTCCCAAAGTGCTGGGATTACAGGCGTGAGCCACCATGCCTGATGACAACTTTCAACTCATACCCACACACACACACACACACACACACCCCTCAAGTCTGCTTGTCCTGTAGTCTTCACCATTCCAGTAAATGGCAGCTCTTTTCTTCTAGATGCTCAGACCAAAAACTTAGGATAGTCCCTACTCATCATGCCTCACTTTCTTTCACCCACCAAATCCCTTTTTTTTTTTTTTTTTGAGATGAAGTCTTGCTCTGTCGCCAGGCTGGAGTGCAGTGGCCCAATCTCGGCTCACTGCAACCTCTGACTCCAGGGTTCAGGTAATTCTCCTGCCTCAGCCTCCCTAGTAGGTGGGACTACAGGTGCACACCTCCATGCCCAGCTAATTTTTGTATTTTTAGGAGAGATGGGGTTTCACCATGTTGGCCAGGATGGTCTCAATCTCCTGACCTCATGATCCGCCCGCCTCAGCCTCCCAAAGTGCTGGGATTACAGGCATGAGCCACTGCGCCTGGCCTACCAAATCCATTCTTTAAGCAAGTCATGCTGGCTCTGCATTCAGAATATGTCTGATTACTTCCCAGTACCTCCACTGCTGCGACTCTAATTCAAGTCGCCATCTTCTTTTGTCTAGATTACAGTGGTACTGTTTTAATGAGCTATTCCACTTTGCTACTTATAGTCTCTTGTGTACACGGCAACCAGATGATCCTTTGTGTAAGTCACATCAGGTTACTCTCCTGCTCAGAATCCTCCAGTTGCTTCCCAACGAATTTCAGAGTCTTTTCCCTGGCCTATAAGGCTCTGGATACTTGGCAACTTCCGCAAGCATCTCATTAAACTACCCTTCCCCTTCTCACTGTATCGCACTGCCCTTCCCGATGTTCTTCAAACAAGCCAAGTGCGTTTCTACTTTAGGAACTTTGCACTTGCTTTAAGTCTATTTAGCATCTGTTCTTCCTCCACATTGTCATGTGACTGACTCCCTCACTTCATTCCGGTCTCTGCTCAAATATCACCTAAATTCACTATCCTCATTATGATGATTCTCCATAAAATAGCATCCCTATCCCCCATCCTCTTAATCCTGTTTCATTTTTCCTCAGACACATCTATCTTTCCTTCCTTCCTTCCTTCCTTCTTTCCTTCCTTCCTCTTTCCTGCCTGTCTCTCCCCAATAGAATGTGAACTTCATGAGAACGGAGTTCAGTTACATCCCCAGTGCCTACAACAGTGTCTAGTATGTGCTAAGTGCTCAATAAATGTTTTTCGAATGTGTGAGTGAATGGATTTAGGTTAAGTGAAGACTCCTAAAAGAGAATTTCAGATAATATGGTTATATCTCAAGTCCTTGAAGGGGAAATTTGCAATTATTTTGAATGGCTGACTTTTTTTTTATTTTGAATCAGAGTTTCGCTCTTATCGCCCAGGCTGCAGTGCAATGGCACAATCTTGGCTCACTGCAACCTCCACCTCCTGGGTTCAAGCGATTCTCCTGCCTCAGCCTCCATAATAACTGAGATTACAGGTGCCCACCACCACACCTGAGTAATTTTTGTATTTTTAATAGAGACAGAGTTTCACCATGTTGGCCAGGCTAGTCTCAAACTCCTGACCTCAGGTGATCTGCCTGCCTCGGATTCCCAAAGTGCTGGGATTACAGGCGTGAGCCACTGTGCCCAGCCAAATGGTTGACTTTTTTTTTTTTTTTTTTTTTTTGAGATGGAGTCTTGCTCGCTCTGTCGCCCAGGCTGGAGTGCAGTGGTGCAGTCTCAGCTCACTGCAATCTCCACCTCCCGGGTTCAAGTGATTCTCCTGCCTCAGCCTCCCAAGCAGCTGGGATTACAGGTGCCTGCCACCATGCCCAGCTAATTTTTGTATTTTTAGTAGAGACAGGGTTTCACCATCTCAGTCAGGCTGGTCTTGAACTCCTGACCTCGTGATCCACCCACCTCAGCCTCCCAAAGGGCTGGGATTACAGGCGTGAGCCACCACACCCAGCCGGTTGACTTTTACAATTATATTTTCCCCTTCCAAAAGAGCAACATGTCATACTATATATGTCGTCCTTAAAACTAGGTCACTCTCCACCTCCTGAGAGCCAACAGCCCTTAGGAGTTGCTAAGGAGAGAGTATGAGGACAAGAATATTTCCTTTCTATCCTTAACCTTGCCAGGATCTTCCTCTTTCAGGTGAACTATGATACCCTGTCCTCTCTGGTGACTCAGAAGTGTTAGAGCATTTTTTTTAAGTGACTGTAAATGTGACTGTTTTATAGATACAAGAACTGTTATATAGATACAGAGCTAGTAGGTGTCTGAAGTATGCATCGCAGTTAGCCCAACTAGCTTTTCAGGTGGTGTCTTTTATGATAACCTTGCTTTCTTAGTGGAAGAGGGACTTTCTTCTTTTCTAAGCAGGTGTGGCCATTTTCATAACTTGCTCCTACATGCATGCGTGTTAGTTCTTAGGAAAATTCCTGACAAAGTGGATAATATTATAAGCCACTAAAAGCATTTAGAATGAAAAACTATTACTCAATGGCTTAAAGATATTTAGCCATTCTAAAATCCTAAATCAAAGTGTGTGTGTCTGTCTGTCTGAGCACATTCTAAAAAGTAATTTAGAAATTACCAGACACAGAAATATTTACATTTCCTTAGAAAATGCTCACATCCTTTGACAAAACCTTTGCTGTCCAATCCATCCATTTTTTTAAATAACAGATCATTTCACTAGACAGTCTGTTCATTTAATCTTCATGGGTACACATGATCAGGTATTTTCTATTTATCCTCTTTCATCTACTCCTTACCAGCATCCTTCCTCCAGATGTGCCTGCTTCTGGTCTATCAAAGGGCCTCTTCTTCACTGTCTTGGCACAATGCAATTTTACAAAGGAATCCCAGGAACCTTAAAGGTTAGGTATATAAGAATTGAATTGAGGCTTGGTGGCAAAAAGAAGGGGGACTCTTTTAGGGGGATTCTGTCTAGACGTTGGTCCCCTACCACACTGTTCGGGGCATATATTATATAGATGTAGGGGTGGGTAAGTCTGTGATCAGAGCAGAGGGTGAACAGGTTCTTGAACTGTTAGGAAGCTGCTGTCTTACCCAAAGTGAAACAATACCTTGTCTTTCACCGTTTTTCTGGCAGGAGATGAGAAAATAAGATTCTTAAATAACATCTACTGTTTCTTTTTTTTTTCTTTAGTATATCGGTAGGACAGTGAAGTTGAAAAAGTGGAATATGAACCACTTCTGAATGTCTTTGATGTTCTAGAGAAACTACTATTCAAAGATGGAAGAAAACATACTAGGAATAATCCAAATCTCCAAGTCAATAAGATAAGTCTTAATAATCTGCCCTAGGATTTAAAATATATTATTCTAAGTATTGACTTGGAGATGCAATGGAGAGAGTAGATTATAAGTAGAAACATGTATCAAGCAAAAATAAATTAAACTGCCATTAAGATACTTATATAATTAGCCTTCTAGGAAGTTGTAGAGAATTCCATTTCTGAGTCTTTGGGTACCCCTGGAGTATTACACAGACTGAAGGACATAATCAACTATTCAATTTGACCAAGTATGTCTACAGAGTTCCTTTCTATCCATCATCCTTCTTGTGTAGACAAAGTTATATGTGCCCTGGAAGTTTAATTCTGTAAATATCCAGGTCTCCAAATTGGCCCAGTAATAATAGTAACTAACAGCTATTGACCACTTTTATAACACGTAACAATTCATTTAAAACTCACAATAGTCTTTAGAGGTAGCTGCTGTTACCATCATCGTCTCCATTTTACAAATGAAGAAACTGAAACACAGAGAGGTTAGTTTCCAGTCCCATAGCCAGGAGGTAGTGGAGCTGAATTTGAACCCAGCTGGTCTGGCTTCAGAATTGTGCTCACAATCTTCTTTGGCCCATGAACATGATGAGTTCTCCATTGTTTTACTTAAGAAAGTATTAATACCTAGTTAGCCACCCTCTGGGGTAGGGATTGAGGAACAATGTTGAGAACTTAAGGGTCATTGCCTTTGTGATACCCAACAACTCAATCTTCTTCCTCTAAGAGCAAGTTTGCCAGTTTTGGTGTCTCAGCACCTCTGGAACCCAGCTCTGAAGGAATCAGTTCCTTAGAGAGGAAGGTAGTTCCTGGATCTCTCGCTCAAAAGTTGGCTGTGTATTTGGGCAGTACTCCAGGTACTGGAGAGATAGGTAGGAATGCCGGGAGACCCATCAGTCAGCAGTTTGTTAAAGTGAAGTTTCAGTGTCCAGGCACAGTGGCTCATGCCTGTAATCCCAGAATTCTGGGAGGCCGAGGTGGGCAGATAATTTGAGGTCAGGAGTTCGAGACCAGCCTGACCAATATGTTGAAACCCCGTCTCTACTAAAAATACAAAAAAAATGAGCTGGGCGTGGTGGTGCGTGCCTGTAGTCCCAGTTATTTGGGAAGCTGAGGCAGGAAAATTGCTTGAACCCAGAAGGTGGAGGTTGTAGTGAGCCTAGATTCCGCTACTGCATTCCAGCCTGGGCGACAGAGTGAGACTCCGTGTCAAAATAAAAATAAAAATAAAGCTTCAGCATCTGAGCTTCTCATTGCAGAGGTTAGTGAACTAGCCCACCCTGTAGGAGTTTTTGGGGGCGGAAGTTAGCGGAAGGAGTCTTTTACCCAGGGTAGTAGTACCACCACAATCAAAGCAAGAAGATTTGAGAGTCAGAATTTACTGGCAACAGTCCTGGGCCTATACACCAGAGAAGAAAAATTTGAACGGGTCCCGAAATAAGATTAGAAGCAGATCTGAAAAGCCAAAGTAAAGAGCCAGGGAAACAAATGAAAGCCAGGAGCACTGGGTTCAATGCTAGATGAGAGGGTGATTCTTTGTGAATGCCAAAAGGAAGTGGTTGCAGGCAGTTGCAACCTTTGTTTCCATGCCCTTTGTAGCAGGGCATTTGGAAGAAACAGTTGCATTTAAGGGTTAGGGATTCTGTGCCTTGGCAGGGTTGTGAGTTTCCAGCATTGAGACAAATTGGTAACCAGATCTGCTCGACTAGAGCCCAATCTACAAAGCTCCCTAATGCAGAAGAGTCCACCACTGTGTAAACAGATTCTATCTTCCCATAGTTCCTAGAAACCAGATAGCCATCATCGCACATCTTCACCCTATTCTAGAGAAATGAGGGCAAGGTGTTGGGCAGGGCAGGTTAGAGACGAATAGTCCGGTATGGCACAGGTGGCTCCCTGTTATCAGTGGATATGGTTTACCTCACATGGGGCACCTACAAATGAAGTAGTGGCCAACAGAGCTGCTTTGTCTGTGGGCATGTTTGTCTACCTGCATTATTAGAGGACTTGTTTCCTCTTGCCTACCACAACAATCCTCCCAAATTGTTTGAGCTTTTTCTACTGCCTATTTTTGCAGCCGATGTCAGTTGATCAAGAGGTGTGGCCTGGTATTTAGTCCACCTTGAGTCACATGCAGGTATCAGTTAGCAACTCTGCTTACTGAGTACTTGAATATTGGGCTCAAATCATGTTATAGTATCATTTGTAGACAATTCATGAGCAAACCACCAAAATTCTGCTGTTCAATAACAGCAGGGCAGATCATGGTGTTAAATGTTTTTATCCCGGCAGGGAGAAGGTATATGTATACTGTAGGACAGCTGGAGTGTGTGTATTGCTTTCAAAGGTGGGATTGCAGGCTACATGAGAGGCAATGAATTTCCCCAACCTCTCCAACAGCCAAGATAAAAGACAGGCCTTTCTATCTCTTCACCTTTGATGCATTCAGAGCTACATCATCATGTTGCACGAGGTCCCCTTTAAGAGTAGGTGTAGCCTGGGCCAGCCATGGTGGCTCACGCCTGTAATCCCAACACTTTGGAAGGCTGTGGTGGGTGGATCACTTGAGGTCAGGAGTTCGAGACCAGCCTGGCCAACATAGTGAAACCCCATCTCTACTAAAAAATACAAAAATTAGCTGGGCATGGTGGCAGGTGCCTGTAATCCCAGCTACTAGGGAGGCTGAGGCAGGAGAATTGCTTGAACCCAGAGGTTGCAGTGAGCCGAGATCGTGCTATTGCACTTCAGCCTGGGCGATAGAGCGAGACCCTGTCTCAAAAATAATAATAATGCTGCAAAAATAACATTCTCACTCACCAGTCTCACTCAGTTGTTGGAGAAATTACTTAATTTTCAAAATTGTGGGGTAAGATGTGTAAGACCTATGCACAAAGCTATTGATTATGGTATTATTGCAATAGGAAAAGACTGAGAGCAACCCAAAATTATCAATGTGGGACTAGTTTTAAAAAACTATGATACATCCACGTGATGGAGGACCATGCATCAATGAAAAGGAAAGAGATGAAGATCATG